>NW_011495041.1:6852121-6892287 GCF_000754665.1 Bison bison bison
CCTTTTATATGTTATTTCTTTTCATCCTGAGCCTGCCCTATGTAAATTGGGCTAGCCAGAAGGGCTATTTGTTTTACCTGAGGTCCTCACTCTGGTTCTCAGACCTTCCTTTGTCCTATTTTCGCAGGCTTTTCCCGTCTTTGTCTTTTAGCCATCGCCATTCTGGACTCCTTTTTCCTATTCTAACTACCTAATGATTTAATTTGGTGTTGGGGTATGGAGGCACAATTTGTCTTCAGTAAGAACACTGGATCTTTACTAAAGCAATGTTTCCATGAACAGCAAAACTGGGGAAGGTTTAAGCTAAGGGGACATACATATGTATAAAGCAGTGTGAGCAGAGGAGAATTCAGCACATTATTGGGGTAAAGGTCAGCAGCATCCAAGTCTTTGTTGTTTGAAGCCGGGATGGTCAACATAATTCCATCCTCCACCTTGGTGGGGGCGTTTGTTCCTGCAGAACTCAAAGATATTTTATGTCTATCCCTTGAGGGGTAACTAGGACCCTGCTTTATCACTGTACTATTGTTTCACTGGGTGACAGCATCAATGCAATGAACATGAACTCGGGCAAACTCCGGGAGATGGTAAGGGACAGGGAGGCCTGATTTGCTGCAGTTCATGGGGTTGCAAAGAGTTGGACATGATTGGGTGACTGAGCAACAACAGCAATTGTTTCATTGCTTTTTCTCTGTTCTACATTCCTTTGTTACTTTAAGATCATTAACTGCCAACACCTATTCAAGGGCGAGCATTGTGGCCAGGCTCAG
Source organism: Bison bison bison (assembly GCF_000754665.1). Lineage (NCBI taxonomy): Eukaryota > Metazoa > Chordata > Mammalia > Artiodactyla > Bovidae > Bison > Bison bison. Next base: position 6,852,892 of record NW_011495041.1, read on the forward strand.
GTCACAAAATGGCTTAGGCCAAATGGGTTCTCCTACTTCAAGAAAGCCAAGCCTGATTCTCTTTCTCTGGGGATGCCCTAAACTATCTTCTTACAGTTTCTCTCCAACTTGTTTATAAAATACAGATTAAAAAAAAAAAAGTGTGTGTCTTATCTTCTTTGGAGTTTAGCATTGAGAGCATATACCTATCTATCAAATACACTGAACAAGATGCTAGTCTTAATTTTACTTTTGTTAAAAAAACAAAATTCAACCAGGTACATTTGAAGACCTAGTTGGTTTCACTAGGCAATTCATGATTTGCTCAGGGTCCAATCTGGCAACTAGCAGGATGCTCCAGGGAGTTGTGCAAAATGAAAGACTTTTATAGGAAGAAGGGTGGGGCAAGGGAGCTATTAGCAAAAGAAAATAGTTATTTTTAGGGCAGGACACCTTTCTTGATGGAAATGGGAAGGAATCACAAGCATTTGTGTAGACTGCCTCTTTTCCCTGGGAAGAGAAGTAGAGGGTCTTACTGGCAGATTACCTTCTTGGTGCTGATCAGAAAATTCCAGACTGGTTGATTAAGACTCCATTTCTGGTGAAGGCTGGAACTGCAATTAGGTAGGTATTAAATCTAGTTTTGGTATCATGGGCTATAGAACAAGTGATGCCGTTTTGGGCCTGTAGTTTTTCAAGAAGGAGAGGATGGGAGGAATGTAGACAGTAGCATAGAAACATATACACTATCATATGTAAAATAGCCAGTGGGAATTTGCTGTATGACTCAGGGAGCTCAAACCCTGTGCTCTGTGACAACCTAGAGGGGTGGGATGGGGTAGAAGGTGAGAGGGAGGATCTAGAAGGAGGGGACATATATATACATCTATGGCTGATTCATGTTGATATATGGCAGAAACCAACATAATATTGTAAAGCAATTATCCTTCACTTTAAACAAATAAATAATACTTTGACAGGGATGGACTTTCCATAGAATTAAGGAAACTTAAGTTGCAAGGCCTCCTGCTTCTGCTACCTCAAGTGAACCTGTTGATGTATACATGGGGTCATACACATTTAAAAAAAAATTTAAAAATATGTAATTTTACCAAAATTATTCAAGATTGGTGTCTCCTTCCATTATGACTTTCCTCCATGACACTCTTCCTATTTGGGATTTCACTGGAATGGACCAAAGTAACATGTGAATGAAAACAGGCTGGGAGAGCTACAATTTGAAAAAAAAAAAATATAGGAAAAGTACCATTAAAATAAAGAAACTGCAAACTTCTGAATTGAAAGTATATATGAATATTAAATTCATTTAGTAAAGACCTGAGGGGAAACATAGATAAAATTAATAAAATGCAAAACAAAAAAAATAATAAATTAAGATAATTCTGTCACTGAGACACTAATTGCAATGAAAAATGATTTCAGATCACACCATAAGCAGTAACTAATTAAAGGAAGCAATACATTTTGATTCAAATAATTCACAGGATTTTACATTGTTTTGGGCTTCCCTGGTGTCTCAAGTGGTAAAGAATCTGCCTGCAATGTGGAAGACCCGGGTTCAATCCCTGGGTCAGGAAGATCCCCTGGAGAAGGGAATGGCTACTCCAGTATTCTTGCCTGGAGAATTCCATGGACAGAGGAGACTGGTGGGCTACAGTCCATGAAATTGCAAAGAATCAGATATGACTGTGACTAACATTTGCATTGCTTGATAATCCAATTAATGAAGTGGCATGAATCATATAAACATGTTGGAAAAGTATTTAAATTTCTTGCTAATGTGTCATGAAATACAGATATGGACACAGATTACATAAAAATCACAATATTGCATGAAAATCAGGACATTATTGATAAGTTGGCTAATGACTTATCAGTTAAAAGAGTGTTTAAGATCAGATATTATAGAAGGAAAAAAGAAGTGCCTTGAAATCATACATCTTAACATTTATATCTCACAGTTTTGGAGGCTGAGGACTTCATGTTCAAGGAGCTGGCACATTCAGTGTCTGATGAGGGCCTGCTCCTGGCTCCCCAGTGCATCACAGAAAAAAATGAACCAGCTCCCGGAGTCTCTTCTTCTTCTGTGGGCACTAATCCCATCTCTGAGGGCCCTGTCCTCATGACCAAATCATCTTCAGAAGGCTCAACCTCCTAATGCTATCACATTAGGGGTTAGGATTTCAACACATGAATTTTAGGGGGACACAAACATTCCATCCCTAATAGTACATAAGGAATGAAATAGTCATGTGATAGAGAATAAAAGGAGAAAGGAACATTATTTTAGGTAAAGTGATGAGGAAATCTCCCTAAGAATGAGCATTAAATGTTACACATGGCAGTCCAGTGGTTGAGGGTTTGCCTTGCAGTGTGAGGGATTTGATCAAATGTAGGTTTGATCCCCGCTTGGGGAACTAAGATCCCCCTACATGATGGGGCAACTAAACCCATGGGCTGCAACTACTGAGCCCTCTGGCCACAACCAGAGAGTCCCTGGGCCTCAGCCAAAGATAGAAAGTGAAAGTGTTAGTCACTCAGTCGAGTCTGACTCTTTGAGACCTCATGGACTATGGCCCACCAGGCTCCTCTGTCCATGGAATTCTCCAGGCAAGAATACTGGAGTGGGTAGCCATTCCCTTCTCCAGTGGATTTTCCCAACCCAGGGATCAAACCTGGGTCTCTTCCATTTCAGGCAGATTCTTTACCATCTGGGCCACCAGGGAAGCCCTGGAAACCAGATGAGGCCAAATAAATAAATATTTTAAAAAATGTTACAGCTAAATGATGAGAAGGACACAGGTATGAAAAAGATCTCAGGAAGAAACTCATGCAGAGGAAAGAGGAAATGCAAAGTCTATAGCAGTATTTGGTATTATAAGTTTTATGTCAACTTCTTCATAAGCGCCTTTCTTATTTGGTTTTAATTAAGCAGATTTTCATAATACTCCCTCTGTCTAATATTTTTCATGAAATATACTTAAATATGTTGAGGAGTACCAACTGAACATCCGGTTTTGCTCACCATCTATTCATGCTTCAATGAGTAAGTCTCAAAAGACCGCTGAAATCCTGTTTAAAATGAGCTTCCATGCAACTCGATATTCGTCTTGAATTACTTATGAGGAAACAACGTGTGATGAGACCTGACAATTAATTGCATCACTAGCAAAGGAAGAGTCCTTGTTAGGGCTGAGACAAGACGACTCGTGACCTCAGTGCTTGTTGAAGAAATGTTGTACTTGACAGCCTGCTGAAGCAGCTCTTTGAAAAGTAATGCAGCAATTCATCACCTTCATAATTGATAATATATCCTATAAAGTGATTTCATTTAAGGACAGACAAATAAAGGATACCATTTTGAAGGATGTAATGAATTTGAACAACCAAAGAAATTTGAAATAGAAAAGCACACTGTGAGGATAATAGTCTGATGAAGTCTATTAATGTGCACTTTGTCTTGGTCATGGGGTCAGAGTGATATTGCAGGAGTCTAAGTTAAAATCCCTGTTCTTTCACTTACTGTTTGCTGCTAAGTCGCTTCAGTCGTGTCCGACTCTGTGGGACCCCATAGACGGCAGCCTACCAGGCTCCTCCTTCCATGGGGTTTTCCAGGTAAGAGTATTGGAGTGGGGTGCCATTTCCTGCTCCAATATTTAACATAGAGCTTTGTAAATAATAGCTTCTGTTATCATTATTATTTGGACTAATTTTTAAAAATATTAAATTTCCTATTACTTTATCTATTTCACACAACTCCAATAAATGGAAAAAGTGGAAATAAACCATTTGCTGGTGATTTGGTAAAACATGATGCCTTCAGTCTATGGCATTAATTATGATCTCTTTCTATTCCTTTGGTTACATATAAGTCTCTCTTTTTCTCCATATATATATGTATGTATGTATATATATATATGTGTGTGTGATATATATATATAAAGGTTTAGAATAAACTAAATGTGATGCCATTAAAATTCTCCAAGCCAGGCTTCAACAGTACTTGAACTATGAACTTCCAGATGTTCAACCTGGTTTTAGAAAAGGCAGAGGACCAAGAGACCAAATTGCCAATATACTCTGGATCATCAAAAAAGCAAGAGAGTTCCAGAAAAACATCTATTTCTGCTTTATTGACTATGCCAAAGCCTTTGACTGTGTGGATCACAATAAACTGTGGAAAATTCTGAAAGAGATGGGAATAGCAGACCACCTGACCTGCCTCTTGAGAAATCTGTATGCAGGTAAGGAAGCAACAGTTAGAACTGGACATGGAACAACAGACTGGTTCCAAATAGGGAAAGGAATACATCCAGGCTGTATATTGTCACCCTGCTTATTTAACTTATATGCAGAGAACATCATGAGAAATGCTGGGCTGGAGGAAGCACAAGCTGGAATCAAGATTGCTGGGAGAAATATCAATCACCTCAGATATGCAGATGACACCACCCTGATGGCAGAAAGTGAAGAGGAACTAAAAAGCCTCTTGATGAAAGTGAAAGAGGAGAGTGAAAAAGCTGGCTTAAAACTCAGCATTCAAAAAACTAAGATCATGTCTTCTGGTCCCATCACTTCATGGGAAATTTTGTTGTTGTTGTTCCGTCTCTAAGTCGTGTCCGACTCTTTGCGACCCAGGGACGGCAGCGTGCCCAGCTTCCCTGTCCTTCACTATCTCCCTGGGTTTGCTCAAACTCATGTCCATTGAGTCAGTGATGCCATCCAATCATCTCATCCTCTGTTGTCCCCTTCTCCTTTCGCCCTCAATCTTTCCCAGCATCAGGGTCTTTTCCAATAAGTCGGTTCTTTGTATCAGGTGGCCTAAGTGTTGGAGCTTCAGCTTCAGCACCAGTCCTTCCAATGAATATTCAGGGTTAATTTCCTTTAGGATTGACTGGTGTGATCTCCTTGCTGCCCAATGACTCTCAGAAGTCTTCTCCAGCACTGTCTCTATAGATTCGCCTTTTTCAGAATGTCATAGAGTTGTAACTGTACAGTATATAGCCTTTTCAAATCAGTTTCTTTCACTTTGTAATATGCATTTAAATCTTCTCCGTATCTTTTCCTCACTTGACAGTTCATTTCTGTTTATTACAGAAAAATATTCTGTTGTTTGGATGAGCAACAGTTTATGTATCCTTTTACCTATTGAAGGACATCCTGCTAGTTTTTAAGTTTGAGCATTTATGAATAAATTTGCTATTGACATCCATGTGCAGGTTTTCGTGTGGATATAATTTTCAGTTCATTTGGGTAAACAGCAATGAATACAATCGCTGGATCATATGGTAAGAGTATGTTCATTCCGTAAGAAACAAGCAGACTGTCTTGCTAAGTGGTTGTACTGTTTTTTCATTCCCACTAGCAATGAATGAGAGCTCTTATTGCTCCACATTCTCGCCAGCATGTGGCATTACCAGTACTCTGCATTTGCTATTCTAATAGGTGTGTGGTATCTCATTGTTGTTGTAAATTACATTCTCCTGATGGCATATGATATGGAACCCATTTTTAAATAGGGTTGTTTTTTTCTTACGTTAAAGTTTAAGTGGCCTTATGTATTTTAGATAGCAGTCTTTCATCAGATGTTCCTTTTGCAAATATTTTCTCCTAATCTGTGTCATGTCTTTTTATTTTCTTGACAGTGTCTTTTGCAGAGCAATTTTTAAAAATATTAACTAAGTCAAGTTTATCAATTATTTCATTCTTAGATGTTGTATCTGAAAAGTCATTGCCAAAACCAAGGCCATTTGAATTTTCTCATATGCTATTTTCTAGGAGTTTTATAGTTTTACACTTTACATGTAAGTTTGTGATCCATCTTGGATTAATGTTTTTGAATTGTGTAAATTCATGGCTATTTTTTTTTTTTTTTTGCATATGGATGTCCAGTTCTTTCAGCACTATTTCTTGAAAAGAACTTTTTTTTCCCATAGGATGTTTCCATTGACTTTTATCAAGAGAAGGGCAAATCATTTCCTTTACTTCTTATATTGGTTCTGGTTAAGATCCATTACATTGATTTTTTTAAACGGTGTAGTGGAAGAAAATTCTTCCCCAGTGGCACTCAGGGCTGTCTCCTTATAATACAGTCAGCCTTATTTCTTTTCTAGGTATGTTGAATGGAATAAAACTTAAGAAACAAAGTAAAAATTCTTCAAGAAATAATTTTCTCTCTGCTACACAGACTATGATAGAAATCTTTTGTCACAATTCATAGTTACATATGCATCACATAGTTTGTGAATTAAGCAGATTCCAGCAAATTTGCTATGAATTATAGATAGATAATATAGATAATTGTATTATTCCACATAAATATCAATGTGATTTTACTATGAAATTAAGTAAAAAACTTTAGAAAAAAGAGAGTGATATGACAAAGGTTTTCTGGCATGTGGCATAATGTTACCCAAAAGTTGATTTGAACTGCTGAGAGTTGTCACTTACATAAAATCAAGTTTTTGGCCTCAGTGTCTTTTCTGTCACTCAATCTGGTACTCTTGCAGACCACAAGAGTATCTCATATACATAATGAATATTTTAATGAGCCTCTGATTCTAATCTTAGAAAATTGATTTCCTCTTCCTGTTTTATAATAGTATTTATTGCCTAAAGGAATTTAACTCTGACTATTTTCACCTCAAAATTCTTTATGATTGAGTGTTATGGTTTCATAAAGCAAATTAAGTTACTACTTTATAACCTTATCAAGTTCAAATAGTTATATGTTAGGTTTCTGAAACAGTAAGTATCTGTAGCCTACAACACAGTACTTTGTCAATGTATGGTTTGGAATTTAATATTTTACAAATTATCATGAAGTAATTTTATTGTGGGTGACTCTGTATGTTAAGAAAACATTCACAATCTCTCTTTGAAGAAAAACTGATGGCCTTGGTATATGAAACACATTTGCCAGTTATTCATTTTAATGAGAGTCTGAAAGGTAACGCACATTTTTAAAATGACCAACTGGGAAAGGGCATTTATCAGTTCAGTTTAGTTCAGTCACTCAGTCGTGTCTGACTCTTTGTGACCCCAAACACTGAAGCACGCCAGGCCTCCCTGTCCATCACCAACTCCCAGAGTCCACCCAAACCCACGTCCATTGAGTCGGTGATGCCATCCAGCCACCTCATCCTCTGTCGTCCCCTTCTCATCCTGCCCTCAATCTTTCCCAGCATCAGGGTCTTTTCAAATGAGTCAGCTCTTTGCCTCAGGTGGCCAAAGTATTGGAGTTTCAGCTTCAACATCAGTCCTACCAATGAACACCCAGGACTGATCTCTTTTAGGATGGACTGGTTGGATCTCCTTGCAGTCCAAGGGACTCTCAAGAGTCGTCTCCAATACCACAGTTCAAAAGCATCAATTCCTCTGCCCTCAGCTTTCTTTGTAGTCCAACTATATATATATATATAGTAGGCCGCAGGACTGGTAAAGGTCAGTTTTCATTTCAATCCCAAAGAAGGGCAATGCCAAAGAATGTTCAAACTACTATACAACTGTACTCATTTCACATGTTAGCAAGATAACGCTCAAAATCCTTCAAGCTAGGCTTCAGCAACACATGAATTGAGAACTTCCAGATGTAGAAGCTGGGTTTACAAAAGGCAGAGGAGCCAGAGATCAAATTGCCAACATTCACTAGATCACAGAGAAAACAAATGAATTCCAGAAAAATGTCTACTTCTCTTTCATTGACTATGCTAAAGCCTTTGACTGTGTGGATCACAACAAACTATGGAAAATTCTTAAAGAGATGGGAGTACCAGACCCCTTGAACTATCTCCTGAGAAACCTGTATGCAGGTCAAGAAACAACAGTTAGAACCAGACTTGGAACAAATGACTAGTTCAAAATTGGGAAAGGAGTATAACAAGGCTGTATATTGTCACCCTGTGTATTTAACTTATATGCAGAGTACATCATGTAAAATGTTGGACTGGATGAACACAAGCTAGAATTAAGATCGCCAGGAGAATATCAACAACCTTGGATATGCAGATGATACCATTCTAATGGCAGAAAGTATAAATGAACTACAGAGCCTCTTGATGAGGATGAAAGAGGAGAGTGAAAAAGCTGACTTAAAACTTAACATTCAAAAAACTAAGATCATGGTGTCCAGTTCCATCATGTCGTGACAAATAGAAGGGAAAAAAGTGGAAGCAGTGACAGATTTTCTTCTTTGGAGCTCCAAAAATCACTGCAGATGGTGACTGCAGCCATGAAATTAAAAGATGCTTGCTCCTTGGAAAAGAACCTGTGGCAAATCTTGGCAGTGTATTAAAGTGCAGAGACATCACTTTGCCTACAAAGGTCCATATAGTCAAAGCTATGGTTTTTCCAGTAGTCATGTATGGATGTTGAGAGTTGGACCATAAAGAAGTCTGAGTGCCAATGAATTGATTCTTTCAAATTGTGGTGCTGGAGAAGACTCTTGAGAGTCCCTTGGACTGCAAAGAGATCAAACCAGTTAATCCTAAAGAAAATCAACCCTGAATACTCATTGGAAGGACTAATGCTAAAGCTAAAGCTCAAATACTTTGGCCACCTGATTCAAAGAGCCAGTTCATGGGAAAAAAAACCTGATGCTGGGAAAGATTGATGGCAGGAGGAGAAGGGGGCAGTAGAGAATGAAATGGTTGCATAACATCACCAACTCAATAGACATGAGTTGGAGCAAACTCCCAGAGCAAACTCTGGGAGATAATGGAGGACAGGGCTACAGTCCATGGGGTTGCAAAGAGTAGGACACAACTTAGGACTGAACAATAATAAGTTGAAATATGGGAGTCCAGGGCTGGTGTGACTATTCAAGCTTTTCTACCTTTTATATCTGCTATTCACGGCAGGTAGACCTCTATCACCATGTTTGTCAATGAATGGAAGCAAGATTTCTGCTATTCATGAGCATGTTCCAGGAAGGAAGAAAAGAATGAATGTTTAAGGGGTAAAAAGTTCCCACATACCAAGACTTTTCTTCTCTCTCTCTCTCTTTTTTTTTTTTTCAATTTAGACAGAAGCTCCATATTCAGGGATTTGTACTTATATTTTTTTATCAAACAATTTTATGTTGTGTGAACCCCCAGTTGGAAGGGATGTTAGATGGAATATTTGATTTACTAGCCCTTACAGTGAAAAAAATCAAGTGAGAAGAAAGTTGATAATAGATGTTTAGTGAATTAACATTGTCAATTCCTTTCCTGTTGTTTGTTATTTTTTAGTATGGTAGAACAAACCATCTCAGAACCTAGTGGTTTAGGATAACAATTTCCTTTGATTGTCAAATTTAATTTTCAAAAAATTATGAAGAATTTAGGAAATGATCAACTCTTAGTTTATCTCTGACCCACAGGGTATAAACTAGGTCTGTTGAAAACACAGTGAGAATATTTTAGCCATCAAGAGTAGACAAGTCATCAGAGTTTCTGGCAAACTCACAATATTATAGAGACAAGTCTTTTAGTTTGGAAGTGCCAAGGAACTCCGAACTTAAGGGTTCAATTTCAGAGAAAATGAAGTATAGAGAAATCAATCTGACATTCCAGTTTTCCACTGGATACATATGCCAATTTCTTAAGCTGCATAAAGCAAAGAAATAAAATGGTAAGTTAAAAGTCTCTAAAAAGCAGAGTGTGTGTGTGTGTGTGTGTGTGTGTGTGTTTTAATCAGTCTTACAGTGCTAGGGACACAAAAGTTGGAAGAAGAATCTGCTAGAAAGGAAAGAATCTAGAATATGCTAAATGCTATCCCCAGCTCTCAGTGAGGACCTGTGGTATACAAAACCAAAGATTTGAGATTAATCAGAAGGACAATCATACAGAAACTGTACTCAAACTTAAGTGAGCGCAGTTTCTGCTCTACTAAAAAAATAATAGGCTAAAGGAAGTAGAGCAAGACATCTGGAAAATGTTAGTATGTGTGGAAAAAAATAGGCTAAACCCATTTTAAAGAAAAATAATATTATCAAATTCTCAAAAACATTCCATATGTAGTATCCAGCTACAGTGGGCTGAATTGTGTCTCCAAAAAACACACATTTGCAAGCCCTAACTCTGATACCTGCGTATGTGACCTTCTTTGGAGATAGGGTCTTTGCAGATGTAATCAAGCTTCTTTGACATCATGCTAGGTTAACGTGGGACCTACATCCAATGACTGGTGTCCTTATGAGAAGAGGAGAGGACACACATTATAAGAGAAAACAATGTGATGATGGAATCAGAGATTGGAATCAAGCAGCTACAAGCCAAGGCATGCCAAGGATCACCTGTAGCCACCAGAAGCTGAGGGAGACAAGGAATGATTCGTCCCTGGAGCCTTCAGAGGGGCCACAGCCCTGCAGACACTTTGACATCAGACTCCTGGCTCTCAGAACTGTGAGAGAACAATTTTTCATTGTTTTTGGCCGCCTCAAAACATACCCACTTTTTGGTACTTTGTTATAGCGGTCTTGGGAAATAAACACATCAGCATTCAATTATATATTACCAGGAGTTTTAAGGGACAGACCTAGAGAAAACCAACAGTGGATTCAGAGGACAAATGACAGTTATTACAGTTTTCACAGCAATGCAATGTGAGGCAGGTGGTCGTTCAGTCGCTCAGTCATGCCTGACTCTTAGGGACCCCATGGACAGCAGCATGCCTGACTTCTCTGTCCATCATGATCTCCTGCAGTTTGTTCAAACTTATGTCCACTGAGTTGGTGATGCCGTCCAACCATCTCGTCCTCTGTTACCCTCTTCTCTTTCTGCCCTCCATCTTTACGAGCATCAAGGTCTTTTCCAGTGAGTTGGCTCTTCACATCAGGTGGCCAAAGCATTGGAGCTTCAGCTTCAGCATCAGTCCTTCCAATGAATATTCAGGGTTGATTTTCTTTAGGATGGACTGGTTTGATCTTCCTGCTGTCCAAGGGACTCTCAAGAGTCTTCCCAGCACAACAGCTCGAAAGCATCAATTCTTTGGTGCTCAGCCTGAGGAAGGTGGTGAAGGTCTAATCATTTGAGCTTTAGAGTCTGATAGGTTTGGGTTTGAATATTGGCAATACAATATCTGGTCTCTATGGCTTTGGAAAAATTACTTAACATCTCTGAGTGCTCAAGTTAATAATATTAAAAAATAAACAATAATACCTGTTGAGACATAAATTGTCATCCTCAGTAGCAGAACTTACATTTAATGTGCCTGCTTTAAAAGAAACAAGCAAAAAAACCAAAATTATTTTTCATTGTGTATCATTGAAAATATTTTATTCTCTATGGCCAGTAACTGCATTACAATTATGAGATACTAAACTGAATAATTCATGGCTTTTTCTGATATGGAACTCACAAGTTCTTAGGGATAACAGAGAAAGACTATGTTTCATTTAAAAATGTAAGTTCCATGACAACAGGAATCAGATTTGTCTTGTTCATTCTTTGCATTCCTGGCCCGCATGAAAATGTTTACTGTAGTAAGTAACAGTCACTAAATATTTGTGAGATGAGTGAATGAACAGATGCAGGAAAGTAAAGTGCTCGATATTGATGGAAGACTTCTCATGTTACAGGGGAGGATGAACTGTGTGTACCTGTATCAAGGAGGGATGGAAGAGACTAAACAGCAGGGGGAGAAGTCACTTATAACTTAAAAGATAGTTAGGTTTTCATCAGCCTGGCTTGGTGGGAGAAGTTGAGCAGAGTGTAGCAAAGCAGTAGAAGCCAGTCTAAGCAATGGAAACGAAACACTGAGTTCATTTTTGCCCAGTAAACAGAAGATCAGAACAGGTTAAAGGAAAATTAATGAAAGAAGCAGTGTTTCTGTGGTAGTCTAAATTCTCTTTATGTCCTCCCTACAGCAGAGGCAGCTGGATTGCCAATTTCAGTGACTCCCTTGGCCTCTTATTCTGGGTAAGTTCCAAGACCAGTTGCCTTCCAGGCGTTTCCACTAGGTCACTTTGTTACTCATTTTTCCTGGGCTTTATAACGTGGCTAAATAACTGATGTGATCAGTGCATTTAAATCAGAGTAATAATCACTTCTTCCTAATTTCTGAGATACTATTTCAATGTCATACAATCTTTAAATAAATAGATCTTTATTTACAGGAATGGATAATCTGAGAATTCTAATCTCTATGGGAGATATTTTGGTATGTATTTGACTCTTTCACACTTTTTAGGGACAATGTGACTCAAGCTCTTTTTTTAAACTTTATTGAGATATAATTGATATAGAAAATTGTAATGTATTTAAAGTATTACACAAACATGCATTGTGAAAGGATTCTGGTGGTGAAGTTAGTTAACACATCCATCACCTCACATTTACTTCTGCATTTTTTGTTGTTGTTGGGAAGGGTGAAGTTCTATTCTCTTAGCAAATTTCATTTATACAAAATAGTATTTTTAACTCAAGTCACCATTTGACCTCAGCCCTTATTCATCTTATAACTGAAAGTTTGTACCTTTTTCCACTTATCCACATTTCTATCACCCCTACGCCCTGGCAATCAAAGTTCTAGTCTCTGTTCCTATACATTCAATTTTTTTTTTTTTTTTTTCAGATTCCACTTATAGTTACACCCTGCAGTATTCTATCTGGCATATTTTACTTTAAAAAAATGTCCTCCAAATTCATTCATGTTGTTGCAAATAGAAGTATGTTATTCTTTTTTTAAGGATGAATTCTGCATTTTCTTTATCCATTCATCCACCAGTAGGTACAAGCATCTCTATGCTTGGGTTATTGTGACTAATGCTGCAATGAACAAGGGAATAGATATCTCTCTGAAACCCTGATTTTGTTCCCTTTGGAGATTACATATATATATATATACACACACACACATATCCCGGAGAAGGCAATGGCAACCCACTCCAGTACTCTTGCCTGGCAAACCCCATGGACGGAGGAGCCTGGTGGGCTGCAGTCCATGGGGTCACTAAGAGTCGGACACGACTGAGCGACTTCACTTTGACTTTTCCCTTTCATGCATTGGAGAAGGAAATGGCAACCCACTCCAGTGTTCTTGCCTGGAGGATCTCAGGGACGGGGGAGCCTGATGGGCTGCTGTCTGTGGGGTCACACAGAGTTGGACACGACTGAAGCGACTTAGCAGCATACATATCCAGCATTGGGATTGTTGGGCTGTACGGTAGTTCTATTTAAAAAACAAAAACAAACAAACAAACACCTCTGTGCTGTTTTCCATAGTGGCTGCACCAGGTTAGATTCTCACCAGCAGTGCACAAGGATTCCTTTTCTCCACGTTCTTGCCAGAATTTATCACTCTCTTAGTTGATAGCCATCTTATCAGGTGTGAAGTGATATCTAACTGTGGTTTTGATGTGCAATTCCTGATGATGAGTGATGTTAAACATCTTTTTACATACCTGTTGGCCTTTTCATACCTTTCCATGTATCTGTATATCTTCTTTGAAAAGATGTTTATTCCAGACCTTTGCCCAGTTTTAAATTGGGTTATTTGTTGTTCTATGATTGCATCATGTGAGTTCCTTGTATATGAGGACATTAACCCCTCATCTGACAGTGAAAATTGTTAGTCACTCAGTCGTGTCTGACTCTTTGTAACCTCGTGGACTGTAGTCAGCCAGGCTCCTCTGTCCATGGAATTCTCCAGGCAAGAATACTGGAGTGAGTAGCCATTCCCTTCTCCAGGGGATCTTCCTAACCCAGGGATCCAACTAGGTTCTCCTGTATTGCGGACAGGTTCTTTACTGTCTGAGCCACTAGGAGTGGGTCTTATCTGATAGATAGTTTTCAAATATTTTCTCTACTCTGTAAGCTGTTTTTTCATTTTGTTGACTGTTTCTTTTGCTGTGCAGCAGCTTTTTAGTTTGATGTAGTCCCTCTTGTTTATTTTTGTCAGGCTTCATTTCTTAGCTTTACTGTTACCTCTTACGTGTGGTCTTGCCTGATATCTGGGGACGGATGTTGCTCCCTGATACTGAGCTGTTCCTCTGTTCCACAAATGATGTTTGCTTATCTGTACTTCCCTTAGTCTGCAAGCTCAGAGAGGCCAATGTTTTATTCCCTTCTTTGTATCCTTTATGTTCAACAGTGTTCTGAGCAATCAGAAGTCACACAATAAATATTAGTTGAATGAATAAATGTGTACAAAATAGACAGTGTCTATCTTAAAGGACATGACTTGGTAAGAATCTAGAGTTTCTCCAAATAGACAGTTTTCTTTAAATGTGCATGAACTTGTTCTGAACTTTTGTTTTCTAGCAGATTTAAGGATTCAACTTTCCAGTAAGAAATCACCTTCCAGGCAGCAGGGGTTAATTTTTGTTAACTTCAGATTGGGATTCTCTGCTCCCCACAGACCTTACCTATGGCACCAGCTGATGGAGTGGCTGACTCAGGCCTCAGGTGGAAAGAGAGCTTTCTGAGGCTGTGACTCAGGGCAGAAGGTCTGCTGTATCAGATCCTTGGTTAATCCATCGATCAACAAACTCAAGGGCTCTCAAAGATGGAGAATGTGACCCAAAGGAGATACTCCTATTTCCCAGCAGCATCGATAGGGCAACCTTTTCCTTTTTAGTATATTTTTTGGCTATACTGTGCTGCATGTGGTATCTTAGTTCCCTGACCGGGGATTGAACCTGCACCCCTTGCATTGGCGCGTGGAGTCTTAAACACTGGCCCACTAGGCAAGTCCCCAGCAATCTAACAGTTTGGATGAGATTAACCTTTCCCTCCACTGCAGGGATGGGCCTGACATAAAATACATAAAATCTCATTCTTCTTACCCAGAAAATGATTCTACTGGGCTGACCAAAGGCCCCAGTCATATCATGACAGTCTCCTGGCCACAGTGAAGGCTTCATGTCATGGAAATAATGTCAGGAAGTTTAAAGCAAGCAGTAATGGCAGAAATATAACTTTACTTTTCACATCATACAAATGATTTTTAAAGTACATGCATAATAAAATGGAGGGGCTTGCCAGGGGGCGCTAGTGGTAAACAAGCGCCTCTCTTATTTACCAGAAACAATCGTCTCTGCCGATGCCGGAGACATGAGACACGGGTTCAATCCCTGGGTCCGGAAGACCCCCTAGAGAAGGGCATGGCAAACCACTCCAGTATTTCTGTCTGGAGAATCCCATGGGCAGAGGAGCCTGGTGGACTACAATCCATGGGATCGCAAGTGTCGGACATGACTGAAGCAACAGCATGCATGCACGCATAATACAGTGGAAATTTTTCTGTCACGAAGCGTGTGTAATTTACTGAAAGACTTCTGCCTTTTATTTGCTTGCTTTGATTGAGAGTCACCATTCTGTATATTAAACAGTCTCAATGGGACTGATGTTTCCAGTGAGATAAAAGATCAGTTCTTGCAGGAGTGAAAAACCTTAGATGTGACAATAGTGTGCGGAGCTTCCAAGCGAGCTATGTAAACAGAGGTGCGATATGTTGTGGCACTAAATTTCATGGGGCAGGGCCATTAGAGAAAAAAGCATTCCTTAAAAGGCTACTTAGGGGAAAGATAGTTTTATTGTATTTTTTTTAAAGGTTGCTGCTGCTGCTGCTGCTAAGTCGCTTCAGTCGTGTTCGACTGTGCGACCCCATAGACGGCAGCCCACCAGGCTCCCCCGTCCCTGGGATTCTCCAGGCAAGAGCACTGGAGTGGGTTGCCATTTCCTTCTCCAATGCATGAAAGTGAAAAGTGAAAGTGAAGTCGCTCAGTCGAGTCCGACTCTTAGTGAGCCCATGGACTGCAGCCCACCAGGCTCCTCCCTCCATGGGATTTTCCAGGCAAGAGTACTATTTTATAGATCATTTGTGGTAGAACATGAAACAAACAGGTTATGTTTGTGTCGTCTAAGAGCCTGCTTCACACTTTCAGGTGATGTGTGCAAGCTAATTTTTATTAGTTCAAGCAGTCCTCTAAATGGGAAGTCAAATCTACAGAAAGTAAGTTGTCAGACTGTGATGTGCCTCCAGAGTAATTATATGTTCTCTGGGAATACCATTAACTCCTGGTGGCCCGGCAGCCAGAAGCAGGTCCCTGAGAAGAGAGCTGGTATGCTAGTAACGCAAGTGCTAACTGAACTCAAGGGTGGGATGGACTGCTTCTGCTGGGCAAAGAAGAAAGGGGAAGAGAGGAGAGAAGGGAAGGAGGAGGAGGGGAGAGAAGGGAGAGGGGAGGGAGGGGGTTGAGAAGAGGAGAGAAAGGCCCAGTGAGAGGGAAGTCACAGTTTTTTTTTTTGTCCCTAATCTCAGAAGTGACCCACGGTCACGTCTGTATATTCCATTCCTTATGAGAAACCGAAAGAATCCAAAGGCTTTAGCACAAGGAGGCAGGAATTGCTGTGGGCCCTCTAGAGGCTGCCTACCCAAGCCTATCATGGACCTTCACAGTTAGACCCCATGCATCTGCTTAGCAGATCAGATGCATGCCTACTCAGTCATGTCTGACTCTCTGTAACCCCAGGGACTGTGGCCCGCCATGCTCCTCTGTCCATGGAATTCTCCAGGCAAGAACACCAGTGGGTTGCCATTTCCTCCTCCAGGGGATCTTCCCGACCCAGGGATTTGAACCCGCATCTCCTGTGTCTCCTGCATTGGCAGGTGGATTCTGTATTGCTCAGCCACCTGGGAAGCCCTTTGATTAGCTGCTGCTGCTGCTGCTGCTAAGTCGGTTCAGTCGTGTCCGACTCTGTGCGACCCCACAGATGGCAGCCCACCAGGCTCCCCGGTCCCTGGGATTCTTCAGGCAAGAACACTGCAGTGGGTTACCATTTCCTTCTCCAATGCATGAAAGTGAAAAGTGAAAGTGTAGTCACTCAGTCATGTCCAACTCTTAGCGACCCCATGGACTGCAGCCTACCAGGCTCCTCCCTCCATGGGATTTTCCAGGCAAGAGTACTAGAGTTGGGTGCCATCGTCTCTCCGCCTCTCTTAACAGGTTCCCCTTAAAACCCACCTCTCACTCTCTCCATTCCTGCCTGACTTACAGTGCCTTCTCCTCCTGCCACAGCATCATTGTTCATATCACTTCCCGAGAAGCCCTTCTCTTCCGTCTCTGTATATTTAACTCTTACTCATCTTTTGGATTTGACATTTATTCCATTATTTCTCATTTTCCCTGATTCCAGCTTAGGTCGTTTGATACTGTTGCCAGATAAAATGTGAGATGCCCAGTTAAAGCTGAACTTCGGATAAAGAATGCATATATATATATATATTTTTAATATAAGAATGTTCCAATATTTCAGGAAACATACTTATACTAAAATATTATATGTTCTTGATCTGGAATTCAAATTTAACTAGGCATCCTGTATGTTTATGTGCTAAACGTGGCAACTCTACCTGTGAGGGCTATCATCAATCCCCCAGTTCCTGTGTCAGGTCTGGCCTGTAGAAAGCACTTCATCAGTATTTTTTTGGGGTTAGTGACTGGTAATTTGTATCATTATAGATTTTCAGAATAAATACTTTATAGAAATCAGGAGCACACTATTTATTAGTTACTTAATAAAACATGATCATTTACTGTACTTTTAGGTAGTTTTACTTTCATGAGCTGATAACAACTTTTCATAGTGAAGTTGTAATTTATGTCCAGTTTCTCTTCATCCAGCAAATCCTGGCTTTATCACTCATTGTCCACTACAGAACGTAAATTTTTTAAAAGTCCCTGGAAAGACAGAATTGTAAAATGGAAACTGTAATTTTGGCAGAGCAACATAAACACTTTGAGCTTCAATTTTTGTTTTTTTTTTGTTTTTTTTTTTTAATGAAAATAACAGTAAGAGTATTAAGGAGGATTAAGTGGGACAATGGGAATAAAGTAGTAAGAAGAATGCATTGCACTTAAATGCATGCACTTAATGAATCTCCCTCTGGTCCCTCCTGACCTCCTTATCGTCTGCATATCTTAAATGAGCCAAGACAAAAAAATATACACTGACAGTGAAAATAGGAAGCCTCTAAAACTCATGGAAGGACTCAAATGCAAAGAACGTGTTTTATTTGACGTTCCAATCCATTTGGGGAATTTGTCAAACTAGTGTAATAAAGGTAGTTGGACTTGAATTGAGTCTAGTTTTTGCTTTGTTTTACTTTTTATTTTATTAGTTCTGAAGAATACAACAAATCTATCTGAGAATAAAATAGGAATATAGAAGAAAAAAATGTCCTACGTGATGATTTAGATCTGAAGCTCTGACCGAAAATAATAATGAGCCTAACCAAGGTCAGATTAGAGAACTAGAATCAGAAGGACCACTGAACAACAGCAGGCAATGTACCCCCTCCCTTCACTCAGATGGTATTGTTTAATTACTGGTTCAATGCCAGGTTAATAATCACTATCAAATGTCACATCTACTTGAGGCTTTTCTGACAAGAAATTAACAGCGCACTGACTTCTCAGAACTTATGATTTCTGTCGAGTAAGGGCGCCAGGGCAGAAAGCTTGTGTGGGGGACTCCGTTATGCATTATGCAGGCAAATGTAGATTGTATCTGAATTTTTGTTTTATAGAGATGTAATTGACATATAACATTATATTAGTTTCAGGTGTACAATAATGTTTCAATATTTGTATTTATTGCAAAATGATCACTAAAATGTCTAGTGAACATCTGTCACCAGTTATAAAATGCTTTTCTTGTGATGGGTACTTTTAAGATTCATCCTCTGAACAGATTTACTGCAGCAGTTTAATCAGTATAAATAATGTTTAAAACGTCATAAAAATATGTAATTTCTCATATTTTATTTCTCCTAATGGAATCTAGTGGGGGATAAAACAGGAAGACTGTTAATCAAGACAGCCAAAATGCATGATACTTGGAAATTAGATTTCAGGTGGTATTTCTCAAAAACAAAGATTTTTTGAGTGAATATTTAAAATCATATTTAAACATATTAGTCATATTTATTGATATGCTAAAGAGAGAACAAAATTTTTTTTCAGATATATATCTTATTATGTTCAATCCAAAACGATCTGCCTTGTATATAATTTCGAAAATACAGATTTCAAGCTGGCTAAATAACTGGAGACAAGACATCTATTAAGAAAATATCCTTTTTGATTGACTGGGAAAGATTTAGTCTTTTTCTTCACATATTAAATGTAATTTAAGTGGACAGACTCAAGATGCTATTAGTGTCCAAATCTGCAATTCGGTTTATGAGGATATTGAAGGAATGAAAAGCTCAAACTTGATTAGAAAATAGACATTTTGCTTAGAGGATATGTGAAATATATCATAGAATATTTACCATATGATTTTTAATACACTAACATTTCATTTTGTGAAAATAATGTACAGAATTTTAGATGTTTAATAGCCATTCACTTATTTTCTTTCCAGTTATAATTTCAGGTTTTTTTTTTTAATACATGTTTTAAATTTCTTCTTTCTCTTAAAATATCTGAGTTCTAGAAAAGACGTTAGAGTTGACTGCTTATGTATAAAAAAGTGACTATATTAACAAGTTACTCCTTTATCTTTAGATAATCTCCTTGCATAATTTATCTCCCACATTACCTATAACTCATTGAACCCACCTCACTGCATCTGTGCCTCTTCCCTGCCCACCCCCTCACCCCACTGTTGGGAAGCCATGGAGCCAATTACATCAAGTTCATGTACCAGTCAGAGAAGGCAATGGCACCCCACTCCAGTACTCTTGCCTGGAAAATCCCATGGATGGAGGAGCCTGGTAGGCTGCAGTCCATGGGCTTGCACAGAGTCGGACACAAGTAAGCGATTTAGCAGCAGCAGCAGCAGCATGTACCAGTCATGAGCTCTCATTGATTACAGTTGTATCAGTTCAGTTCAGTCACTCAGTTGTGTCTGACTCTTTGTGACCTCATGGACCACAGAATGCCAGGCTTCACTGTCCAACACCAACTTCTGGAGCTTGCTCAAACTCATGTCCATAGAGTCGGTGATGCCATCCAACCACTTCATCCTCTGTCATCCCCATTCTCGCCTGCCTTCAATCTTTCCCAGCATCAGGGTCTTTTCCAGTTGAGTCAGTTGTTCACATCTATTGGCCAAAGTATTGGGGTTTCAGCTTCAGCATCAATCCTTTCAATGAATATTCAGCACTGATTTTCTTGTTATCTAAGGGACTCGCAAGAGTCTTTTCAACACCACAGTTCAAAAGCATTAATTCTTTGGCACTCAGCCTTCTTTATTGTCCAACTCTCAACATCCACATATGACTACTGGAAAAGCAACAGCTTTGACTAGATGGAGCTTTGTTGGCAAAGTAATGTCTCTGCTTTTTTATATGCTGTCTAGGTTTGTAACAGCCTTTCTTCCAAGGAGCAAGCATCTTTTAATTTCATGGCTGCAGTCACCATCTGCAGTGATTTTGGAGCCCAAGAAAATAAAGTTTGTCACTGTTTCCACAGATGCATAGATGGAACTTTTGACAATAAAATCCCTTGTGAATATCTAGCAGGCATTGCAAATCAGTTTTGTTCACAATAATACTCTTGATCCCCTGCTCCCTCCACAAAAGGTTGCTTTGTGTTCCAAATCATTGATCCACTTGACCAAAGTCACGTCCAATTCCTGAGTTAGAAGCCCAAGCAGTGTCTTAGGTTCGCATTTTTCCTTCTCATCCAACATCGCCTTTCAGCAAATCTTGCCACATTTAACTTGAAACCACAGCTGAATCAGACTCCACATTAACTGCTAATACTCTGGCACAATCCTTCATGATCTGATACTTGTCTGGACCACTTCCTAAATAGTCTGTATGCTTACGTTCTTGATTTTCATTCAGTCTGTTCTCCGCTTAGAATCCAGAATCTTCTTTTACAAGTGGATCAGAGCATGCCAGTTCTCCTAGTGAAGAATGGCATCTTATCTCATAAAGACAAGATGTTAAATGTTTTAAATGGCTCTTGTTAAATGTTTTACAAGAGCTTCAACACCTAGATGAAACATTTGTGTCTCAATTGCTATTCTCCCCTCCATCTATTTTAACTGCACTGTACTTATCCTGCTCCTAAAACAAACTGAGCCCACTTGTGCCCCAGAGAATATCTGCTTCCTCCTCCCACTAGAGTATATTTCCTGATGTTTTATAACAGTAAACACGATTCATGTCTCTGATTATATGTCACATTCTTAGGAAAGGTTTTCCTGACTTCTTTACCCCAAACGGTATGATCTCTTTCAAAGTAAACATTTGCACTGGACAAAGCTAAGCTGGCAAGAAAGGCATTTTTTTGAGGATATTGAGGTAGGAGAGAAAGGCCACAAGTGAGTCTGAGTGAAATAAAAGGAACAGGGATTTCATGGGAGGAGAGATCATAGACCATCCATGTTTACTAATTGGTTTTACTCGAAGGAAAAGTAAACTTTTCATATTTTCATGAAAGGAGGTAATTTTACACTTTGGAGCAAGGTACCCATCTAAGTGAGTCTCCTACACTATCTTCCTTGATATTAATAGTTACCTTTCAAAAGGATGGTTACCACGTCCTTGACAAATATACTCCTGAGGTATAAAACTGGAAAGAGGTTTTTAAAAGATATATATGTCAAAAGAACTGAGAGTTTATAATTACAGGCTTTCTAAGACAAACACTCCCCAAAGAGGGAGGTCAAACACTTTCTTGTATACTAGCAAGACAAGTGGAATTTGAAATTAAAAACATAATACCACTTACATTAGAACCCGCCAAAATTAAATAGCTAGGTATAAATCTAACAAAATACATACAGCATCTATATGAGGAAAACTGAAAAATTCTGAGAACAAAGTCAAAGAAAAACTAAGTAAAGGAAGAGAGAGTCTGTGGCCATAAATGGGAAGATTCAATATTGTTCAGGTTATCAGTTCTTCCCAACTTGACCTACAGATTCAATGCAGTGCCAATCAAAATCCTAGAAAATTATTTTGTGAATATTGGCAAAATGACTCTAGACTTTATATGGAGAGGCAAAAAGACTTGGAGACACAAACCGATGGAGACGGACTGACACTAGTCAACTTGACGACTTCTTATAAAGCTAAAGCAGTGAAGACAGGGTGGTGTTAGTGGGAGAACAGACAAATAAATCAATAAAACAGCATAGAGAGCCAGAAAAAGACTCCTACCCAACTCATATGTCACAAATATGTCAACTGATCTTTGACAAAGGATCTAATACAACACAATGAGCAAACAGTCTCTTCATGAAGTGGTCTGTCCTTAGCCGTCTTGCCTTGTTGGGGCATAGTTGCTGAAATGAACTATTTATAGCCGTCACCCGGCACCATGCTACATCCCAGTGAAGGTACTTTTTTTTCAGACTTCCACCTCTCGGCTCCTGTTTGGCAGCCACCCTGGAAGCTTACGATGATCAGAGTTGATTATCCCTGCTGGTCCCGTAACTCCTTTACTTGCCTTCTGGTACTTTGGCAAGAGGATCCTAAAGTGATCAGATGGTGGTCAGAGCAATCAGCTCAATGGAACCTGACAGAAGCTAGCAGCCCCCAGCAACCAGAACTTGTAACTGGCAGAGTTTAAGATGGTAGACCGAAAAGCAGAAATTCCACAATTCAATCCCTGAGCTTGGTGGTGACAGATGCCGGTTCCTATATGCTGCAGGTCAAGGGGATGCAGTACTTCATATCAGCCACTGGGTCAGTGCCTACACCACATGATGGAGGAGAGTGTCCCAAGTCTGCAAATTACTTTCCTTGAGTTGGCACTTTGAGCTGAGCTTCCAGATTGGGTGTGTGTGGCTAAAAATGCACACAGGACCAATGAGTCCTGTTGTCACCTGCCACAAAGTTTCATGGTCTGAGACAATATATGTAGAACCATTGCATGCCTGCATGCTAAAATCGCTTCAGTCTGACTCTGCGATCCTATGGACTGAAGCCCATCAGGCTTCTCTGTCCATGGGATTCTCCAGGCAAGAATACTAGAGTGGGTTGCCATGCCTTCCTCCAGGGATTCTTCCCGACCCAGGGATTGAACCTGTGTCTCTTATGTCTCCTGCATTGGCAGGCAGGTTCTTTACCACTTAACACCACCTGGGAAACCCAAGTCAAACCATTAAGTCCTAAGGTCCGTCTAATCAAGGCATGGTTTTTCCAGTGGTCATGTATGGATGTGAGAGTCCATATGTATGGACTGTGAAGAAAGCTGAGCACCAAAGAATTGATGCTTTTGAACTGTGGTGTTGGAGAAGACTCTTGAGAGTCCCTTGGACTGCAAAAAGATCCAACCAGTCCATTCTAAAGGAGATCAGTCCTGGGTAATCTTTGGAAGGAATGATGCTAAAGCTGAAACTCCAGTACTTCACCTCATGCGAAGAGTTGACTCATTGGAAAAGACTCTGATGCTGGGAGGGATTGGGGACAGGAGGAGAAGGGGATGACAGAGGATGTGATGGCTGGATGGCATCACTGACTCGATGGACATGAGTTTGAGTGAACTCCTGGAGTTGGTGATGGACAGGGGGGCCTGGCGTGCTGCAATTCATGGGGTCACAAAGAGTTGGACATGACTGAGCAACTGAACTGAATGTGACAGAATGTGAGAAGCAACATTTTATCTTCTGTCTCAGAAAAGATATTCAAGGGTGCTTCAAATTTCTGGATTCCTAAAAACATACCAATGTTGCTGCTACTGCTAAGTCACTTCAGTTGTGTCCGACTGTGCGACCCCATAGACGGCAGCCCACCAGGCTCCCCCATCCCTGGAATTCTCCAGGCAAGAACACTGGACTCGGTTGCCATTTCCTTCTCCAATGCATGAAAGTGAAAAGTGAAAGTGAAGTCGCTCAGTCGTCTCCGACCCTTAGCAACCCCATGGACTGCAGCCTACCAGGCTCCTCCGCCATGGGATTTTCCAGGCAAGAGTACTGGAGTGGGGTGCCATTGCCTTCTCCGATGTTGCGGGTTCCTAAATCGTTTTGGTATTTAGGAAGCAGAAGAGTTGCTTCTATAATTCTTGTCTCCTCTGGGGTAAGATCATCGAGTGAGGATAGCAACAATCTAGGGTCTCAGCGGACAGAGAAGCCCCCTCAGGGAGGTGAAGTGCAGGTGTGTGGCAGTGATGGAGAAGCAGAGTCCTGTCCCAAAGACCCAGGTGATGGAGCTCACCTGGCAAGGGCTGCTTTAGCTAGAAAGCAAGGCAAATGTGCTGAGCTATGACATGCAGAAGCTGGAAGCCCTATGGGCCCACTTATGAATTTTCTTAATTTTTTATATAAATTAAGATCTTGGTAATATTATGTACATGTGTAGCTAATTATTAATCATGAATTTACTACCAAATAATCATCAAAGATTGGGAGGCAATTTCCATATGAGAAATAGAGGTGAGCAGAAGGACAATCATGAACAAAGAAAGAAGGATTCTCTTGGGTTAAAAAACTTATCATAGGAAGCTAAATGAATAGAAAGGCTACCTATGTAGTTATGTATGTATACCTATGTATGTAGCTAAAGGACAAAGGTAAAACAGTAACCTAATCTGCAGCATTCATTCTAATACCCAGCAGTGTCCATCATTTACATCTTGCCAAGAGTAGCAATTCAACCATTAATTGAAATGATGTTCAAGAGTTTTGGTAACAGCGATTGCATGCAATACAATAAGCAAAATAATAATATGAAACATTTGTAATAATAATTAAAATTGAATATCTGCATGATATCATCTCTGCTCTTAGTTCTTAGAGGCTTTAAAGAATAAAAAATGTAATAGTATATATAGTTTCTGTCAGGTAACACTTTCTACTTCTCACAACAATGGTATCTACTAAAACAGAATATATACATAAGAATGATATTTTAATTCTAGATGAGAAATTACATCATTAATTGATATTGTTTACTGAACACACACTGTATGTGATTTTTGTGTCAGAGAGAGGCCTTAAAAATATTAACATGGAGATTTGTAAGGAACACGCATGTAGAAACTACTTGAGAATTGATGCAATATGCCCATGAGTACAAATGATGTAGTATTTCTAATCTTAGCAACTGCAATCAGGCTCCAATTAAGCAGAATAAAAAATGTTCTTGGATAAAACACAAATGGCTTTAAAATTTTTAAATTCAAAACTACGACTCTGCCTTTACCATGTGATTCTACCCAGCCTTAGAATGACTTACAGCTGGAACACGGCATGTCAACCCACTCCAATATTCTTGCATGGGGAATCCCATGGACAGAGGAGGCTGGTGGGCTACAGTCCATAGGATCCCAAAGAATAGGACACAATTGAAGTGACTTAGCACGCACGAAGATGGAAGACGCCTTTTATTTCCTTCTAGCCCTTCATGCAATGAATTGGGTTTAAAGCCTGTGCGCCCTACAGGGCACTGAACTCTGTCCTTTTGAATGCTGGAGCAGTATGACCTTGAGACTTCACTTGCTTCTTTCTGTACGTATGTTTTGGATATGAAGAAAAAGATAAAGTTTACATCTAAGTTTTCTCCTGGAACTTTTCCTCCTAGGTTTAACACAATTATCTATCAATCATATGCCAAAAGTACTTTATAAGGAGACTAAAGAAAAGAGACTAGTTTCTGAATTACTTAGTCCTTGTCACTCTGTACCTGACACTATTGTCATTTCCCCCACATTGTATAATTTGTGTATATAGAAGTTACTTTGTCCTCAGATGTTAGAAGACGATAGACCACAAAGAATAAATGCTTCCCACGCAACTTGTTAGGAATTTGAGCAAAAGAACAGAAGAGATTGCTCTCTTTCTCATTCCTACGGGATTACTTGGAAGTTGTTTCACTCTGTCTTTGTCAAGTTGCTCAATCTTACCTTAAAACTTAGATGCTTGCTCTAAGAGTGAACATTTGACAAAGACTAGCTACCAGACTGTTAGGGCTTTCCCAGTGGCTCAGCAGAATCTGCCTGCAACGCAGGAGACACAGGAGAGGCGGCTGCCATCCTTGGGTTGGGAGATCCTCTGGAAGAGTAAATAGTTACTCACTCCAGTATTCTTGCCTGAAAAATTCCACACACAGAGGAGCCTGGAGAGTTACGGTTCATGGGGTCACAAAGAGTCAGACATGACTGTGCACCACATTGCCAGGCTTCTGTCCCTTGTGATCAGTTGCTACTAAGCTTTGCACCAAGATCATCACGTGCCACACTCCTCTGGGGCCGCCAGAGTGGCTGCTTGGAGTGCAGCAGCCTGACCTTCAGGGCACCTGCCACAGCCAAGCACCCATCATACTGTCCTGGGCTCCCTTGGTGGTTTGCTGCTGGTACTGCTAAGTCGCTTCAGTCATGTCCAACTCTGTGCAACCCCATAGATGGCAGCCCACCAGGCTCCCCCATCACTGGGATTCTCCAGGCAAGAACACTGGAGTCGGTTGCCATTTCCTTCTCCAATGCATGAAAGTGAAAAGTGAAAGTGAAGTCACTCAGTCGTGTCCAACTCTTAGCGACCCCATGGACTGCAGCCTACCAGGCTCCTCCATCCATGGGATTTTCCAGGCAAGAGTACTGGAGTGGGGTGCCATTGCCTTCTCCACCTTGGCAGTCTAGTGGATAAGAATCCACCTCCCAGCCCAGGGGACATGGATGTGATCCATGGTCTGGGAGGATCCCATATGCTGTGGAGCAACTAAGCTCTTGTGCCACAACTATTGAAACCTCTGCACCTAGAGCCGTGCTCTGCAAGAAGAGAAGCCACTGCAGTGAGAAGCTCGTGCACCACCGCTAGAGAGTAGCCCCAACTTGACACAACTTGAGAAAGCTGGCACACAGCAATGAAGACCCAGTACAGCCAAAAAAAAAAAAAAAAACCAACGAATCAACCAACCAAACAAACAAACCCCAAAACCTGTCCTGCTCCACTGGAAGCTCTGACTGATGGGGCGCTGGATTTTCTGAACACTCTCCTTGGTGGCTCAGATGGTAAACAATCTGCCTGCAATGGAGGAGACCTGGGTTTGACCTTCTGGTCAGGAAGATCCCCTGGAGAAGGGAATGACTATGTACTCTAATAAGTATTCTTTCCCGGAGAACTCCTTGGACAGAGGAGCCTGGCGGGCTATAGTCCATGGGGTCGCAAAGAGTCAGACATGACTTAACGACTAACACACACACTCCATAAGCTAGCAAATTGCTGGCCTAGACATCAATATCCCAGTGGGCTCTGGAGGACCACTCAGAGAAGTGTAAATCAGTATGCCAGGTTAAAATTTGCCGTAAGTTTGCACTTACTATTAACTCCTTCAGTTCATTATGAGAGAAAACAACATTTGTCAAAGGTCATTTGAAAGAAAGAGTTGCTACTTTTACATAATAAATACATTGGGCCTCAAAAGATTCAACAATCCTAAATACATCACCATTTGATGATAGAATATTAATCTAGAACCCAAATACTGCTTAATATGTCTGCCCTAGTTAGAAAACAAGCTTTTATAGCTGAGTCCAATTATTAGTCTTTCTAACACTTGTAGAACAAAACATCCACATGTACTAAAAACTCATATGAGGGCTGTTCTTGTTCTTTAGATTCTTCCCAGGAGAGTTTCCAATCAGAGAGCTGTTTGCTCCCAAACTGCAAACTCCCTTTCTTTTTCCAAGCTGTCTGAGGTTCTGTTGCTGCCAACAGGCTCCTCTTCTACTTTGCCATGGTTTATGGCCAATAATGAGCTACAGAATTCTGTAACTCATCCAAAGGATGAAAACTGAAGCATGCAGAGAAGTCCCACATTTCTCTGTGAGGGAAGGTGGCCCAGCATCCCAGGGGTCAGACTGTCTGTCCCTTTAAGTCCTTCCTGATTCTCTTCAGAACAGTCTGATAAGAGACATCTGGAAACAGTAACTAAAAAATTATGAAATCAGTGAAATAGAATGTGATACTCTTTCTTTCTCTGAAGCAATAACGTTTCTGTCATCTATGAGAGTAAGAAGGTAGAGTTATTAATTTTATTTTTGGCACCTAAGAAAGATACTCCACTTATTCCAGAGAGGTAAAGAGTGAAAAAGTAAGAAATAGAGCTAGGATTTCTTTTCTTGGTCTAACAAATATGTGCTAGAGACAAACATGGCAAAATTTCTTTACCTCTAAAATGGTTATGAAATAAGATAGACTACCATCTGCACAAGTAGAAACCATAAACTCTCATCAGTATGCAAAAAAAGAAAAAGACTTTTCTCAGTCTATGGTCATTTTCAGCTGGCAGTCTTGCTCCAAAGACCAAATTCAGTATGTGTTTTGCAATCTTCACATTTTAAACTGCATACTTCTAAATTAGATTAAGGAGTTACAAATGGAAAAAAAAATAATTTTAGCACTTGGAAAATTGTTTGGTTTGAAATGTCTTGTAGCACTGAACATGCTGGTGAACAAAATGAGAATTAAAGCTTTGTATAATTCAGTAAAGAAAGAGAAAACCAAATTAGTATTTGGTTATTTTCAATTAAGTAAAATGTAATTATTTTAATTAGACAAAACAACCATGTCAGCAAAACTTTATTCCTAATAATATTTTGAGATGATTTTGTCAATATGCTTTTGGAAAGAATAATATACCAATTTCCTATTCAACTTTCACTTTCTAATTTTTGCAAGGCACCATTTTACAAAATAAATACCCCAGTAAAGATTTACTTTACAGTATATGAAACAGTGCTTAAGAATGTGCAAACACACATATGTGTCCACTGATGTCTATGTTACTGTGTTACTAAGAGGATGGAGGAGAGGGCTTCCCTGGTGGCTCAAGACAGTAAAGCATCTGCCTACAATGCAGGAGACCCAGGATCGATGCCCGGGTCGGGAGGATGCCCTGGAGAAGGAAATGGCGATCCACTCCAGTACTCTTGCCTGGAGAATCCCATGGACGGAGGAGCCTGATAGGCTATAGTCCACAGAGTTGCAAAGAGTCCGACAGGACTGAGTGACTTCACTTGCTTAAGAGGATGGAGAATGGTAGTTTAATGAAACTAGCAATGCAAATATCAGACCCCTGTTTGCCCATCTGGAAATACTTGGAATATTTCACAGTAATGACTCAGTTATTAAATAAAAAGATAGAGAAAACTTTCAGAGTAAAATTATTGGTTCCCAATAAATGGTTGTCGAATTGCATTTCAAAATGTGATTTCACAGTGTATGTGAGCCCAGGGCTGATCTCGAGGATGGGACACACGCAGCGTTCTGGTGTCTGTGCTATCATGTTTCATGGCGCACGCCTACCAACCCACGTGGAAGCATGCACAAGCTTCTTGACAAATTCATATGGCTATTTAGCTTAGCTTGGTAGTGAGATGACCTTTCTAAATAACATAGATGGAAATATAAGGTTTTATATTTAAATTATTAGAATTAATATCATTAATATTATCAAATATCACTATAGAAGATACTAAGTTTGGGCTAAATAGAGGCAGGGGGGCTACAGAGGGCTTTTGTTACTTATTTACCTCCTTCATACATAATTACAGTTGATCCTTGAACAACATGGGTTTGAACTTTGCAGTCCACTTAAACGTAGGTTATTTTCAGCTTACTGTTCTTCGTGTTGGGCAAAGTTTGTGTTTGGTTAGAGATAATAGTATATGGAGTAAAAAAAAAACTTTGAGTTCAGGTTCTATCCAAACTTGTTTCATCTTCCTGCCTTTGGATGAATCATTTTGTTTTGAGGCAGAGATAGCACTATTTGGATTTTCAGCTGTGTGAGGGGTGGGGTGGGTCAAGGGTCAAGTGCACAAACATTTTTGGGGTACAGGATGTGTTTCCCCACTTTGAATCACCAGTACCAAGCACACTGTCTGCTGTGTGGCAAAATTTTAGTGAGTTATTTTTATATATGTTGACTACAGAAGAGTATGTATGTGTGTTCACCATACAATAAACTATGCCACAGTAAGAGTAAATACCAAGTAAAATCCTTGCTCCCTCCAGTATTCTGGTGTGTATTTAGTGCTTTGTATTAGAAAGCCATTGTATTTAAAATGGTGTGCAGTGTGTCGTGAGGCTTACCTCATTTCAGAATGCTCATGGCCGGTGAGGGAGTATAATACGTTCTCTGTGCTGTGATACATGAAACTTGAATATACCATTATTCACCATCTTGGTGCCATTTGAAAAAAGATAAGTTTCAGTTCTGACATTGAACCGGCTGGAAAGTTGTCACTCCCATCTTACAACAAGAAAAAAACAGAATAAACTGAGCCAGAGCACTGAGCTCACTAAGCATAACACCCCACCCCCAACCCCTCCCATCCACTTCAAGATATGTAAAATTCGGACTGCAGAAAAACAAAGTGAATGTGGAACCTGGAGCTGTTCAAGGCAGACCCTGGGATGAGCGGCTCCTTTTTTGGAGTAGGAACTAAAGAAGAGCTTAGGAGATGTTGGGAAAGGCCCAGCCAGGTATCAGTCCCTTGAACTGGAAGGAGATCAAATCAGTCCATCCTAAAGGAAATCAACTCTGAATATTCATTGGAAGGACTGAAGCTGAAGTTCCAATACTTTGGCCACCTGATGCAAAGAACCAACTCATTGGAAAAGACCCTGATGCTGGGAAGGATTGAGGGTAAGGGGAGAAGAGGGTGACAGGATGAGATGGTTGGACGGCATCACCGACTCAATGGACATGAGTTTAAGCAAACTCCAGGAGATAGTGAAGGACAGGGAAGCCTGGCGTGCTGCAGTCCATGGTTTCTCAAAGAATCAGACATGACTTAGGAACTGAACAAGAGCAAAGAAATAGCTACTGGATTAAACTACTGATATTAACGACATACTACAGCATAGGATAAATGAAGCATATGGACAGCAAAATGAACGACGTCAGTGCTAGGAGGGATGACAGAGCAGCAGTGAGAATACTCAGTTAAAAGCCATGTGAGGACATGTGAAGCAGGATACAGCAACTGATTAGAAGCTGATAAATGGCTAACAGAAAAAAGAGCAGGGAGGGAGAAGAGAATGAGGAAGAGGAGTGGTATGGTCTAAATTAAAACTAAAACCTCAGAAAAAGCCTTACAGAGATTGTAGAGTTTAGGGAAGACAAGTTGATGGTGAAAGCAGGTTGCATGGGGAAGAATTTTGGGGCAGAAGACTTAGTTAATTTTAAGTTTATAAGCTTTCCATTTTATCACCCAGACTTCCCTTTGTGAAATGGGATCACCAAGCAACTACTTTATATAGTCATTCCTTTCCAGCCATGCTGCAATTTACAATAATACATATCAAAATTTGATGTAAAGCAGGTTAGTTAGTGAAGTACAAATATGATCTCTACAAAATAGGCCTGGAACATATATTTAGGTCCTGAAAACTTGCTGAGCAATCCTGAATGCCTCAGGGGATGGGAAACAAATAGTCATGACTCAGCTTTCTTTTTTTTAACTGATCCCAAACTGTCAGACTGGAGAAGGAACTGGCAACCCACTCCAGTATTCTTGCCTAGAGAATCCCATGGACAGAGGAGCCTGGTGTGCTGCCGTCTATGGGGTCGCACACAACTGAGGTGACTTAGCAGCGGCCGCAAACTGTCAGACTAAGTTATCTGACACTTCAGAATATTATAAAAGCTTAGAGAAGGATTTTTTTTTTTTTACTTTGAACAAATGTCATTTATTGTACAACTTATTTAACACAAAATAGTTTCAATTTGTTATTTAATATAAATTATAGAGATTATAACAATAAATTTTGAGTCTGTGCTATATTACTATTTGCAAAGGTTCTTGTGAAGTTGCCAATAGAGTTCGATAACTCATCTATATGCCTTTTTTGAGCACCTTTTATGAATTATAGTGAGAATAAAGATATTGTAAGGAAATTAAGGGTAATGAATAACAATATTTCAAATCAGAAAAGGTAAATTCTTCTGAGCCCATAATTTATCATCTATACCAGAAGAACATTTCATCATGAGGATGGTTACATTTTATAACCAAATTAACAACTTGTTAATCCAAAGAAGCATGTAATAAACATTGTAGAATGAACATTAATAAAGTAACTTCTTGGAAAAGTCTTAATCGGGTATTTGCAAACCTCCAATTTCTAGTGATAGCTTCAAATAAAAATTAACTAACAACCGTTGCTCAGTGATGTTAGCTTTTTCAAAGTTGTACCTTCTCTTTTATGGATAGAATTAGTCATTATTCACAGTACTGTATCTATAAAATTAAGTAAAAATTTAATATGATTTGACAAGTAAATGGAGGAACTACTGAAAACTTCATTGGTTCACTGGCCATTAAACAACATATAGCTTGTTAAAGTGTCATCTTTCAGGGATCATAGGCATATTCTTTGAAATTTATTTTTCTGTTTTAAGCAGATAGGCTATATTTTTTCTTAATCTGAAAAAGTTAAATGTGGCTAGTGCCTAAAATCACAGGTTTGCGATCATAGATCATTTCCTATTTAAAATGTTCTAGTTTCATAACCCTCCTCCCGCAAAGATACTCAATTCCTCTATGGGATTTGACTTAATATTTCTTCAATATACGGATATTATTCTATTACATCATCTAGGGTTCCCTGGTGGCTTAGATGGTAAAGAATCTGCCTGAAATGCTGGAGACCCAGGTTCAATCCCAGGGTCAGGAAGATTTTCTGGAGACGAGAGTGGGCTACCCACTCCAGTAATCTTGGCATGCCGAATTCCATGGACAGCCAAACCTGGTGGGCTACAGTCCACGGGTCACAGAGAGTCAGACATGACTGAGCGACTAACACAACACTTATTAAAACTTGCATGGATAATTATTAATTTTCTTCAAGATAAAGCTATGAAACCATTTCCATTTATGGAGAGACATTGATTTGACTTGTAGTTAAGCAGGTATTTGATGCATTACTCATCCCTCCAGTAATCTCAAATGAAAACCTATGTCTATCTATTACATACAGTATAGGTAAGTATATAAACATAATATGTATGCATGCCCCATATATATAACATTGTGGCATTTTACTAAATGTTGTATAAGAAACCAGTATAGTGTACATATTTTGCCTCATATATATAACACTGTAGCATTTTACTAAATGTTGTATAAGAAACCAGTATAATGTACATATTTAAAAAAAAATTCTGACTGATATCTAAATGATTTTTAAAGCTTATGATTACTACATGAAAGTGACGGCCACATGACACAGAGTTCAATGAGCTGCTGTTGGAGCCTGCTACAACCTACAAATGAAAAAGAAAAAAGGAGTTTGACCAAGGTCATATCAGGATTAACTCTATCTTTGTAAAAGAGTGCCAGGGGATGTTTAATATACACACACGGCAGACAGGACAAGGTTTTACAGTCTCACCTGAGAGACCCTTGCATGCTCTACTCAATTATTAATTTACTTCTGAAAGGATGGAGGTTAAGACAGGTGGGATTTGAATGGAAGTCTAAATTCTTCAATTGTGCACTTAGGAGAACTCCGTACTTTGCAGTTTATACTTGTGTAGACATAATTCTTAACCTAATGTATTAGGTAAAGGCTTTTAAGTGGAGTTCACCTTTTCCTTTCTTTTACTTCTGTCTTAATGACAGGATGTAGCTTTGGAGCAAGGCCTCAGCCTCGGTCCAGGTTAGACTCCTACCACCCCTCCCGCAGCCTCACCTCCCAGAAACAGGGTGTTCACTTCTTTGATGATGACATTTCAAAGAGATGGTTCCCAGGTCTTTGAGAAAGATATTCCTGTGTTGCTAAGCTGGTGAGAGACTTATTTAGCTTTTGAAAAGATTTACATACATTTCAAAGAGACTGAGAAAGAAGTTATAATTGCAAGTTTTCTAAAGTACAGGCTTAAAAAAAGAGTGAGGAGGAATTTCTTTCCTTATTTTCAACAGGAAAATTTAGGCCTCTTATTAAAAAATTTTTTTTTGCCCTTATAATTTTTTTTCTATTTTTTTTCTATTTTTAATTGCTTTTCTATTTTTAAAATTAAGTTATAAATCACATTGATTGATCTATTCTTACACAGTTTCCCCATTTTTGTAGCTTTTGAGAAAGTCCTGAAATGACATAGCAAGTTCCACAAATTTGTTCATCGTTTTAAAGATTATTTTGACTATCTAGGGCCTTTTCACTTCCCTTTTAATTTTTGAATATGCCTGCTTCGATACTGATTGGTGCTTCACTGGAAGTAAAGATTCATTTGGAAAGTATTGCTAACCTGACAACATTAAGTCATCCAATCATGAAGGTGACGTGTTTTCCATTTCTTTGTCTTCATTAATTTTCAGCAATGTCTCTTAGTCTCAGTGTACCCACCAATGCTGTTACACATCCTATATTTTGTGAGGCCAATGTAAATATTGGTGACATTTTTTCTTTTGCTTACTGCACAATTAATCTAATTTTCTTGCTCTTGCAATCTGTAACCTTATCTAATTATTATTCCTAATAATTTCTTAGGAATCATACACAATTAATCATCTGCAAGTAAAAGTTTTACTCTTTCCAATCCTTGTGAGTTCTTTCTTTTTCCTTAAAACATCCTTTTATTGATCATCTACCACACACAGTTTATTCAGACTACACCCATATGAAGTGATGAGATTGCAGCTGGAGAATAGGTTGTTGTTGTTTAGTTGCTCAGTCGTGTCCAACTCTTTGTGACCCCATGGACTGCCAGGCTCCTCTGTCCATGGGATTCTCCAGGCAAGAATGCTGGAGTGGGTTGCCATGCCCTCCTCCGGGGGATCTTCCTGACCCAGGGATTGAACCTGCATGTCCTGTAGCTCCTCCATTGGCAGGAGGATTCTTTACCACTGAGCCACCAAGAAAGCCCAGAGAACAGGTTACCCTGTGACAATCTATTTACAAAATCCGTCATAAAGACTTTTTTTTTAAACATTATATTTTCTTTTCCAAACTAGCATACAACACAAAGCTAAACTGATTAGTAGTTTGCATGCTCCCAATTTTGGGAGAAATACTTCCTTTTGACAAAATCTCGTAACCCACGGAAAAGAAATTCCCACAGACTGACCGTTGTCCCCCAACTCACTCTGCAAGCCATCTTTCTTTGAATCCCTCCTCTCTTGTACACACAAGTCGCCTGGTGACTTTCTCTTTGACCTTTTGCTTCCTTGCTAGAGCCAAGACTACAGGCACCAAGGTGAAGGGGAACATCAGGAGTGGGTGGGGTAGACACGGTATCCGAGGTTGGGAAGTGTCAGGAGGCACCCCCGGTTCTCATGTGCAGACGCTGATGGCGAGCATCCCCGTAGGAGGGGGCCTAACAGGGAAGCACCTGAACAGAACTGTGAGAGGATCATTTTTAGGATTTACCCCTCTGTTTCAGAAGTACAGCCATCCTTACAACTGAACTTTAATTCCTCCTTTAAAAAAAATCACACAAACAAAAAGCTTAAAAATCCAGTTGTAAAATGATTATTACTGTAGTTAGTTTGTATAAGGTTTGAATAAATCATAATTATACCACGTTTTCTGAGGAGGCTTTCATCATTTTGACCTAAGTCTATTTAGTAGATATGAAAGTTAGAGTCCTGAGATTGCTAATGCATAGCTCAGAATCTCATGTGTTATTTTGGGAGAGATTGTAGGAATAATCTAAAAAAAAAATTAAATGAAAAACCATGAACAACTGATACTCTCGTATTCCAAGCACTGTACCAGTCCTCCATCTAATTTAGACTTTCCAAGGATTAATTTGATATTATCATTCTGCCCTTTACAATGGGAATACTGAAGCTCAGGGAAAAAAAAAAATCACTCAGCCACATCCTCACTGTGTGTTACATGTGGAGACAATTCTTCAGAGCAAGAATTTTCTATTTGAATTTTGTGTGTGTGTGTGTTTTGTGCATTGATGTACTGAAAATCTAGAAGAGTGCCAGATAAGCATCATCCCTCAGTTAACATTTGCTGAAGGGGTAAGCTATTTTTGATGCTGAATTAAACTGCATTTCCATTGCTATCTCTGTTATGGATAATGGTATATCTCTGACAACATATATGTGAAGATGATCGTCATATTTGGCACTTATTTTTGAGGGGGTATGTGCTTTTTGTAGTAAAGCATTGGGCATGGTCCAGGACTAAGTTTTAGACTTGTCTGTACCTTGTAAGGTCTCATGGGGGCTGCCGTGTCCTGACTTCAGCTTATGTTAAGGTTAAAAGGTTCATGTCATGCAGCTTGCACCATAAGAAATGTTTGCTAATAGGTGAGTGCGTTGTCGGGGTAGGAGCCATACTCGTGATGCTGGCCATTAGCCTACAGGGTTATTGGCCCACAGGCAACAGAGCACAAACAAAGGCTTCAGGCCCAAAGGAGAAAACTGGCCAAAATCAAACCAGTTTCTAAAAATAGAGACAAGAAGAAAACCTTCTTAAAAAAACCCCCAAAAACTAGAATGAAAAACCTAAAAAGAAAGTACATAAAAAGGGCCGTATTCCTGTGGAACAAAAATGAAACAAATGAGCAACTGTTCACATGTCCTGGTTAAACCTAACAGACAGTAACCACATTTTCCTGAATGAAGTTATTGATAGTACTGAAAGCTTTACGTCAAGACAAATCTTGTAAGTGAGAGAAGACTGAATCTACAGAACTGGAACGTACTGGGTTTATTGAAAATACCTAAGCGGGTATTGTCAGAAATAATCTTAGTTAAGAAGGCTATTCAAAGAGTATATTTTATGTCTAGCCTGGGGAAATCCAAGTTGTTCCTAGAATTCGGTTGAGGGTATTTTGAGCCTTATTGGAATACATGGCAAACACAATATATAAGTGATCCAGCTCTCGGGGAGCTTATAGTCTTATGTAGGAGACAGCCATTAATAAAAACAGTACGAAAACTATGAATGCATTACATAAGACTTACAATCTGAGATTAGCACTCTGAAGGAATGCAACAGTCTTGAAAGAGTATATAACAAAGACATAGGACCTCTACCGGGACTTTGGGGCTCTTGCCAGAGAAAACAGCTTTTAAGGTAATGTTGAAGTTATGGGCAACCAGATTTCCCCGGTCGCCCATAGCTTTTATAGGATACATATAGAATGAAAAGAGAAAAACGAAGAACTGAACCTTAGGAATTCCAGGACATCATTTCTCATAAAAGACAAAGAAGAAGCATCAAGCAGGTAGTGAATAAGAGACAATCAGTCCATGGAAGTCAAGGGGAAGAGGTATTTTGTAGAAAGTCTCATTCAGTGACTTGTCCATGAGACCGGTGTTTCTCATGGGTGAGTGGGTGACTCGGGGTCCTAAGGAAACTTGTCATTATCTGGGAACATTTGCAGTTGTCATAGCTGGGAGGAGCCACTGGATCTAGTGGGAAGAGGCCAGGGTTGCTGCTAAATATCCAACAATACAAAGGAAAGGCTGTCACAGCAGGTTAACTATCCACTCCAAAGGGCTGCAAGGCTGAGGATGAGAAACTGATGCTAGAGTTGAGTGCAAAGAAGACAAAGTAGCCACAGATCAAACGAAGTGAGAGAGGAAGCCCCAGGGAAACTACTAGCCTTGTCTGGGCCCTCCAGGAGTGATGGATGCCATGAGTCACTACGGAGAGGTGTTCTGGCCAGGGGAGCAGAGCCAGAAGCAGAAACAGGAGCTGCTGAGGACAGCAGGTGTGGAGAGCCACCGCTGCCAACAGGCGTTGAGATTTAATGCCTGAGGGCATTTTTTTCAGAAAAGAAAAATCACATAATTGTTAAGAAACTCAGGAAATGTGAGTCATATTTGGAAGTTGGAATGAGAAGAGCCAGCTTGTTGGACTGAGCACCCACAATTTATTATTTCCTCATTTTCTTGTTGACTTTAGGAATGATAGAAAACACTGGATCTAAACGTCTATAGGGGCTTATCAAATTAAAAACACACTACAAAGATAAATTGGTGTTAAAGGCCTAGAGCAAAACTTTAACTTGATTCTATAATGAGAAAATATTCACAATTGTGTTCATTTATTTGGTTTATTCATTAAATATAATACAGATCTTATCCTATAGCTAGCTGTTCCAGGTGATAAGGCTTCAACACTCAGCGATATTCACAATACCACTGCTTCTTTTTCTCCTGAAGCATAAATTCTAGTTGGCAGAAAGAGGGGAAAAAAGGCAAACCAATAAGTAAGATAGCTTCAAGCAGTGACAAGTTCTATGAAACCAATGAAACTAAGAAGTGGTACAGATGTAGCCTCTGATCAAATTAACATATGTAGCTCTTCACTCACTTTCTAAAATTTATCTGATTTAATTGTCATCTAGAGTTCTATGAAATCTGGCTATGGAAATGTCCATATGCAGAGTGGTCCAAACTATGGCTAGGACAAGGAACAGAAAGTGCAAGGTGGCTGCATTGTATTCAAGGGGAGAGGGATAGTTGTAACAAGCAAAGACCAAGTTATGAAAGGCTTGTACGTCATGGTATATATAGATACTGGATTTAATTCTGAATGCTTAACAGGTCATTGCACAATGTTCTATAGTAGAGTTACATGATCTAATGTCTATTAAAAGGCCATTCTAGCCGTTGTATGGGAACCATGAAAGCTGAGTGATAAGACTATGGTAGCAACTGTAGATATGGAGAGAATCAGGAAAAGTTCATTTATGTTTTGGAGACAAAGTTGCAGATCTCGCTGTTGGGTGTAACGAAAAAAGATGTGCATCAAGATTATGTCTAGGTTTCACTGTTGTTGGTAATAATATTTTTTACAAATTTTAATAAAATTTCATTATACAAATCAACATACTGTGTGATGTTTGCATAAAATTTTAGTAAATTTTAATGAAATAAAAGTAGACAATGATGGATAGTACATTTATTAAAATTACTAATATGAGAAAGACTAAAAAGAAAAATATTTGGGGAGAAAATGACAGTTATATTTTGCCATGCTACATTGTGGCTGATTATAAAACATCCAATAAAGCTATCAAGTAGCTATTGCATGATATGCATCTGCATTCCAGGGAATTGCAGTGATTACACTACTGATTTGATAGTGAACGACCTTTGTATATCTTCCCAGGTGGCTCAGTGATAAAGAGTCCACCCTGCCAAGCAGGAAACACAGGTTCGATCCCTGGGTTGGGAAGACTCCCTGGAGAAGGAGAAGGAAACGGCAACTCACTCCGGTATTCTTGCCTGGAGAATTCCATGGACAGAGGAGCCTGGTGGGTTACAGTCCATGGGGTTGCAGACAGCTGGGACACGGCTTCACGACTAAACAACAAAAAGTTTATGGATTGTCACTGAGAACTCAGGGAGAGTCCTCCAGTCTAGAGTGGACAGAAGAGACCAGGGAAGAAAGGAAGCAGAGTCAGCAAGCAGTTTGTGAAGAATTTTACTAGGAAGGAGAACAAAAAAATGGGATGGAAGCCAGAGTGAAACCTAAAAGTGATGAATATTTGTATAATATTAAGATGACACACACATATATTTGCAATATAATG
>NW_011495041.1:6892622-6896796 GCF_000754665.1 Bison bison bison
AAAATAAAAAAAAAAAAAAAAAAATACTGGATACTTAAAAAAAATTAAAAGTAAATACAAGGATTTTTGGAAAAGAAAAATTTTCTGGAGTGCTGGAACCTTGACATGGGAATGATTGAGTTAATGAGTTAGGAACATGGGGTAATGTGCTCTGCTTGGAGAAGAAGCTACTGGTAATATAAAGGTTTAAGCCAATCCCAAGGAAGTAGGTAGCTGAAAGTTGAGAAGTAGAGAAAATCCATATTAGAGGTGAGCATGAAAAGGACCTGCATGACACCATGAATAGATCAAGGAGTAAAGCAACTGCCACAAAGCCCTTGTGATACTGTGATGCTGAAGTTATCAGGGATGATCCTGGAAATTGTGCAACAGAATCCAGTCTAACTAGCTGATTGGTAGATAAACATAATGAATGAAAGTAGCAAATGGTACTAAGGTCAAGAATTTAGAAAGAATTATTTGGAGATGGAAGAGAAATACTCGAAGTTACGTCAGTTAATATTTAACACCTCTGATTATTGTTCCATTTGTCTGCACTAATGCAGAATTAAAAGTTTCATTCATGTAATCCATTTAAAATTGATAATAAATATTGACAGGAATATTTAAAGACATACATCACTGAAAGCAGCTCAGGTCGACGTTTTTGCAAAGGGGAAGAGGATATTTTAAATTTAGGTTAAAATATCATTTTGAGTTTATACTGCTTCATAAGGCTATAGAATTCTTCTGCAATATAAATGGTTGTATCATTGCTGGAGCAAATGGACTGACAGCTTGCTGAGTTCTGAACTATCTGGAATTGTTCTGGAAATTTTTCTCTAAGGCTAAATAGTGTGGCACCATAATTACTGAGTTTAGAGGAGGGAAAGGCAACAAGGACACCCTTGAATAAATGATATGTCAAAGCAGGGTTGAAGGCAATAGTCATGCCTGGCATGGAGGAAATCCTTAATGACACTTTTTACGGAGTTCAAAAAAAATCATTGCAATTCCCTAACTGACACGGGGAAGAGTGATCTGTCAGCTAGAACACTTAAGGCTAGCCAGCTAAATTGGTTTGAGGCAACCTGAGTAAACCAAACTAATCTAATCAATAACACTGACACACCAAAGAGATGTACATAGCGATTTTTAAAACAAGGAATCATATGAATTTTTGTCATGCATCATATTTTTGCCCTTTTAAAGCCCTGATAAATAGAATTTCAAGTAATATTTATATAGTTTCATGTTCTCTTTAGTTGTAAAAAGTAAATTATTTTGCTGTTGTTTTTCCCATTTGAGGGATAAATGACTTAACATGTAATTTTGTATATTTCTCAACACACACAGTATATATATAATATCCAACATCATCCTGATAAATGAGAGTATTCTATTACTTTTTGCCCCTTTGGTTATGTTTTAATCTCAGTTGGCTAATCAGAAGCCCAGCAAGTACTAAGCATGGAAAATTCTTCTTATCTTTTACTGATTCAGCTGTCTTTCAGCTTCCTTTATCTCAAACTTATAAATGTCTCTAATTGGGCTATTTGCCCAACATTTTCACATTTCAGTATTATGACTGACCTTGAAGAAACTGTTCTGGGAGTCCACCGATACTAGTAATTATAGTTCCATTATGCCCCTACTTAATGCAGGAGATATTTAGACTTTGATCAATGCATTCATTGCACTTATTGATTGATAATTATAATGCATTACTTGCTGGCTTTCCTGCCACCTTCATTAATTGTCTTGCCACAATGCAGAAATACAGTTGCAAGACCCTCGACATGCATTTTGCTAGAACTTATCCCTCTACTTTTACATTTACTTAATGCTTAATTGTTCACTTCCACCTTTAAAGCCCCGGTTTATTATTCATTTTAGCTTCCTGGCCCCACACCTGTGGATATAAGCCACATTCACCACTCTTATCTCCTTCAGCCTGCTTCTCAGCTGTGCTCTTGTACACTTAGAACTTCTAGAATGCTATAAAAGAGCCCAGAGAGACCTTATCTTTCATTTATGCTAGGGTTTAGGAAGAATTTACTCTTTAGATTTTGCGCTTTAATGTGTAAACTGAAGCCCTATAAATATATCGAGGACCTCCCTGATGGCTCAGACAGTAAAGAATCTGCCTGCAATGCAGTAGACTTGGCTTTGATCCCTCGGTCCTGAAGGTCTCCTGGAGGAAGAAAGGCTACCCATTCCAGTATTCCTGCCTGGAGGATCCCATGGACAGAGGAGCCTGGCGGGCTACAGTCCATGGGGTCACAAAGAGACACAACTGTGCAGCTAACATTTTTCACTATAAATATATTGACACTTGTTAATATTACTATTTTTTCTTGAACCAAGGGCTTTTTAAATATACTGTGTGTTTGTGTGTTTAGTCACTAGTCATGTCGAACTCTTTGCTACCTGTTAGATTGTAGCCCATCAGGCTCCTCTGTCCATGGGATTTCCCAGACAAGAATACTGGAGTGGGTTGTCATTTCCTCCTCCAGGGGATCTTCCTGACCCAGGGATTGAACCTATGTCTCTTGTGTCTCCTGCACTGCGGGCAGATTCTTTGCCACTGAGCCACTAGGGCTCAATGTTTAAATCTACTTCATCTTACTCTAACAATCTAGTTTGGGAAGGTGATGGGATGCAAGACGTCCATCAAGATACAAATATGTTTTACCTATGTGTCTGGGCAAGGAAATGGGGGGGGGGGGTGACACACTGGTTTTGTTCAGTCACTTTAGCTCACTTAAACCACCCTAAATGATGGTCTGGGTCAAGACAGAGCAGTTCCTATTCATTTGTGAGGAAAAATCTTAATAACAATCTTTGTATGCCTGACCTGATGGATTGTTCTCACAGCCTTTTACGGATATTTCAAATCATATTTTCCCTAAGTGCAGCACATGTTTTATTTCTGATACTTTGCTCACCTATCCATTTGATCATTAGTGAACACATTCATCCTTGATACCCGCAGACCATTCCAGGCAGTTAGATGCTTCCTATAAGCCTCTTAATATATTTCCTTCACTCTCTACACTTTAGGACTCTTCCCATATTTATGTAACTATTTCTTTATTTCCCTATTCCAACATGGCTATTAGATTTCACATCTCTCTGTTCCTAGTGCCTAGCATATGCAAGGTTTTAATGTATATTTATCCATCTACCTATCTGTGTATCTGTCTATCGATAAAGAGGAAAGGGGAAAATAAAAAGTCCATAAGAATGAATAAAATCTCCTCTTATAAACTACATATATAACAATGGAGAAGTAGATCAAGAATTGAAGAAGAGTTATAATAAGTGTAGACAAAGGCAATTACAATAGACTTGTTACTTGGCAAAAATGTTTCCTTAACCTTTCTGCACTTTCACTATTACTTTTGGTTTTATCCCACTAGTTACTCTTAAGTTTGGCTTAATTATAGGTGATCATTCCAATATTTAATCACACTGCTGCCTAGGAAATTAGTAATTTTTTTACTCGACACATGCTTTCCTCTTTTTCTCGGTTTCTTCAAATGAGCTCTCAACAGCACCTTTTTAGCATGAGTGTTGGCTTTTCCTGTTGTCAACCTTCCAACTGGAGTTTTAAAATAAGAAAAGATTTAGTTGATAGGAACTGAATACAGATAATTTTACAGTTTTTTTAAAAAAGGTACCAAATGACATAAATTTTATGTTGCTTTTAAAATGATTTTTATCTATTTTATCAATTTTATAGTAAAGTAATATAAGGATAAACAATAATAAATAGGAACAATCATTTTATTTAGAACAAGAAATGCTTCACTTAGTGCTATTTTTTACAATTAAAAATAGTATTCTATAATTTTAAATCATGATCCATTAAAAATGAATCTACGAATTTTACACAATTTCTTCTATACTGTATAGAAATGTATTTGTCTTAACCTTACCTGCAGAGTCAGAGAACTAGATTGCTATAAAATGGATAGACTCTTTTGAGGGCTGTTGAATTGATAGAAACAATGTGTGAATAATGTATAAAAAATCTCTTGATTATCTCCAGTTACATTACACAGTATCAACCCTGTCAACTCCTGCGATCATCTCAACAGCTCCAAGCAGCTTGGGGAATAAAACTAATCTATCACAATCAATGCAATCTTTTCATCCTTAGCCACCAGGAAAGGGTGTGTATTACATTTTT
>NW_011495041.1:6899502-6901746 GCF_000754665.1 Bison bison bison
CTGTCTTTTTTTTTTTTTTCCTGTTCACATCAGCCTCATTTCAAGACTAGTTTCTGTTGGTGATCTTTGGAAAATTGCCCACAAAATCCAGGCCAAAATACTTTCCTGTTCACTTCCTGCCTAAGATAAAGAACATTTCTCCCACCCATGATAAAATCCTTCTCTTCAGTTTAAATCAACTTAGTCATGTTTCTTCCTTATGACAAGAATAGTCCCTAGGGAGATAGGTATTGGTTCAGATTAGAATTAGATTTGCCCAACACACTAAACATAATACACACACTCAGTTTATAAAGGTAGTAATAGAACTGAATAGCTTAGTTTAGCCCCACATTTTACAAAAACTTGAAGAGGAAACTATACAAATGCCATCCTGTTAGATGAGCACTGAATGAATCTGAATTGTCAGAGCCTGATCCCATGTGGCAACCTTCAATTCTGTTCTTTCGATGATATCCATCTCATTGTCTTCCATGAGACAATGAATTCTTTCTCTGGAAGATACTACTTTGTTGGTCTTCATTTCCTCCATGTTTGCATCTAAAATGAGCACTTGGGAGTCTGCCCATTGGGATACCTTATAGTTTTTAGCAGATCTCAACTTTTAATATTACAAATTTTGGTCGCTGGGGATGGCCTTATGGATACTTTTATATCTTATCATCATATATCAAATTTCAAGTCTATTTACTAAAAATGCACATAGTTTTCTTATAATAACAAACATATTAATGGTTTGGGGACATTCGTCTAATAACATTAGACTGTGGATGTTATTGAAGGAAACCACATTTGTTAGACTATCAATGACTCAATTAAGGTTGTAAACTATGATCATCTCAGAAATACGAATTTATTCATCAGCCATTCATTACTTAATGCACTATGACCTCATTGATCCAC
The DNA here is from genome assembly GCF_000754665.1 of Bison bison bison. NCBI lineage: Eukaryota > Metazoa > Chordata > Mammalia > Artiodactyla > Bovidae > Bison > Bison bison. The sequence goes on from NW_011495041.1 coordinate 6,900,406, forward strand.
TTCTAATTTATAATTAAATATAAATACTGCAGATTCTCTTTAAATAACAAACGTATCTATTAGCATTGCACACTGTGAAAAAGTCATTTTACAGGTAAAATAAGTGTTACTCTTAAAGAGTAATTTGAAACATAAGGTGAAAGCTTGATTCTCTACAACACATTTAAACAATGTCATAAAATGCCCAATACTACACAAATGCTAAGTAGGAAGGGGACTGATATAAACTAAGTGGATTTAAGGAATTAAAACCAGTAATAACTCTAGAAATAGTGTTTTGTAAAGGATTGTTTTCTAACAAATTGTGGAAATACATGCCAGATTGAAAGGAGAGGGTACTGAAGAAGTGCAAGTTATGGGGACTGACTGCTCCTTCAAGACATTCAAAATCCAGAGAGAGAGAGAGAGGTTGTATGAGGGAGGAGAAGGACTTTCTTTTTGCTTGCTTGTTTATTATATTGTGCTTATTTTTATTTAGGGAAGAATATATTATGTATTTATGCTTTGGATAACAAATGGTTCAGTTATTAATAAGGTTGAAGTTTCACTAGTGGAAGAAATAATTTATGGAGGAATGACCTGGATGGCAGAACCTACATTTGTACATTGTGGATCACTGATATATGTGAGCATGCTTGTCCTGCAGTATGACTCAAGCCATGCATTTGTTTCAGCTATAACAAGAGAAATGACTTCATATATTAAAAAAGAGAGAGAGAAAGATGCTGAGTCAATATACGAAGTAGTTTATTATAGAAACTATGGAAGATGGGGTTCTCAAGGCAAGAATACTGAAGTGGTTTGCCATTCCCTTCTTCAGTGGACCACATTCTGTCAGATCTCTCCACCATGACCCACCCGTCTTGGGTTGCCCCACAGGCGTGGCTTAGTTTCATTGAGTTATACAAGGCTGTGGTACAGACTGGTTTCAAATAAGAAAAGGAGTACATCAAGGCTGTATATTGTCTCCCTGCTTATTTAACTTATATGCAGAGTACATCATGAGAAATGCTGGGCTGGAAGAAACACAAGATGCCGGGAGAAATATCAATAACCTCAGATATGCAGATGACACCACCCTAATGGCAGAAAGTGAAGAGGAACTCAAAAGCCTCTTGATGAAAGTGAAAGTGGAGAGTGAAAAGTTGGCCTAAAGCTCAACATTCAGAAAATGAAGATCATGGCATGCAGTCCCATCACTTCATTGGAAATAGATGGGGGAACAGTGGAAACAGTGTCAGACTATTTTTTTGGGCTCCAAAATCACTACAGATGGTGACTGCAGCCATGAAATTAAAAGACGCTTACTCCTTGGAAGAAAAGTTATGAACAACCTAGATA
>NW_011495041.1:6902199-6936453 GCF_000754665.1 Bison bison bison
TTCCAGACAGCAACCTTTCTAGCAAAGTACGAGTTAATGTCATCAGCTGACAGTGAAGCCGCCAGTGAAGATTTTGATGTTTTCTATTTATTCCACTATGTACAAATGCTTTATAGATAATTGTACTTCTTACTTGATGAGGCGTGAGAACTTAAAACCAATACCTAGTACCAGTTGCAATGCGACCTAGTACAATCATGTACCATTTCTTTCTGGGCTTCCCTGGTGGCTCAGACGGTAAAGAATCTGCCTGTAATGCAGGAGACCCAGCCCGTTCGATCCCTGGGTTGGGAAGATCCCCTGTAGAAGGAAATGGCTCCCCACTCCAGTATTCTTGCCTGGAGAATCCCATGGACAGAGGAGCCTGGCAGGCTATGGTCCACGGGGTCATAAAGTGTCAGACACTACTGAGTGACTAATACTTTCACTTTCATTTCTTTCCAGCTTTGTCTGATTCTTTTACCAAGTTTTCTTTTTTTTCTTCATAGCTCAGTTGTGCTTAGTTATAAAATGTTTGACTTTCACCAACACAGGACAAATTTTGGTGATTCACTGAAGAGGGAAGAGGTCAAAGGAAAAGTGACTCTTTAAGAGATCAGTCTAGGTGATGATGGCACAGATTTAAACTAAAGGCTTGGGAATTAGTCTAGCTTCCAAACATTAGAAAGAACATGGTTTTTTACCAAGTTCGAAGTGATAAATATGGGAGTCAACCTCTGGGTTATAACTTTGAAAACAAATAGTGCTATAAAACCATGAATAAAGCTAGTGATTATTGGAAGAGAAGGAAGAGGTTAAGAGGTGATCTGACGCTGTCACTGAGGGACGTGCTGAATCTATTGTGTCTGAAGGACATACAAGTGGAGACAGCAATTTAGTTAGTAGTTTAAATGTAGATCTGGAACTAGGAAACAATCTCTGCAGCCAAGCATCATTATATATTTGATTACGGAAGACAAAGGACAAGCCAATATTGACTAGGAATGGCAAATATCGCTTTTAAAGAATAAAGCAGCAAGAGAGAATCCTATGAGATGGAAGGAGAAAGATCAATAGAAAAGATAGAAGAAATGGTCTTAGATAGTGGATTATAATGAGCATTTTAAAGTATTTTCTGCAAGAAACTATGTACACAAACTGCATTTTTATTTGTTCTTACCATATAATTTCAGGATGCTATTACTATGTACCTTTTAATAAAGAAGAAGGTGGGCTTCAGATTAGGTTAAATAATTTGCACAGTTATCAGTATATAGGACATGGTCCACCTGGATCAAAAGCCGTTTATTTTCCCACCATACCAAGCTTCATCTAGAAGATAACTTCAGACCAAAACAGTCTGTGAGTCACTTATGTAATAGCAACTTGGAGGTTCCAGGGAAACTGGGTATAAAACAATGAGTGAGTTTTCTCCTAGAGGTTTTCCTTCATTCAGTCCCTAAGTCTATTAAGAAGATGGTTATCCTTTTTGCTTTCTGGTTTTCCTAATCATCTTGAACGTCCCTGCTTTATTTCCCCCTTGCTCTTTGTTATGACTTTCTCTGTTTCTCTCTTTCCAGGCAGAAGCAAAAAGCAAAAAAAAAAAAAAAAAACCTCCATTATGTTACGTGTCTGCTCATCAGCAAAACAAATTCCCATGGCTCTCTGTTTCTAATCAGAAGGAAGTAATTTTCCTTTCTCACCTGACTGATTCTCCAACTTGGCTCTCAGAGCTGACTCTCCAATCTCTCCCCCTAGGTACTCAGTTGCAATTTTCAGTTAGTGCTGAAGTTCACTCATTAAACATTTCACCACGAACTCCGAAAGTTACTGCTAGCCAGTGTCCAACTCATTTAAGTCGTACCACCAGTAACTAAATTTCAATTGAAAGTCAAATCAAGCTAAAAATACGTTAACTATCTAAGTAAGACTTTAAGATCAATCCTGTGCTTATTTACGTAGATAATAAAAGGACTGCTGACATAATCATAAAAATAGTCAGCATCACCTTTACCATCATTATCATCATCATCACCACTGCTGTCATTTCGAGTGTTCTCTAGTGCCAGGCAGTATGCTATGTGCTTCTCAGGCACTGTTCCCTTTAGCTGTAATGTTTATGCCATATGTGTAATTTACTTAGTGAGATTCAATACATGCCCATATTTGTTAGGTTCATATATGTCAATCCAGCTTAACGAATTAGGTGTTATCATCACTTCACAGATGAGGAGATAAAGTTTCAAAGTTATACGCCTCTCCAGGGCAAAGCCAGTCTGAAATATGCTTATTTTTTTAAGTTCTAGAAACACATGAGAAGTTAGACCCAAGGGAGCTTGATCTACCAAAAAACAACTTATATGTACTTATATCTTGGTGCATGCTAACTCACTTCAGTCAAGTCCGACTCTGTGACCCCATGGATTGTAGCCACCAGGCTCCTCTGTCCTTGGAATTCTCCAGGCAAGAATACTGGAGTGGGTTGCCATGCACTCCTCCTGGAGATCTTCCTAATCCAGGGATCAAACTCTTAAGTCTCTTAAGTCTCCTGCATTGGCAGGTCCTTTACCACTAGCACCAAAAGGCCTATATTTATATCTTAAATACACTTATATCTAGATTTGTTTATCAACTAGAAAAGTTCATGGCATGTATAGTACAAAATATACATGAATGTGTACAGTAGTAACAAATTTCATTTCCTTAATAAAATGAAAGCAAAGATGAAACAGTTAGAAGGAATAGCACTTCTGTTGGGATGATTGTGGTTTGAATCACACTATCTTCTATACTTTTATTAGTCCTTTAATTGTTTGAGCCTTGAAGCACAAGTTACATCTTACACTAAAACATAACTTCTCTGTCCAAACCAGTGCTCAAGAAATAGGTTCAAGGCTTCAACTGAATGGCAAGGAAACGTATTTTGTTTAAAAGAAGCATCTGATTCTAAAAATGTGCCTGTGAACAGTTGCTGAAACAGAGTCAGCGCCACAGATCACCTTGTCAGGGCTCTGACAGGAACGCTGACGTTTAAAGGTGAGTTCCAACTGTTTCCTTAATTTATAATGTAAGAATCTTGCAGCCACCTGTCTAAGGGAAGCAACCGTGCAGGGTTTATTGGTCCCCAAGCACTTCTGACACCCGTCTTGTTAGACCTCTTGTAGCAATCAGCATTTTTGGTAGAATCTAATCTGTTATCACCTATTTTTCATTTTCCCAAACTCGTGTCAGATAATTTCATCTAAATCTGAAAGGGGAAACAAACAAAAACTCTTCATAACTGAAAATACAATATATCCGACTTGGCTAATGTTCAAATTACTACTCTATGATGAAAACTTGCCCTCTTAGGGTTTTAAAGACTTTCAGCAGAAATAAGCTTTTAAGACTTATAGAACATTTCAACCAACTTACCAACCATATTTGGGATGCTGTTAATAAGTCAGGCCTCCCAGGCCTGACTATAAGCTCATTTTCCTCCCACTGCATAGTGTCCACCAGAGAGCTTTCTCTTGGCTCATCCATTGATGTGTGTCACTTGCAGCTATGTCAACAAGGTCAAGAGCTGACAAAGTCTAACAAGACTCATCTGAGCCAAGGCTCATATTTAAGCAGCAGAAAAATAGATCCAATTATACCCCCTAGGGTCCTGAGAAAATTAAATCCAATAAAATATAAAACCTCACAGCCAACTGCCTGGCCTTTGGTAAGTGCTAAAAAATGTTAGCACTTTTTTTCCTTCTCCATCTTCACTTCTCTCTTTCATTCACTGATACAGACAATAACTCTCAGGTAGGACCTAATAGGAGCTAAATAATTCGTATTCATTCTTTCACATACGTATGGGTCACAGGTTGATCAGTTGCCACTACACATTATCATCTTTTTGTTCTCTGGTCAAAGCTTTGGTGTGACTTCCCTAGTGTCTCAGACAGTAAAATACCTGCCTACAGTGTCAGAGACCTGGGTTTGATCCCTGGGTCGGGAAGATCCCCTGGAGAAGGAAATGGCAACCCACTTCAGTACTCTTGCCTGGAAAATCTCATGGGCTGAGGAGCCTGGTAGTCTACAGCCACAGGGTCGCAAAAAGCTGGACATGACTGAGCGACTTCACTTTTTCAAAGCTTTGGTTTTACCAGTAGTCACGTATGGATGTGAGAGTGGACTATAAAGAAAGTTGAGCGCTGAAGAATGGATGCTTTTGAACTGTGGTTTTGGAGAAGACTCTTGGACTGCAACATCAAACCAGTCCATCCTAAAGGAAATCAGTCCTGAATATTCATTGGAAGGACAGATGCTGAAGCTGAAACTCCAATACTTTGGCCACTTGATATGAAGAACTGACTCATTTGGAAAGATCCTGATGCTGGGAATAATTGAAGGGGGAAGGAGAAGGGGACGACAGAGGATGAGATGGTTGGATGGTATCACTGACTCAATGGACATGAGTTTGAGTAAGCTCTGGGAGTTGGTGAGGGACAGGGGAGCCTGGTGTACTGCAGTCCATGGGGTCACAAAGAGTCGGACACGACTGAGCAACTGAACTGAAACTGGAACTTGCAGAGAGGGCTTCCCTGGTGGCTCAGTGGTAAAGAATCTGCCTGCTAATGCAGAAAGCATGGGTTCAATCCTTGGGTTGGGAAGATCCCCTGAAGAAGGAAATGGCAACCCACTCCAGTTTTCTTGCCTAGGAAATTCCACAGACAGCGGAGCCTGACAGGTTACAGTCCATGGGGTTGCAAAGAGTCGGACACAACTGAATGACTAAACAAGAACAACTTGGAGACACTCCTACTGTTTCTCAGTTTTCAGTCTTAGAGTTAGGTTCCGCTGCTGCTAAGTCGCTTCAGTCGTGTCTGACTATGTGCAACCCCATAGACAGCAACCCGCCAGGCTCCACGGTCTGTGAGATTCTCCAGGCAAGAACACTGGAGTGGGTTGCCATTTCCTTCTCCAATGCATGAAAGTGAAAAGTGAAAGTGAAGTCACTCAGTCGTGTCCAACTCTTAGCGACCCCATGGACTGCAGCCCACCAGGCTCCTCCGTCCATGGGACTTTCCAGGCAATTAGGTTGAGAATTAGGTTCAGTGGAGCAGTATTCCTTGAGAACATATGCCTTATTATCCTAAATGCATTTCCTTTTTAATTTTTTCTATTTGTTTTTCTGTTTGCTTGGTTTATCTTGTTTTTGAAAAAAAAATATTGCAAAGTGGAAAACATTACAGAGAAGAAATGCTGAGTTTTATAATTTGGGAAATATAGGCAGAAATATGTGTGACTCTTTCTGAGTTATTGAAGACAACTTTTTTCTCATATGTAACATCTTTAACTTATATGGCATACACTTTAATATTCTCTCATTTAAAGTCTCCATGGTAAGACTGAATGGAAGAGGGGTGGAGAGAGTCATCAATCATACTTTAAAGACTGGACTGCTTTACTCTCTATTTTACATTTTCAGAGTGGAAGGAAGAGTTTGTTATATAGTCAAGTGGGACAGCTTTCCACAAAAGCTTCAATAGTTATATATATATGATATGTATAAAAGTTAAATGTTTCCCATACATTTGAGTCTCAATGTATTCTACATGAAAATCCTTTTAGTAGTCCTCATGGACAGGTTAACTGAAGTCAAAGGCATTAGATGCTCTGTGTAAGGCAGTGGGATAGAGTCCTCCTGTGAATATTTGATAACAGTGTTACATTACAATGCTTGGGCAAGTGCCAACTGAGTGTTAGGCAAGTGAACTAAGTGGGAAGAATAACATGACTGACTTGCATGTTGATTGACTGATTGGCTGAGTTCTGTACCTAGATAGCTCATATAACCTTGACTTCTCCATCCATAAACTGAAACAAATTATGCCTGTCTATCAAAAGCAATTATTCCAAAGATCAAGTTTGTTTTTACTGATGTAGAATATTTGGAGATCTTTACATTAATTTATTTAAAGTTATCTTCTCATTAATAATAAATCATAATCTTCTAGCAGAGAAAAAGTTCTATTTGCATCCTAAAGTGTAATAGTGAATGAATGACATTTGGATGAAATTTGCTTCCTCAGGTGCAAGTATATTTTTAACAGACTACTGCTAAAAATTCAGGAACATGGCAAGCACTAATACACAGGACATAAGAGAATATTAACTGGCACAACAATGTGTGCAATAAATAGGCATTAAAAATAAACCAAAGCAAAGCTTTATCTTTAAAATCATGATGCCTCAGGGCAAGGAAATTGAAAACTTGAAAGGAAATAGAAGGATGAAAGAAAACTATAATTAATTGCCAGTTCGTTTCCAGGTACTATGGGCATTCCACATTTAAAAAAAAATCTAATTTGGCTTTTTAACTATTTCACTTATTTTGTCTCACTTAACCATTTTGCTGTTTGAGGAGAGTAAAGTTTATTTCATTTTATTAGTTCAAGGATTCACAAATAACAAACTAGAGTGTAACCATGCCACTCTTGGGGGGAACACTGATAAGGGAGGCCGTGATTGTGCAGGGGTAGAGGGGTGAGGGTTCTCTTTGTCTCTTTTGATCATTTTTTTTTTTTCTGTCAACTTACAAGTGTTCCAAAAAATAAAGTCTACTTTAAGTGGGAAATAAATAGAGGGTAAGATGGTTCTGTAAATTCTATGTAGGGTTCTTTGTTCCACTTTGTGTTAAATAAAACCCTCTTCTAGAAGGATCACTGATAATCAGGGAAGGGTATGTTTTGTTTCTGCTGACAATATAGCTAAGTTAATTCAGTATGATGAATCTTTAGTTAAGAAACTAGTTTGTACTTATGGGGGCTGGATGATAACAGTGAACAAGGCACATGGAGAGAGAGAAAAAATCAACAATAAACATAATAAATGAGTGTGTAATATAATATAGAAGAAAGTAATGATTGATGTAAAGTTTATATGAAATAGAGTAGGGTAGAAAGAATCATGTACCTTGGAATGAGCTGCAATTTAAAGTCATGTGTGCAGAGTAGATAGGTCTCATCACTAACACAATTTTCAAACACAGACTTGAAGTCTGTGTTTCTTAGACAGCTTAGATAGACAAGAAAAAAAAATTCGGTCAAGGGCACCAGAAAATGCAGAAATACATATTGGTAGGACACTTTCTGGTCTGTTCCCCAAACAGAAGGATGTGGCCAGTGAGATGGAGTGAGTTAGGGAGATAAATGTAGAGGATAAATCCAGAGGTTATGGCAGAAGGTGGGGTATACATCATGTAGGGTCATGTAAGCACTTTGGCTTTTCCTTTGAGTTCATCCAGAAGCCACTGCAGAGTTTAAGTGTAGGAGACATAATCCATCTTTTGTTTTAAGAGGATTACTTGACTTTGTCAAGATTGGACTGTAGAGAGGAAAGCATACAACCTGGGACATTAATGACACAAATCTAGGTTAGAAGTAAGGATAGTTCAGACCAGGGTGGCACCAGTGGTGTCAGTGAAAGTGGTCATGTCATAAATGTATTTTGGAATTTAAGACAACAGGAGGTTTTGTGAGCTGGGCATAGTGTGAGAATCAAAGAAGAAACAAATGTGAATCCAAAATATTTTGATCTAAACTACTGGATTATTCAAGTTGCCATCAACCGAGATGAGTAATGCTGCAGCTGGAGGATGTTTCTAGGGATTTGGAGTTCTGTTTCAAAATGTTAAATCTCAATGTGTATGTTAGATGTATACTAACTACTGGATGTACACTAAACACTCGAGAGGAGAAATCTAATAGCTGGCTGAATACACATGAGTCTGGGTTAGAGATGGAGCTTCAGCAGTGTCAGGATTTGGGTGGTGTATAAAGTCATGACCCTGAACAAGATCACCCAAGAGCACAAGCAACCACAGGGACAGATTCTGGTCAGCCACACTAAGGAGTCTGGAGAAGATCAGATCAGATCAGATCAGTCGCTCAGTTGTGTCCGACTCTTTGTGACCCCATGAATCACAGCACGCCAGGCCTCCCTGTCAATCACCAACTCCCGGAGTTCACTGAGACTCACATCCATCGAGTCAGTGATGCCATCCAGCCATCTCATCCTCTGTCGTCCCCTTCTCCTCCTGCCCTCAATCCCTCCCAGCATCAGGGTCTTTTCCAATGAATCAACTCTTTGCATGAAGTGGCCAAAGTACTGGAGTTTCAGATTCAAAATCAGTCCTTCCAAAGAAATCCCAGGGCTGACCTCCTTCAGAATGGACTGGTTGGATCTCCTTGCAGTCCAAGGGACTCTCAAGAGTCTTCTCCAACATCACAGTTCAAAAGCATCAATTCTTCGGCGCTCAGCCTTCTTCACAGTCCAACTCTCACATCCATTCACGACCACAGGAAAAACCATAGCCTTGACTAGACGAACCTTTGTTGGCAAAGTAATGTCTCTGCTTTTGAATATGCTATCCAGGTTGGTCATAACTTTCCTTCCAAGGAGTAAGCAAGCGTCTTTTAATTTCATGGCTGCATTCACCATATGTAATGATTTTGGAGCCCCAAAAAATAAAGTCTGACACTGTTTCCACTGTTTCCCCATCTATTTCCCATGAAGTGATGGGACCAGATGCCATGATCTTCGTTTTCTGAATATTGAGCTTTAAGCCAACTTTTTTACTCTCCACTTTCACTTTCATCAAGAGGCTTTTGAGTTCCTCTTCACTTTCTGCCATAAGGGTGGTGTCATCTGCATATCTGAGGTTATTGATATTTCTCCCGGCAATCTTGATTCCAGTTTGTGTTTCTTCCAGTCCAGCATTTCTCATGATGTACTCTGCATAGAAGTTAAATAAACAGGGTGACAATATACAGCCTTGATGAACTCCTTTTCCTATTTGGAAGCAGTCTGTTGTTCCATGTCCAGTTTTAACTGTTGTTTCCTGACCTGCGCACAGATTTCTCAAGAGGCAGATCAGGTGGTCTGGTATTCCCATCTCTTGAAGAATTTTCCACAGTTTATTGTGATCCACACAGTCAAAGGCTTTGGCATAGTCAATAAAGCAGAAATAGATGTTTTTCTGGAACTCTCTTGCTTTTTCTATGATCCAGCGGATGTTTGCAATTTGATCTCTGGTTCCTCTGCCTTTTCTAAAACCAGCTTGAACATCTGGAAGTTCACAGTTCACATATTGCTGAAGCCTGGCTTGGAGAATTTTGAGCATTACTTTACTAGCATGTGAGATGAGTGCAATTGTGTGGTAGTTTGAGCATTCTTTGGCATTGCCTTTCTTTGGGATTGGAATGAAAACTGACCTTTTCCAGTCCTGTGGCCACTGCTGAGTTTTCCAAATTTGCTGGCATATTGAGTGCAGCACTTTCACAGCATCATCTTTCAGGATTTGGAATAGCTCAACTGGAATTCCATCATCTCCACTAGCTTTGTTTGTAGTGATGCTTTCTAAGGCCCACTTGACTTCACATTCCAGGATGTCTGGCTCTAGGTGAGTGATCACACCATCATGATTATCTGGGTCATGAAGATCTTTTTTGTACCGTTCTTCTGTGTATTCTTGCTATTTTTTCTTAATATCTTCTGCTTCTGTTAGGTCCATACCATTTCTGTCCTTTATCAAGCTCATCTTTGCATGAAATGTTCCTTTGATATCTCTGATTTTCTTGAAGAGATCCCTAGTCTTTCCCATTCTGTTGTTTTCTTCTATTTCTTTGCATTGATCACTGAAGAAGCCTTTCTTATTTCTTCTTGCTATTCTTTGGGACTCTGCATTCAGATGTTTATATCTTTCCTTTTTTCCTTTGCTTTTCACTTCTCTTCTTTTCACAGCTATTTGTAAGGCTTCCCCAGACAGCCATTTTGCTTTTTTGCATTTCTTTTCTATGGGAATGGTCTTAATCCCTGTCTCCTGTACAATGTCATGAACCTCATTCCATAGTTCATCAGGCACTCTATCTATCAGATCTAGGCCCTTTAATCTATTTCTCACTTCTACTGTATAATCATAAGGGATTTGATTTAGGTCATACCTGAATGGTCTAGTGGTTTTCCCTACTTTCTTCAATTTAAGTCTGAATTTGGCAATAAGGAGTTCATCGTCTGAGCCACAGTCAGCTCCTGGTCTTGTTTTTGCTGACTGTATAAAGCTTCTCCATCTTTGGCTGCAAAGAATATAATCAATCTGATTTCGGTGTTGACCATCTGGTGATGTCCATGTGTAGAGTCTTCTCTTATGTTGTTGGAAGAGGGTGTTTGTTATGACCAGTGCATTTTCTTGGCAAAACTCTATTAGTCTTTGCCCTGCTTCATTCCGTATTCCAAGGCCAAATTTGCCTGTTACTCCAGGTGTTTCTTGACTTCCTACTTTTGCATTCCAGTCCCCTATAATGAAAAGGACATCTTTTTTGGGTGTTAGTTCTAAAAGGTCTTGTAGGTCTTGATAGAACCGTTCAATTTCAGCTTCTTCAGGGTTACTGGTTGGGGCATAGACTTGGATTACTGTGATATTGAATGGTTTTCCTTGGAAACTAACAGAGATCATTCTGTCGGTTTTGAGATTGCATCCAAGTACTGCATTTCAGACTCTTTTGTTGACCATGATGGCCACTCCATTTCTTCTGAGGGATTCCTGCCCGCAGTAGTAGATATAATGGTCATCAGAGTTAAATTCACCCATTCCAGACTATTTTAGTTCGCTGATTCCTAGAATGTCGACATTCACTCTTGCCATTTCTTGTTTGACCACTTCCAATTTGCCTTGATTCATGGACCTGACATTCCAGGTTCCTATGCAATATTGCTCTTTACAGCATCGGACCTTGCTTCTATCACCAGTCACATCCACAGCTGGGTATTGTTTTTGCTTTGGCTCCATCCCTTCATTCTTTCTGGAGTTATTTCTCCACTGATCTCCAGTAGCATATTGGGCACCTACAGACCTGGGGAGTTTCTCTTTCAGTATCCTGTAATTTTGCCTTTTCATCCTGTTCATGGTGTTCTCAAGGCAAGAATACTGAAGTGGTTTGCCATTCCCTTCTCCAGTGGACCACATTCTGTCAAATCTCTCCACTATGACCCACCCGTCTTGGGTTGCCCCACAGGCATGGCTTAGTTTCATTGAGTTAGGCAAGGCTGTGGTCCTAGTGTGATTAGATTGACTAGTTTTCTGTGAGTATGGTTTCAGTGTGTTTGCCCTCGGATGCCCTCTTGCAACACCTACCATCTTACTTGGGTTTCTATTACCTTGAGTGTGGGGTATCTCTTAATGGCTGCTCCAGCAAAGCACAGCCATTGCTCCTTACCTTGGACGAGGGGTCTCTCCTCACCGCCACCCTTCCTGACCTTCAATGTGGGATAGCTCCTCTAGGCCCTCCTGTGCCCGCGCAGCAAAGGCTCCGGGTAACTCCTCTCGTCGCCGCCCCTGGCCTCTGGCATGTTGCTCCTCCCGGCCACTGCCCCTGAGGAACCAGTAACTGAGGAGGGGAAGGTGTGAGTAGGAAAGCAGGCGAAAAGCAAAGAGGGAGTGGTGTCCTGCAAAGCTAGAGAGGAAGTCACTCAAAGAGGTGGGAGTGACTGATTCTAATGCTGTTGCTAGATTAAGTAAGCTAAAAGTTAAGAATGGACCACTGAATTTAGAAACACATAGGAGAAGGCAATAACAACCCACTCCAGTACTCTTGCCTGGAAAAATCCCATGGATGGAGGAGCCTAGTGAGCTGCAGTCCATAGGGGTGCGAAGAGTCGGACACAACTGAGCGACTTCGCTTTCACTCTTCACTTTCATGCATTGGAGAAGGAAATGGCAACCCACTCCAGTGTTCTGGCCTGGAGAATCCCAGGGACGGGGGAGCCTGGTGGGCTGCCGTCTATGGGGTCACACAGAATCGGACACGACTGAAGTGACTTAAGAGCAGCAACAGCAGGAGAGCAGGAGATTGAAGGCAGGAGGAGAAGGGGATGATAGAGAATGAGATGGTTGGATGGCATCACCGGCTCAATGCACATGAGTTTGAGCAAACTCCAGGAGATGTGAAGGACAGGGAAGCCTGGTGTGCTGCAGTCCACAGCGTCACAAAGAGTTGGAGCAAAGACTGAGCAACTGAACAGCAACAAAGGACAGCACCTGTGCCTTGTTAAGAGCAGTCTTAGTGGACTTGGGAGTGGGGAAGGTAACAGCCTAATTGGAATATGTTTGTAGAGAATAGAAAGAGGGAAACTCAAGAAATTCTCTTAAAGAATCTTAGTGGAAGTCAGAGTTAACAGTAATATATAAGTGAAAAATGAGTTCAATTCTAGAATTCGGATAACCTCAATGAAAGTTTAAAGCTAATAGTTTGACTGCATTTTCTTGGTTTTTACAATTTCATGGACACACATCTATATGACTAGAAATCTTACATACACATGGAAATTTATTTTAATTATGTAAAACATTATATAGTAGCAGACTCATTCACTTAAATATAAACTTTTTTGATTTCACAGTCATAAGTCAAGTATATCACACCACTGGCACAATTAATATACTATAGGAAATAGTTATACAGAAATATATACGTTGTCAATGCTCTTTGGAAAACTACATAGTAAAATACCTATGGTCTTATGACATCAATAAACATACTCTCTGCTTCTCTTGGGTTCACATTTGCTTGAAATTTATATTCCTTTAATATAACTAAATGTAATGTTTGCATCAAATGCTAAAATATTCATACAGGCATACTAGAGGAAAGTATATTAATTTCTATTAGAAAAAAATGTAGGCTAGGGCAGAGGGCCAACATCTCTGCTGTTCTTAAACACTTCAACCTAGGATGAAGGAAAAGAAGCCACTTTTATGGAATGTAACTCATTAGCACTTCTAACTTTTTACATGATCAACACCAAGAAATGACCAACTGGAACGGAGTGTTTAGCTCTTAAAGATGACTTTGTGTCTACAGCATATGGTACTCCTGTAGATAGAACACACTACAAGTTTACAGACCCTATTATCTTTCTAAAAAATTCCCAGACTGATCATTAGGAACTAAAAGCAAGACCTGCCACATACAACAGTGTTTATGAAACTATTTTTATTTTACTAATTATGTCCCCTTATTTCCACTGGCAAGCCATTTTAAGGCCTTTGCTGAGAATCATGTCTAGAGGAAACTGACTCTAAACTAGGCTGTTTTCTATTAAACAAGTGGATTCTCTGTGATTCTCAAGTGAGATCGAATAAATAGCACAGTTCAGGATATCCGGTGATGATGTGGTCAGCTGCTTAGAGGCGCATCTTGCCCTCGTGGGTGAATGTGAGCTGAGTACACCAGCTAAACAGCAAAGGCTGCCAGAGGCACCCAAACCCCTGCAGGACCGCAAGTCACAATTATTTAGTGGAGCCTTTGTCGATATCCCAGAGCATGCCCACGAGTACCATATACTCAACTTAGGGATGACCAATTTAAGGTGTTTGTTTTAATTTTTCTTCTGGCCAGAGGACAACTGGCTGAGTTGGTGTCTATTGAAGACCTTGATGTCACCGGGATAAAATAACAGAAAAACTCAGAATACAAAAGATCTGATATACATATTTTACTCACGGTAAGAGGCCATCATGCCTGTATTTTCTTAAAGACAAACGAATCAATCCTACTGCCCAATGGATTGGTTTTGCTTTCACTTTTATAGTGTTTAGAGAGTGAAATAGAAAAGGAAATGGTGCCAAACGTTAGTAGGTGTTAAAAAAAAGTTTCAAGTCATCACTTATTAAGAGAAAAGACTTTGTTTGGTTCTGTTGTGTCCCCTCCCAATATTAACAATTTTAAAATATTTTTTCTCTCCACATGAATTCAGAAAAAAAGAGGATAACAGAATATTTGCAGTGTACTGAAATCCAGGGCAATATGTGAGTTAAAGAGGTTCCGCGTTACTCCACAACCACTCAGGACAGGGTCTGAGCTGTGCTAGGAGAATCAGCCCCTCTGAAGGCACATTCTAAATGACGCAACATAGCTGTGGCATGCATAGCTGTGAGGTTTCCTTTATCTATCAGGGCCACATCATTAGCTGGGCTCCCTGTAGTTCTTCCACGATAGACATAACAGGCATTTCCATCTCAATATTCCGCCTTTGCAGTTTTCCTTTGTAAAAGAAAAGCTGATGCTTAATATCCTTTTTCTTATGCTTGAGTTGTGTACCAGATAAATCTAGAAGACTGCCAGTGGCTGTCTTTGTTTTGACCCTCATCAAGTCAAAGCACTTACTATGAGTTCAGCCCTTTCTGACATTGGGGAAGCAGAAGTGTCTATGTTCCTTTTTCCTAATTTCCCCCACTAGGGTTGTCATATAAACTTTTGTTAAACGGAAAATAGATTATTTTCCTAGCTGTTTAGTGTAACTCAGGACAGCATATAAATGCTGTTCCATAAGGAACAACGTAATTTCGTATTTCATTTTTGCTTTTAATTATTCATAGTCATTTTAATATATTTGGACAGGAAAAGGGTAAATGACATTAATGTAGAAATCATATTCTTTGCAAAATAAGGTAATAAAGTTTTTCTCTCAAGAAAATATGACACTGGCATACTTCTGGAGAAGGCTGTCTACTAATAAAACAAGGGATTGCAAAATCTCTCTGGTATTACCTAAGTCTTGAAAGACAGAGTGAGGATTTTTTACTTTATATTTCTATTTTTATCTATATTTGAAAAATACAGGCAGAAATAGAAAAAAAAAGATGAACTAAGAGGATTCTATCAATATATTAATTGTCCAGAAATTGTTTTACTTATTTATGTTTTTTATTTTGGTTTTATTTTTCCCATTTTTAATTCCTCCCAAACTATAATATGAAGTGAAAGTGAAATAAAAGTGAAATTTATCAGTCGTGTCTAACTCTTTGTGATCTTCTTGACTATACAGTTCATGGAATTCTCCAGGCCAGAATATTGGAGTGGGTAGCCATTCCCTTTTCCAGAGATCTTCCCAACCCAGGGATCGAACCCAGGTCTACCACACTGCAGGTGGATTATTTACCAGCTGAGCCACCAGGGAAGCCCGAGAATACTGGAGAGGGTAGCCTATCCCTTCTCCAGCGATCTTCCTGACCCAGGAATTGAACCAGGGTCTCCTGCATTGCAGGTGGATTCTTTACCAGCTGAGCTACCAGGGGGTAGCTGGAAACTATAATATGGTGGAGAAGTTATAATTACAGTAATTCTTTAGAAAGATATAAATCAATTCTTTACAAGTACACTCTGATTTTACAATGAAATTTATCTCAATTGAAACTTATAGAATAATGGAGGTGCAACTGACATGCAATAAACTGTGTATATTTAAAGTACGTGATTTGACAAGTTTTGAACATGTATATACACATGAATCCATCAATATAATTATGGTAATGAACATACTCATTGCTTCCCAGAGTTCCTCATCCCTCTTTTGGGCCTCTCCTTCCCATTCTCCCTCACATTCCCACTTCATGCCAACTGACTGCTGATCTACTTTCTATAACTGTAAATTACTTTGCATTTTCTAGAATTTAAGATGTCTTTTTTTTTTTTTTAATGGAACCATACTATACTCTTTTCTGCTTTTATTTTCATTCAGGATACTTGCTTTGAGATCATCCACACTGCTGCATGAATTGATAGCTTATCCCTATTTATTACTGAGTGGAATTCCATTGGAGGGTTACAGCACAGTTTCCTGAAGCACTCATGTGTTTATGGCCATTGGAATTGTTACAAGTTTTTTATTATTACAAATAAAGTTGCTATGATTATTTATGTCAAGTCTTTGTATGGACATACGCTTTCATTCCTCTTGGGTAAAATCTCCAACTATAATGACATGTTTTTCAATTTCTCCTTGCAGTTGTATCAGTTTTTGCCTAATGAATATTGAAGTTCTGTTATTAAGATGTTAAATGGCTAGGACGTTTTAGTGTACTTGCTGAACTGACTCCTTAATTATTATGAAATAAACTTCTTTGTCTCTGATCTTTGCTCTGAAATTTACTTTGTCTGAAGTTGTATTCATTTTCTAATCATGCATAACAAATGAACACAATTTTAGAGACTTAATACAACATTCATGGAGTTCTCCCTGGTGGCTCAGATGGTAAAGAATCTGCAGGCAATGCATAAGACCTGGGTTTGATCCCTGGCTTGGGAAGATCCCTTGGAGAAGGGAATGGCTACCCAGCCCAGGATTCTTTCCTGGAGAATTCCACGGACAGAGAAGAATGGTAGGCTTCAGTTCCTGGGATTGCAAAGAGTCAGACATGACTGAGCAACTAACATTTTCACTTTCAATACAATATCCACTTATTATTTAGCAGTTTCCTTGTGTCAGCAGTCTAAGCACAGCTTGTCTGGATGCTTTGTTGAGTCCAAGGTGTTGGCTAGAATGGGTTCCATCTGGAGGCTTAACTAGGGCAGAATCTCCTCCCAAGGCCATTCAGGTTGTTGGCAGAATTTATTTCTCTGCAGCAGTATGACTATAGTTTCTGGCATTTTGCTTAATGTAAGCTGGAGGCTATCACTAGGTCCTAGAGACTGCTGACAGTTTCTTGTTAAGCAAACTCTCCAACCCGGCAACTCATTTCATCAAGGCATCAAGGGGAGTGTCTCTCTGCTGGTAGGGCTTGGTACTTGCACTGATAAGTCAAGACCCATCCAGGAAGATCATTCTTTTGGTTACCTCAAAATCATAATGATTAATTAAATTTGCAAAATTCCTTCGTGCCTGACGTTTTCTGTTTGCTGAAGCAAGTTTCAGGTCTTGCCTACCTTCAAGGGGAGGAAATTATACAGGATGGAATGGGGTATGGGGATCATAGGGCAACTCAAAGGTTAGTCAATCACAGATACTAATGAAGTCACTCCAATTTTATTCAATTAGTGTTACTTAACATACTGGGTTTCAGTATTTTCTGTTTAACCTACATATATCCTCATACTTAAAATATTTTGAGGTTTTTTGGTTTGTTTTTGCTGCTGTTATTGAAGGCAGCATACAGTTGGATCTTAGTTTTTCATGTGACCTTATTAACCTTTCATTTTTTGGTGGGTTCTAGTGTGTTCGTGTCAGTGGTGGTTCAACAGCTAGTTGAGATTTCAGTGTTCTGGCAGAAGAAGATAAGCACATGTTCTTCTACTCTGCCAACTTGAACCAACCTCTTTCTGTCACTTTTAATTAATATATTTTGACCATTTACATTTAATATGATTATTGACAAGGATGGGTTTAAATTCACCATCTTGTGATTTCTATTTATTTACTTGTTCTTACTTCCCTTTTCTTCCTTCTTTTTGATTGAATAATTTGTGATTTTATTTTATCCTCTGTAGGCTAATTATTTCTGCACACTTTTCTGTGAAATTGCTTTAGGTTTTATAGTATATATTTATAATTTATCATTGTCTACCTTCAAATGATATTATAGAAAGTCCAAGTGTTAGTGCTTAGTCATGTCCGACTCTTTGTGACCCCATGGACTGTAGCCCACCAGGTTTCTCTGTCAATAGAATTCTCCAGGCAAGAATACTGGAGTGGGTAGCCATTCCCTTCTCCAGGGGATCTTCCCAACCCAGGGACTGAACCCAGGTCTCCTGCATTGCAAGCAGATTCTTTACTGTTTGAGCCACCAGGGAAGCCCAGATAACATTATGCCACTTCACATATAGTACAAAACCCTTACAACAGTATACATCCATTTCCCCTCTCCCAATCTCTTGTGCTGCTGCTAAGTCGCTTCAGTCGTGTCCGACTCTGTGCGATCCCATAGATGGAAGCCAACTAGGCTCCCCCATCCCTGGGATTCTCCAGGAAAGAGTACTGGAGTGGGTTGCCATTTCCTTCTCCACCCAATCTCTTGCACTCTGACGCACATTTTACTTCTACATATTAATATTTTATAAACTGCATATTACCTCCAGTAACGTTTCCTTTTACCTTGTAAAGCATGCCAGCGATTATGACTTTTTCAGTTTTTTATATATGATAAAGTCTTTATTTCACCTTTTTTAACAGTTTGTTTGATATATATTTTATGTTGAAAGATGTGCTCTTTCCATTCATTAATGTTGCTCCTCTGTGTTCTTGCTTATATTGTGTCCATCAAGAAGTCTGCTGTCCATTTTATTTTTATTCTCCTGTACATAATATCCACTCGGCTGCTTCTCTATCCAGTTACTTTTGAGATATTCCCTTTATCACTGATTTTAAGCAAGTTGATTATGTAATTTGCTTTCTTTTTTTCTTTTCATCTCTTTTCCTTCCTTCTTTCCCTCCTGCAGCTTACTGAGCATCTTAGAGCTGTTGGGTTGTGTCAAGCAAGTGACTCTTGCTGCCCATGCCAAGAGCAGCAGTCCCACGATATTTACCCACTGCATGGCTTGTGGGTAGCAGACTCATCATGAAAGACACAAGTCATATAGGCACTGGAGGGAACAACACTTGACTCACACAGAGAAGGGGCAGAACAAGATCAGCTTCATTAGTGAGTGCGTAGTACCCCATGCTCAATAGGAGTTGCCGCATAGCCAAGGCAAGGAGATAGTCCCCAAAGGATGCCATTTCTTCACCACCAGGAGCAGACAAAGGAGTGGGGCTGGCCAGGTGCCATATGACACACTAGTTAAGCAAAACAAAGAAGCGTACATGAAGCCCAGAAAAGGGAAAGATACTCCCAAATAAGACAGGAAGCCTAGCACGGGCTATCAGGGCTCCTAACCTCCATGTAAGCAAATATCACAGGGCCAAGGCACACGCTTATGCAGCCAAACAAGGACTGAGCAAGCTGTAGGTGCTGCCTTTCCCAACACCTTGTAGTTCTCAACCGACTCAGAAAAATTTCATCCATTATTTCTTTAAAGATTTTTGCACTCCCTTTTTCAGAGACTCCAGTTACATATGAGTAGGTCTCATGAAGCTTGCTTACAGCTTACTGATGTCTTGTGTCTTGATCTCTGTGTTTTTATTCTGTGTTTTAATTTAGATAGGCTCTTTGCAAGTTCAATCATCATTTTTCACCTTTTGGCAGTACCTACTCTTAATCTTATTTAGTGTGTTTTTTTAATCTTATACTTTGTTTTTTTGCCTCTAGAAGTTTAATTTTTTTTCTTTTTAAATAGGTTTCATACCTCTACTTAACATGCTCTACCTTTTGTCTACCTCCTTGAATATATATGATAGTTATAATAAATGTTTTAAAAATGTTGTTTACTCTATCATTTGTGTAATTTCTTATGGATTTCTAAGTCATTGATCTTTCTGCTTATATGTGTCATACTTCTGCCTTTGTTCTATGCTAGGAAATTTTTGATTAGATGCAAAGCATTGCAAATGTTGCCTTTTTTGAGTGTTGCATAATTTCTCATTCCTTATAAATGTTCTTGAGTTTGTTCTGGGGCAAAACTAACTTCCTTGGAAACTTTTATTTTTTTAAGGGTTCTTTTTAGACTTTGCTTGTGGGAACACAGCAACTTTTAGTCTAGGGCTATTTCGACTCCCTAGAGAGGTAATATCTTTCTAAGAACTCTGTGAAACCCTGAGGATCATAAGATTTTCCACTTTGGCTGGTGCAGACACGAACTTTTCCTGGAATTCTCTCTGCTTCTTTCAGTTATTTCTTTTCTGGCCTCCAGAGTTCCTATATACTCCTTTGTTGATCAGTAGCAGCTGAAAACTAGAGGTGGACCCTCTGCCCTTTTCAACAAGTTTCTCTCCATGCTTCTCTGTGGACTATGTCCTCCTGACCCCACTGGATTCGGAGGTAGCTCTCTTCAGTGCAGGAAAACTGGCCTTCCTGCATGTCAGCCTTATAGCTCTGTCTGGGCAGCAGCCCTGGGTAATCATATGACTTGCATCATTTGTTTCTCTTCTCTCAGGGACCACTTTTCTGCTTTTTGTTGTTTTCAGTCACTAAGTCCTGTCTGACTCTTTGCAACTGCTTGGACTACAGCACACCAGGCTTCCCTGTCCTCCTCCATCTCCTGGAGTTCACTCAAACTCATGTCCATTGAGTCAGTGATGGCATACAACCATCTCATCCTCTGTTGCCCCCTTCTCTTCCTGCTCTCAATCTTTCCCAGCATCGGGGTCTTTTCCAACAAATTGGCTCTTTGCATCAGGTGGCCAAAGTACTGGAGCTTCACCCTTAACATCAGTCCTTCCAACAAATATTCAGGGGTGATTTCCTTTAGGATTGACTAGTTTGATCTCTTTGCTATCCAAGGGGCTTTCAAGAGTCTTCTCCAACATTACAGTTCAAAAGCATCAATTCTTCGACCCTCAGCCTTCTTTATGATCCAACTTTTACATTCATACATGACTACTGGAAAAATGATAACTTTGATTATATGGACCTTTGTTGGCAAAGTGATGCTGCTGCTTTTTAATACACTAAGTTCTCATCTGTTTTCTTTCAAGAAGAAAGTGTCTTTTAATTTCAAGGCTGAAGTCATTGTCTGCAGTGATTTTGGAGCCCAAGAAAATAAAATTTGTCACTGTTTCTCTGATGCCTAATTTATGAATATCATTGTTTTGTATATTTTTGTATTATTTTTAGTTGATTTAGAGCAGAGTATACATTTGATTCCTAATATTCTATTGTGGCTGAAAAAAGCTGCTCTAATTTAAACTTAAGATTTTATATTTCTTTTCCTTGAAACCCCAAAATTGGTTAAAATGCCAGTCTTCCAGTGTTATAGTCACTTTCCACTTTGATGCATTGGAGAAGGAAATGGCAACCCACTCCAGTGTTCTTGCCTGGAGAATCCCAGGGACAGGGGAGCCTGGTGGGCTTCCGTCTATGGGGTCCCACAGAGTCAGACACGACTGAAGCGACTTAGCAGCAGCAGCAGCAGTGTTATAGAGTCACATAAGTCACATGATATTTTAGGTAATATTTACAGATATTGGTTAATTTTTTCTTTGTTTCAAATCATGTTGTAAAATCTAATGGACTATAAACATTTGATAGAAAACTCTAGATTTTTATTTTATTTGGCTGATCTATATTCAAATACATGATGATAATCAATGATGGTACTAACACATACTCTGATCAAAATTAGGTGACATTCTTGAACAGAAGGTATGCTTAAACATTAGACAGAGCTAAAATTTTTAAAACTTAAGTGCACCATTTTCTCAAGAACAGTTATCACAAAGTGGAACAAAAAACTCACTTTGGTTGTTGCACAGTTTGAATAGGTGTGGAAGCATCAGGGAGGTAAATATTTAACAACGTTTAGCTGCATTAATTATTGGAGAAGGCAACGGCAGCCCACTCCAGTACTCTTGCCTGGAAAATCCCATGGGCGGAGGAGCCTGGTGGGCTGCAATGCGTGGGGTTGCGAAGAGTCAGACACGACTGAGCAACTTCACTTTCACTTTTCACTTTCATACATTGGAGAAGGAAATGGCGACCCCCTCCAGTGTTCTTGCCTGGAGAATCCCAGGGACAGGGGAGCCTGGTGGGCTGCCATCTATGGGGTCGTGCAGAGTCAGACACGACTGAAGTGACTTAGCAGCAGCAGCTTCATTAATTATAATAACAGTCATGATATATACCATGGGCCTATGTACTTTAAGCACAGTTCTCTTGATAGTACAACTGAATCTTTTCTGTCTCTTTCTGTGTTCCTTCTAATTTCTTTTTATAATGTGTCCTAATTTGCTTCTTTTTACTTTGTAGGAGGTCATGATTTGGGCAAGTTACAAGTTCTCATTATGACACTGTGACAGATGAGAACTAGCAGGCCAGTTGCCTGGTAAAACACTGAGTGAATGTCAACACCCTTATGATCCTAATAAAGGAGAACAAAGGAAAAAAAAGATCATCACACAGGGCATCAGAACCGAATTGAAGTGGACATCCTGTGATCAACGATGACCACAGGGGATACTAAAACAAGGGAAAATTAACAACATGACTGATACCAATGGTGACAGGTATCAACAGAAGTCTGCCCTGGCAGAATGAGAATCAGACATAGAATTCTGTACTTCTGACTCTTTTCCATCTACTACAACTACCTGTTTGCTAAGTTATCAAGAAACGTGTGTGTGTATGTGCACGCACACTCAATCACATAGTTGTTTCCTACTCTTTGTGACCTTATGGGCTGTAGCCCCTCCAGCTTCCTCTGTCCGTGGATTTCCCAGGAAGAATATTGGAGTGTGTTGTCATTTCCTTCTCCAGGGAATCTTCCTGACCCAAGGATCAAACTTGGGTCTCCTGCATTGCAGGCAGATTCTTTACCTTTGAGCCACCAGGGAAGTCCAAATTATCAAGTTTACTATAAATCATGGTATACTATAGAGAAATTAGAATACTATGATTTTTTAACACAAAGAGAAAACTCTTGGCAAATAAAGTGTGTGGTTTAGAATTTTCACAATAAAGAGAATAATAAAAACTCTTTATTTGATCATTATTAAAAATTTTGTTGAATATAAATGTTGATTTATTAGAATAGCTTGCCTGATTTGAGTTTAGCAATCAATATTTAGTATTTTTAATAAGTCTGAAAGACAGCTAGTCTAAAAAGATGTTGACTCTGAAATTATACTATTTTGTTTCAAATTTTGATTGCTCCCTACTTTCTAGCTGTGTGAACTTGTGTAAATTATTTAACTGTTCTACAGCTGAATTTTTTTGTTTTTAAAGGAGGATCTAAACTATATCTATTTTAGAGAATTGCTATGTAGATTCAATTCACTAATATAAGCAAATATTTTAGAGAAATGCTTGACATATTAGAATATTTAGTGCTTAAAATAAAGCAATAAAATTTATTGCTGGATAAAAAATGATTGCTCAAAAAAAAAAAAAAAACCTTTGTGATAGTAAGAAAAATAGAATGTAGGTCAGATTATATAATCTGAAACACACACACACACACAAATCCGAATGGAAGCTTTGGATGTAAATGAAATGTTTAGAAAGATTTCTAGTACTGCACAATATTATAAATTAATTCATAATTAGAAGGGCCACCATTATCAATTCAAGATGACATAATTGCAAAAAAAAAGATTATCTTTCATTCCTTCCTTTCTTTTTATTCACTTTTGAAGAATAATTTCAAAAAAGAAGTGAATAAGCATATTTTGAATGGTCTCCAATAGTATACTCAAAATACAAAGTGATCTTAATTGTTAAGGGGAAAAGAGTATGATTTGGTCTCAAGACCAATGAAACATTTTGTGAAAACATGAAACATTTTCTTATCCCTGTACACTGTTAACAGTGCAGAGGGAAATTAACAAATAGAGTAAATATAATACATATTTAGTATATCTTAAAGAAAAACATTAGAAACATTGAGAATTAAAGTGCTTTATGTCCTTGTAAAATGTATTGAGTAGTTTGAACAGTGTTAGTTTTCTCTTTATGTAACTTAGGATATGAAGTGAAGCAGATCATCTCTAAGTTTGGATCGACTTTCAACATTTTATTCTTAGCATTTATAATGTCATGAAATATCTCCGAATTATTTTAATGAGAAATTGTCTCCTATGTCACTTCCTCTGGGACATCTATCTCCTTTTCTTCACAACTCTTTTCCTCATTATATCTAATCACTTCTGGATTTTATCATGCAATTCTTGAAGTATCTCCCTGTGTTACAGATTACTAACATGCTGATTTTCTGTGTGAAGAAACTGAGGCACAGAGATACTAAGTAATTCCCAAGGTCACAGCACAAGCCACATCATGTGTGCTAAGTCGCTCAGTCGTGTCCGACGCTTGCAACCCCAGGGACTGTAGCCCGCCAGGCTCCTCTGTCCATGGGATCCTCCAGGCAAGAATACTGGGGTGGGTTGCCCTCCTCCAGGGGATCTTCCTGACCCAGGGATTGAACTCATGTCTCTTATGTCTCCTGCATTGGCAGGTGGGTTCTTTACCACTAGCGCCACCTGGGAAGCCCAGTATAAGACACAACATGCTTCAAACTTCACCAGTTCAACCCTCAAGCAGGACGTGACCTGCTCACACTTGGAATAATCTGGGTAATTAAAATGTCAGCACCTGGGCCTTGCCCCAGCTCAATCAACTTGAACTTTTTAGAGATGAGGCTCAAATATTGGAAGCCCAAAAACTTCTCAGTTGAGTCAAAGGCAGAGATGTGGTTGATAGTTATTGTTCTGGGGCCTCCAAACATACCAATAAGCCTCAACAGCATTTAAAAACACAAGATGAAAACAGACTATTCAGTAAACTGTCTTAAAACAATCAGTAACAGGTATGCTTGATCTCTATCATATAATTCCCCTCCAAAATTTCCAATGGTTTGAATCTGTCTGAGAACTATCACTATGTAGTTCAAATACAAAAAGGGAATAGGTACATATCCATGGTTACGATAGGGTAGAGAGAAAAAGACTGGGTTAAAAAAAACAATCAACCAAACTGCAACACTGAAAGTTGTCTACAAAATAAAACTCAGATCACTGGGCACACACTAGTTTTTGTTATCATATGCCACTACATGCACTATTTTCTCAATCTTTGTCTTTCCAGTCTTTGACATGAAGACGTACTCTGGGTAAAATTGCCTTTAACATAGGTCCCCTGTGGACTGATTTCAGCTGGCCTATATCATGCTGCACTAAATTGTATCTAGCAGTGTTTTAACACACTAGGAATACTGTGAATAGATTTTCTGTTGTTTAAAAGTTCTACAATTTGGCAGTCGATTTTAAAGCTACTTTTTCTTCATTCTAAGAAACCTTAAATGGCATCAGTAAGGCTCTTAAAAACATTTTTTGAGTAGAAATGCATTTTGTTCTGAACTATTCTTCAAACAATAGTGAACTTTAAGCTTTTAATTTTTTTTTTATAATACTCATTCTTTACAATACCGTGCCCTTGCCAGCATCTCTAGAAGAAATCAGTATGAATAATGAAGAAGAATAAGTTCATTGCAGTTGCTATAGTAAATGAAGGGTTGGGATATTATTTAGTGCAATAATTTCTCAATAAATGATTAGTCATATATATGTGTTATAAATAATATGTGAGTATGCTCTTGTTAAAAAGCACAGAAAATATGGACTCTCTTGTCTTCACATCTGTACATCATACTATGGACTATGACTAGCCTGTACATTTCAGTAACAATGCTGAAAGGCATCCTTAATTTTTATAGTTTTGTTTTTGATTCTGGTGAATACTGATAGCAAAAAAATGCTCCAGTAAGCTCTATTCTATAACTTAAGCAAATCTTTGCATAAACAAAATTATACTGAGAACAACTAAGTTTAATATAAAGGCACTAATTTACTTTGATTCAATAACATTCTGATTATCTACTCTCTAAAAGATACTGCATTCTCTACTTTAGGGAAATAAAGTAGATATTTTTGTTCATATTTGTGTTTATTTAAACACACCTGCTAGATGGTAATTACATGTATGGCACACTCCAGTAGGCAGACCAAGATTTGTTTTTCAAGTCTGCAGAAAAGATAAAACAAACTTACAGAAGTAATTGTGGGAAATTTCTTGCCAAACTTCAAGTCAATGCCCTCTTCTTCCTCTGAAGTTAGGAACCAAAGCCTTAGGACACATAAGAGGGAGCAAAGCAGATAATCTGTGCTCACGGAACATGTAAAATAGCTCACAGTGTCTCCCAGGTGATTGCTGAGTACTGGTCCTTGGAAAATGTTTTACAGTCCAGCGATTTGCATTGGGAACCATGCAATGCTAAGGAGACTGCTAAACTAGGACGTTTATCAACCTGAGGCAATGAGTGAACTGGGGATACGAAATACACATAAAGTCAGTTCTCATGGGATTATAGTATTCCCGAACCAAAGGCAATTCAAAAGATCAATTCACCCCACCTTTTTGTTTTACAAGTAAGGAACCACAATAAAGCCAGTCTACATAATTTGTCTAAGGACAGATAGCTAAATAAATGGCACTGGTAAACAATAAACCAGTCACTTCCATTCAAGCATTCTCATGATTAAAATTTCCCAACTCACAGCTACTCTGTGAGTGAATCATCTACACCATCAATCATGCTATCTTGGGATCAGCAACCAAGAAGACAACACAGCTGTGAAAAGCAAAGCTCAGTTCTGCCCATTCCAGTCACTGCCAAAGGCATATCAATTGTAGCTCAATAAAGCTGTTTTTAAAAGATTTATTGTTTGGTAGAAAAATTCTATATTAATAATATTGTTACATTTTATATCAGACTTATTACCATTTGCTTTTTCTATGTCAGATAATTGATAATTTATCAATAGTTAACTATGATCCAGGCACTTCATTCTAATTACAAATAATATCTCACTTATGGTCACCACTTACAACAGCTTGAAGAAGAAAAATGTAAAAACCTGTGAAAGGAGGACTGTCTATTGTAAAGAAAGGAAACTTTCCCAAATTACTGTATAGGCTTAATAAAATAAAATACTAATAAACCCCCCAAACCTAAAGTTTATCAGAAATAAACAGATTAGAGCAGAAAAATGGTTTTAAATTGTTTTAGTTTGAGATAATTATAGAGACACATGCCGTTGTAAGAAAAAAAAATAGACTGAGCTTTTCGGTATCCTTCACCCAGTTTCTTCCAATGGTAGCTTCTTGAAAAACAACAGCACAGCTTCACAGCCATGATACTGACACTAATACAGTCAAAGTGCAGAACGTTTCTATGACCACAGGGATCTTTAGGAAAGTGTTGAACTTCAAGAGCCACATCTCTCCTGTCAACCGTTTTCAAACCTGACAACCACTAATCTGTTCTCCACCTCTATAATTTCCCTCACTTCAAGACTGTTAGATAAATGGATTTACAGAGTGTGTGACCTTTTGGCAGCGGTTTTTGTTTTCCCTCTCAGCATGGCTCTCTGGCTATTCATCCACTTTGTTAGGTGTACCAACAGTCCTTTCCTTTCTATCAAGCACACTATTCTATGGTACGGATGAACCACAGTTTGCGTAATCACACACATATCAAAGGACAGTTGTCTTCTTTGCAGTTTTTGGCTATTATGAATAAAGCTGCTCTAAATATTAACTTACAGGTATTTTTTTGTGAACGACAATCTTGGTTTCTTGGAATAAATGTCCAGGAGTGTGATTGCCAGATCATACGGTAGTAGTTACATGTTTGGTTATTTTTTTTTAACTGCCAAATTGTTTTTCAGGGTGGAGGTGTCATGTTAAGTATAAAAGGCATGCTATTAAATTGTAAACACTCTATTGTATTCCCACTACCAGGGTATGAATGGCCAAGTTTCCCTGTATCTTCACTGGTAGCTGATGTCACAACATTTTCCTATTTTTACCATTTTGTTAAGTGTGTGGTGACATCTCATTGTGGTTTCAATTTGCATCTTCCAAATGGCTAATGGTGTTGAACATATTTTCATGTGCTTATTCGCCATCTGCATATCTTTGGCAAAATATCTCTTCGTGTATTCTGCACATGTTCTAATAGGACTGTGTTTTTACTGTTAAGCTTTGAGACTTTTTCTTATATTCTAGATTCTAGTTCCTTGTCAGATATGTGATTTGTGAATAATTTCCTTCTAGTCTGTGGTTTGTCATTTCAATATCCTCATGAAATAATTTGTAAAGCAATTTTTAACTTTGATGAAGTCTAATTTACCTAATTTTCCCTCTAAGGATAGTGTTTTTGGTGTCACACCTAAATACTTTTTGGCCTATTCCTAAATTCTGAAGATTTTCTCAAGCTTTTTTATTTTTAAAAGTTTAATAGTTTGTGGTTAAATTTAAACCCATGATTCATTCTAAATTTCTTTCTGTATAAAGTGTGACACTTAGTTCTTGCTTCTTTTTTCCCTCCTATGGATATCCAATTGCTCTAGCACCATTTTGGTGAAAAGTTTTATTCAACTGAACTGCTTTTGCACCTTTGTAAAAAATCAATTGAACATATTTGTGTGGGTCTATTTCTGGATTTTCTATTCTGTTTCTTTTTATTGATTTTTGTGTCTACATCTGTTCCAAAAGCACACGTCTTGATTATAGTAGCTACGCAATAAATCTTGAAATTGGGCAGATGGATTCCTTCCGTGTTATTATTCTTTTTCAAAAGTTGTTTAAACTATTATAGTTCTTTTGTCTTTCCACATCAAGTTTTAAAATAATCAAGTCTATATCTAAAAAAAATCTTGGTAAGTTTTTGACTGAAATTAAATTAACTCAGCGTATCAGTTAGGGGAAAATTGACATCTTTACTATGCTGAGCCTTCTAACCCATGAACACAGTATTGCTTTCTATTTATTTATTCCTATATTTAAACTACTATTAAGAATCAAGTTTCTGAAGAATCTTCAATGAAATGAAAAATGCTTAAGCTGTCACGTAAAGTAAAAAGGCATATTATTAAATTATAAATAATCTATACATTAAGTAGTGAAAAAGATAATAAATATGTTATACATTGACAATTTTCAAGGAGAAAAGAACATTCCAAGTGTTCAAATGAAATTTTATATTTAGATTTTATTATGGTTATATGAATGGTGTCCATTATACTATTCTCCATTCTTTAAGTTTTCCTGATATTTTTCCTTTTTAGGAATATTAACATTATTGATTTTATAAACATGTAGATCAAATACTTATCCAAAATATACCCATAATACAACTAGATGTTTATAACTATATCTTCTATGCCTGTCATAATAGCTGAAAAAATTTTAATATCAAAGTACTGAGGAAACTTTTATATAAATGAGTAAAAATATGAAGCTTTATTGTAGAATTTATCTATTTCTACTGTATGATTATACATAATTAAAATTATATTTTCTTTCAGAACATGTTTCTTATATGTCTGCTGCTGGCCAATCCTATTGCCATTCCCAGTATTTTCCTTAAATTCTCATTAAATATCCAAAAGATTATTTGATTATCTGAAGATAGTAACAAATTCCTGTGAAACTACCCAGAATTTTTTTTTATTATTTATTTATGTGCTTATTTGCTCAGTCATGTCCAACTCTTTGTGACCCCAGAGTAGCCCTCTAGGCTCCTCTGTCCATGGAATTTTTCAGGCAAGAATACTGGAGTGGGTTACCTTTTCCTTCTCCAGGGGGTCTTTCTGACCCAGGGATCAAACCTGCATCTCTTGTGTCTCTTGCATTGTCAGGGTGGATTCTTTACCACTGCGCCATTTGGAAAGCCCGCTACCCAGATTTTAGGTGTAAAACACAGTTTTATCTCTAGGGTATGATTCCAAATTCAGGGACATTTCTTTCCTAAAATAGAGGTAAAGTTTTAAACATACCTATAAAGAAAATATAGGAAAATTTTATGAGTGATTTAAATTTTCTTCATATTTCTAAGTTCTCTGGCACTGAATGGATGATAGGAGGGATGCGAATTTTTATGCTTATATGTTTTATGATATTACTGAAATTGTAAAATATATATAGTTCACAGAATGAGGAATTTAGTTTATGGGAATATGAATTCTTTATTAATAATGCATAACCATGCTCTCAGTACATTTCCATGAAGTGAGCTCTTAAGTAACAACATAATTCTACCAATTTTACAATGATGATAATATTGTTACAGATTTTTCTTTAAAGTTCCAATTTTAAGCCTATATCTATTGTGTACTGAAAAATCTTCATGACACAAAATAACAAATACTAAAAGACATTTTAGCATGAGTTGTAACTGAAATCAATTGTAGCATCAGTTGGTCTTACTATGAACATGACTGTTAGTATGTGAGTAAAACTCAATTACTGACAATATTAGCACTTCCCTATTTAGAACACTGAGATGTACCATTAGTGAAAGTGAAGTCGCTCAGTCATGTCTGACTCTTTGTGACCCCATGGACTGTAGCCTACCAGGCCCCTCTGTCCATGGAATTTTCCAGGCAAGAGTACAGGAGTGGGTTACCATTTCCTTCTCCAGGGGATCTTCCTGATCCAGGGATTGAACCTGGATCTCCCGCATTGCAGGCCAATGTTTTACCATCTGAGCCACCAGGGAAGCCCTAAGAGTTGTACCATTAGGTATCTGCTTAAATGATGATATAGCAAGGCGATCAATATTCAGGTTTGCAGTTGGTGAGTTAAATAGACACATGGGCAATCAACCAATAGGCTGTCTGTGTTGTGGCTAACTGTTCAGGCCCTATAGTAGCAGGCTCAGGCTGTGAAGTTCAGTTCCATTACTTGATAACATTGAGATTACAGTTGAATCAATCAATCTTTCTATATCCCAGTTCCCTCATCTATAAAACTGAGCTAATCATGCATCAAAGAGCAGTAAAGGGGACTTGATCCCTGCATAGAAAATATTCAAGAAATGTTTTATTGATTGTTATTAAAGAGCATAAACTGTTGAAGAAATTATCCTATTTCATGAGTTTATACCAGATGAGTGATAATCTAATCATTATTTCATATTGACTTTTGAGAGTTTTCTGCATATAGCCCCAACTGGTGTATGTGTGGGAGGCATTATACAGACTGTTTCACTTTTGAAGTATGCAACATGAACTACCCAAAGAAAGTTTTAGCAATCATGTGGGCTATAGCTAAAAATACTCTATAATTAGAGCCATAGGCAATGGCACCCCACTCCAGTACTCTTGCCTGGAAAATCCCATGGACAGAGGAGCCTGGTAGGCTGCAGTCCATGGGATCACTAAGAGTCGGATACGACTGAGCGACTTCACTTTCACTTTCACTTTTCACTTTCATGCACTGGAGAAGGAAATGGCAACCCACTCCAGTGTTCTTGCCTGGAGAATCCCAGGGACGGGGGAGCCTGGTGGGCTAGTGTCTATGGGGTTGCACAGAGTCAGACACTACTGAAGTGACTTAGCAGAGGTATTTTTATCACTGTAACTAAAACAATTATCTAAACTTATACAACACTCTTGGTCAGGCCTGGTGGAAACTTTCCTTGAAAGACCTTTTTACAAAGTGTGCTGAATATTGGAATATTTTTACCTTCTTTCAAAGTATTTATATTACAAGTGCTTTTGCTTTAGAAATTGTTCTTAAGAGGAAGAAAAGTCCCGTTTTAAAAAAATGGCCTGTAAGGCATTTTTCAGAAATATGTATAAACGTGGGACATTCTTCAGAAGAGAGTTTTTTTTTGTGATAATTGTATTCTCCAAGAGTGCTGATTGAACTAATTAAAAATTGCATGTCTTATCGAGATTATTTGTTGAAATCTATTTGGCAGCCTCATTTATTTCACATACCTCAGTAGTTCATTCTTTTATACTCAGTTAAGAATGGTAGCAGTAATTCAAGTAAAGAATCAAAGTTGATAAATGTTTGATAAACAGGTAAGACCATATCTCTTTCTTTGTACCTTAGAAAATGACTCAATGAATGGTGAAATCCAAACAGTAGAAATAGCCTTTTAAATCACCTGGTAATTTAATTCGTGTTTTGCTTTTATTATCTGGAAATATGCATTAGGTAACAACTCTTCAGCTTCTTATTCCAATTCTTTCCCATCAGTTCAATGTGGGACCAAAGTTAATTTTTGGTTTATTAGTGGTTGGCAGGAGAGATCCATTAGGGAACTGCACATGGTAATTCTAAAAATAATTTTATTCAAACCAGGCCCTATACAGGTAAGCTATGAATACACACTTGGTATTCTCTTTCTAACAAGTGCTTTCTATATATCTCTTGTGCCGCTCTTAGCTCAAGGCATAGAAATTCACCCAGGGAAACACGATCAGAGAACCAACAAAGTGAAGAAAATATGAAGTGGAGCAGAGTGGGATGGAAATTTTAGTTCTGCTGCTTACCAGTTCTGTGAGCTTGAAAAAGAAAATCAATAGCTCTGAATTTTAGCATCTCATTTGCAAAACAGAGTAATAGAACTCATCTTGCAAAATTGTGGGAATAATGCATATCAAGTGTATGGAAGAGTTCCTGAGAGGGAAAAACTCAACTCATTATCAAAGTAGAATAATTCTAACAAGCAGAACTACTAAAAAGTGCAATGGATATCCTCATGTATATGATCACTTATTGTGATCATTGTAATGGGATTCATGCTTTAAAGAAGAGGGCTGGTTCGGTTAGCTCCAAGGATTCTGGAGTCTAATATTAAGTTTCGGCCAATGTGAATCATGAAACTGACTTAACTATTTATGTGCTTAGTTGCTCAGTCATGTCTGACTGTTTGCAACCCCGTGGACTGTAGCCCGCCAGCCTCCTCTGTCTGTGAGGGTTCTCCAGGCAAGAATACTGGAGTGGGAGGCTATGCCTCCAGAACATCTTCCCCACCCAGGGATCAAATCCAGGTCTCCCACACTGCAGGTAGATTCTTTACCATCTGAGCCACCAGGGAAGGCCTTAATTACTTATACTTGTGATAAATCTGTAAGTGTCATATATGGTTGCTTTGAATACTTATTTCTCCAATTCTACTAAAAAGAACACGAACCATAAAATTAGAAACTCTCCCTTTCTGTTGATATAATAATGCCATTTTTATTCTTATGGAAACATGTAAATATAGAATTTAAGAAGATATAAATGAGAAATCAAGGCACAGATGGTGAATGGCTCACTCAGTGAGACACAAGGTAAAACAGAAAGTAGATTGACTTGAATTCTTTCCACAATATTTGTAAATAGTTTTCAAAAAGCATTGCAACTGCAGAGAATCAATCAGTGTGTTCAATATTTTACTGACCCTACCGGGAGTCATCATTGTCAGTGTGTGTGTGCTAAGTCACTTCAGTGGTGTTCAACTCTTTGGAACCCCACGGACTGTAGCCCGTCAGGCTCCTCTGTCCATGAGATTCTCCAGGCAAGAATACTGGAGAGGGTTGCTCTGCTTTCCTCCAGGGGATCTCCCTGACCCAGAAGATCTTCCTGACTCAGGGATTTGAACCCCTGTCTTTTAGGCCTTCTGTATTGGCAGGCGGGTTCTTTACCACTATTGCCAACTGGGAAGCCCCAGTGCCAGTAGATCTATTAATATAATAACTACTCCTTTCCCTGAATGTCTGCCAACTGAAAAAAAAAGTCTTAAGTATCCTGTGCACATTTTCATGAAAAACAATTCAAACTGTCAGAGAAGCAAGTTTAAAAATGTCTCAAACTCCATTCAAGATTCACCTGAAACCCTATCCTAGGGGTTTAACAATAGACATAATATATAAATCCCTAGTGAATGCAAAGGCTCATTTCCAGGAAGAAAACAAACACTTGAGAATATGTTTCTGAATTTGAATAAAAATAAACCTGTGGGAAGTTGTGGAAGCTACTATCACTAACTTATATTGCACTGAAAAGATATCAGACCAAGTTATTATATCTCTTGGCTGTGAAATTTCGGAAGAAAGTATTTCACTATTAAAACTGTTAAAAATTCAGGAGTTTTCCCTACAAAAATAGGTCTTCCCTCCATAAAAATAGCTGTGTAATATAGTGGGAGCAGCTTTGAAAAACTCGCCTGAGCTGGTGACCGAACAAGATGGCAGCACAGATGGTTCAGAAGGGAGCTCTCCTTGGAGAAAGGCTGGACACAGTAGGCATAATCGAGGTGTCCCTAGCACCTGGGGTGAGATGCCCAGAACTTGGGGGTGAGGCTGAAGCAGCTCTTTGTAGCACAAAAACCAAGAAACTCTACTTCAGAGGTGTGAAAGAGGAGGTTTCATAGAAAGGAGCAGTTGACTCCTTTGCCCGTCCCTAGGCCGGCCCAGGGCTGCCCTCAGAGAATGCCCCTGCCCACCTTTTCGCCAACAAAGGTCCGTCTAGTCAGAGCTATGGTTTTTCCAGTAGTCGTGTATGGATGTGAGAGTTGGACTATAAAGAAAACTGAGCTCGGAAGAATTGATGCTTTTGAACTGCAGTACTGGAGAAGACTCTTGAGAGTCCCTTGTCCTGAAAAGAGATCCAACCAGTCCATCCTAAAGCAAATCAGTCCTGAATATTCATTGGAAGGACAGATGCTGAAGCTGAAACTCCAATACTTTGACCACCTGATGCGAAGAGCTGACTCATTTGAAAAGACCCTGATGCTGGGAATGACTGAAGGCGGGAGAAGGGGACGACAGAAGATGAGATGGTAGGGTGGGATCACCGACTCGGTAGACTTGAGTTTGAGCAAGCTCCGGGAGTTGGCAATGGACCGGGAGGCCTGGTGTGCTGCAGTCCATGGGGTCGCAAAGAGTCGGACACGACTGAGAGACTGAACTGAACTGAACCTTTTCTCAGGTGGAAATAGGGTCCAAGGTGGATCCCCAGCTTCCTCATCACTTCTGGACGCTTCCCGGGAGGCCCGCTAGGGCCTCGCCTTCCGGGGACCACCGCCGGATCGTGGG
>NW_011495041.1:6936553-6946070 GCF_000754665.1 Bison bison bison
CGTGGGCGCGGAGCTGGAGAGGCGGAGGAGCGGCGGGGCTTCAGCTGCCCTCACTGCTGGAAGTGAGCCCAGGAGCGTTCTCAGCCAAGCCAGAGGCCGCTTCGGGCCTGGGAGCTGCTTGGCTTGCCTACTCAGCCAGTGGGCCTACTGCCCCAGAGCTCAGTCCGCAGTGCCCCCTGGACCGGGAACCAAATCTGCGTCAGGAACCACTTCTGCTGAGCACAGTCTCCAGCCCCGTCTGACTAGAAAGCCTCGCCAGAGACCTTGGGCAGCCCTGAAGCTCGTGCTACAGCTCCTGGAGGGCAAAGGGTCTAGCTCGCAGCCTCATCCAACTGTAGAGTATAATGTCCGGGCCCCCTCGACGGGGAGGCAGAACAGTCGCTCCGGGAGTCTGTAAGCTCGGCCTATGGTGCCGCCAGATGCAGGGAGCAGCCGATAGCCCTGGGCCTTTTCTGAGCACCTCCTGCCTCCCTTCTCAGGCAGAGGGCCTGTCCGAAGACCTCATTCAGTTATGGAGCTCAGCCCGTGGTCCCACCTGACCAAGGAACCTTGCCAGTGACCTCGTTCAACAGCCAAGCATGCACGCTGGATGGACTGCCTGATCAGGGAGCCGAGCTTGCAGGCCCTCCCAGCTTTGGGGCATACCTTGAGTTCTGACTTTTCAGGAAGTGCAGCCGAGGCAGGTACAGATGTCAAGACTTATCTAATTTAAGTCAAAGCTGTGGGGCACATCCAGCTGGGAAGTACAGTGTTGGCCCGACCTGGAGGGATGACTGGGAGTCCAGCCTATGGCCCAGCCTGTAGACCTGGAGTCAAGGCACATCACAGCCCTTCCAGACTCTAGGGTAGGTAGCCCTGCCAGACTCTGTGACTCCCCTGGCCAGAGGAGTGGTTTCTTGGGGCCATGACCTCCTCCACCCCTTCATATACCTGCTATTACAGCTTTTTTTTGCCACTAAGTAAGCATTAGACCTGGAGAAGGCAATGGCAACACACTCCAGTACTCTTGCCTGGAAAATCCCATGGACGGAGGAGCTTGGTAGGTTGCAGTCCATGGAGTCGCTAAGAGTCAGACACGACTGAGCGACTTCACTTTCACTTTTCACTTTCATGCAGTGGAGGAGGAAATGGCAACCTATTCCAGTGTTCTTGCCTGGAGAATCCCAGGGACGCAGGGCCTGGTGGGCTGCCATCTATGGGGTTGCACAGAGTCGGACACGACTGAAGCGACTTAGCAGCAGCAAGCATTAGACCAAGAAGCTGAAATTTACCACCTAAGTGAAGAGGAGGGTGAAGGCCACTGAAGAGAAATACTTACTTAACCTTGGTTGTCAAATTAAAGATTTCTCTTATGTCCATAGTACAAAGTTTTTTTTGAATGGGGAAAGAGTTTATGTACTCTAACATGCGAAAACTTTAAAAAAAAAAAGATTTCAAAATGAAACAAAAAATTTGCCTGAAGAGGCAGTCTGGAACAGAACTTAGTTATTTGATGAAATTAACAACCTTTTAAGGAATGGGTTTGAGCAATTTCTAAAAGACTCTATGATATCAAATTCCCTTATTTGGGTTGGATTCCCCAGAAAGTTAACTTGCAGACTTGTGAGGAGCCTAGTAACCTTTAACCAGACATTTCCTTTCTTATACACCATCAAAAAATTATTATCAGGTCACGTTTTTGTATATAAAAACTTTCCAGCTGAAGGAAATGTTTGAATTAAATTTATTAGAAGTCTCACTTCCTGCAGCAAGCTTAAAATAAAGCACTGTCACATGTACACAATCAGTCAGGTAGTAGCAGTACGCAGGATGGATCAAAGGTTTCCTTCAACTCTGCTATGTGGAGAGACCCAGCAGAGGTAAGATCTGTTAATCAGGTTAAAGTACCGACTGGTTCTTGAGATGGAACTCAGTGTCACGGAGTAAGGGGATGCTAAGAAATTTCAGATTGAGGGGGAAGCAGAAAACAGGAGGAATTAGATCCTTATTTTCAATTTGGAGCTTTTGAGGGGCATCGCCTTGCATGGCACAGGAGCACTATTGCATTCTATGAGGGGTTACAGAAATCTGCAAAGGTGGCCCAAGAGAGAACAGACAAGAGGAAATTTTCTGGTTTTAGCAAGTCAGCCTTCATCACTTGCCGTTGGCAGAGACTCAAAGTCAGACATGGGAGTAAGAAAGCTTTCCAGTGAAAAGAGGGAAGGCCCCAGGTCTAATGTGTTTGGAGGTTGTTGCCATAGGGAAGTTGGGAGCAGTCCAACTCTTTCGCACATCTGAGTTACAGTTGTTTAATTTCTACCTACTTTCTTCCATGTATATGTTCAAACGAATAATTACACAATATCAAAATGTGACAGTTCTAACATACCAAATCAAGTAGCCAAAGTTCATGCAACTCGTAGCTTTTGTTAGAACTATAAAGAGTAAACATAGGGTAAAATCATACATGTATGGCTGGCAATGTATACAGTAAACAGAAGCTCCATTCTTATTGACAATACATATATTTCTAATGATCAAGAACAGGCATGGGGCAGAGCAAAGAAATTTGACAAATTTACTTCTGAACATGCCACATAGCTGAAGAGATTGAAGCCTTGAGAGCCAGAGGGGTCCTCTAATTTCAAGGAAGAATGTATCAATATTATTTTCCAGTGATCAGCATCTCCAAGAGCTGCCTGACCTACTTTTTTCTTTGATATGAGTAGGAAATACAATCATATTAGTGCACTAAGGTAATGGAATATTGAAGAGTGTTTTATATTGTGAGATGTTTCAGCCCAATAAACCCTACTTAGCTAAGATTTGAGAGTGAAAGTCTCTCAGTCGCGTCTGACTCTTTGCAACCCCATGGACTATACAAAAATTTTTATTTGAACATTTATGTTGTTATGGCTGGTCCTGTGTAGCTAGATATTTCCCGTTTATAAAAAGAGGTCCAAAATGTAGATATTTGTGTTACAGCTCTATATTTTTAAAAGCTGCCACTTTTAATTGGTGGTCAAAAATTGGAAACAAGCCATGACAAGAACATGTCTATGTGAGGTAACTAAGGTACTAGTTTCTGACCTAGTTATTATTTTGTTATAATAAACAAAAATGAAAAAATTTAAATTTAATGTCTAAAAATGTATTTTGCCTTATACTGAACTTGTTAAAAAATAATGAATGTATAAGTATATGAAAAATAGCATGAGATCTGCCACATTGATAATCAATGTTGTGAGTTTCAGTTTCATAAGACACAATAAATCACAGTTAAGATTTCAAAAATGTATGTTTTAATTCACCTAACATCTAAGTTACTGTTTTCTTGATACAATTTGTTTAGAGCTTTTCATTGGCGATTGCAACAAAAGAGCTTGAATGACTTATTTTCTTTCCTTATCAGTCATTGTAATAATTCTATAGAATTTTTTAAATGAACCTTCACTAACAGATGGTGAGGATCATCAGGAGAGTAATAACATAAGGAAGGATAAGAACATTCTGAAAAAAAATAAACTTTAAGAAACAAACTGCTTAAAATACCATATATTAAGTATAATATACTTATATAATACTATACTATACATTATATATTATACTATATATGAAGGCAATGGCACCCCAGTCCAGTACTCTTGCCTGGAAAATCCCATGGATGGAGGAGCCTGGTAGGCTGCAGTCCATGGGGTTGCTAAGAGTCGGACACGACTGAGCGACTTCGCTTTCACTTTTCACTTTCATGCATTGGAGAAGGAAATGGCAACCCACTCCAGGGTTCTTGCCTGGAGAATCCCAGGGACGGGGGAGCCTGGTGGGCCGCCGTCTATGGGGTCGCACAGAGTTGGACACAACTGAAGTGACTTAGCATAGCATAGCATAGTGTAGCATATTATATAGTATATCATTATATAATACTATATTAAGTATTATTATAGGAAGAAAAAATAAACTAACACAAACACAGTAAAACAGTCTGGTGGTGGGAATATTTACAGAAATAGAATTCTACAGAAGAAAAGGTCCAAAACAGATTACTCTATGTATAGTTACTTGGAAAGAATTTAATATGGAGCACAGGATTCAATAAAAGGCTTACATATGTTTAGAAAATAAAATATAAATTAAAAAAAAGCAACAACAAAACAAAAGGATCAGAATTCAGTAATATGCATGTTATTAATTCTGTAAGAATATATAAAGCCATAGCACAATATTAGAGAAAGATTCATTTTTAAAGATAATCTTCAAAAGGAGCTGAAATGTCTGTCATACTAATATAAAACGAAGGGAAAGAGACACGTGTGCCCTAATATAAAAATGAACATTTGCTAAATGATGTTATTTAATTCATTCAGTGAAGGAGCTAGGAAAAAATTATAAATAGTTCAAAAGAGAATTCAAAGAACAGACATAAAATTACAAGAGTTGTAAAATAACTCAAAAACCATGAAAAGTTCTACAACTGAACAATCAAAAAATGTATTCTATGTGGACAACAGTGGTAAAATAGCTCAAACATAGATGGCTTTGCATGATCTAGACAATGCGGTGGCTTTTTTACTTCCTTAAGGTTTTCCCTTCATTCTATGATAAACAATCTCAAAGAAAGATTATTCTGAATCACGAAAGAAGGCTCTTGTCATTAGAGCTGTACTGATTATTGACCTAGCTGTAGCAAGAATGTAAATTTACCACATAGCCCCTTTTCACTTGGTTTTGTTGTAAGTTTCATAGGCAATCTCTGATAAAGATTTTAGAATCATCTTACAAGCTGTACTGAGGCTAGGAATCCAAGTGAAGACACTCTGTCCACCTGGTTTTACCTGTGGTACCTGTACATTGAGGTGAATTCTCAGTCCCCCAAATATCTTAAGTTTCCTGAGTTAGTCAGGAAGTGACCTTCCTTACTAATCTACAAGGCTGGAAACCCTGTACGTCAATGCCAGCCCAGTTTTCCTAGAGGGCTTTGTAAGTACTGCCCTGTAAATTCAACCTCAGTTACTTAAATGTCCCTTGTCATATCTGACTAAATGAGCATCATTCTTGAGTATGACATTCCAAGCAAGCCCTTGACTGAAAAACAACATTTTCCAATTATACCCTGGTAAATAAGAGAACAGTTTCTTACTGAACCTATGTATGTAATTATACTGCTGTTCCAAATCTAGGAGTGGGAGGGTTAGACAGGGAACATAAGATTTCATTTTAAAGTATTTTATTTTAGTTTACAAAATCAGAATTCAGTAAATTGATTTGGGTTATAGATAGCTTAAAAGAGAAAGAGGGCTTCCTACTACATCCAGAAAATAGTGAAGCAACATCAACAGTATTCAAAAGAAAATACAAATTACCCTTAACTCCCATCAGTTCATCATGC
Source organism: Bison bison bison (assembly GCF_000754665.1). NCBI lineage: Eukaryota > Metazoa > Chordata > Mammalia > Artiodactyla > Bovidae > Bison > Bison bison. Next base: position 6,941,919 of record NW_011495041.1, read on the forward strand.
TCATCCTAGGTCATGTCCGACTTTTTGAGACCCCATGGACTGTAGCCCACCAGGCTCCTCTGTCCATGGGGTTCTCCAGGCAAGAATACTGGAGTGGGATGCCATTTGCTTCTCCTGGGGATCTTCCCAACTCAGGGATCGAACCTTGTCTCCTCCATTGGCTGGTGGGTTCTAACCACTGAACCACCAGGGAAGCAACAGTTCACTCACTCCTATGTAATTAATTCTTATTTCACTGAATCTTGAGTTTGAAGTTTGGCAAAAGTGTAACACATTGTGTTATTTCTTTTTAGACTCATTTTCACACAAACTCAAATCTTAAGGCAAATTAAATTCCTTTGTGTAAACCTACAACTTTTATATGAATTCAGATTTTGTTCTTCCTGCTGCTCTTTCTCATACTGGGATGGCCAGACATTTTCCTCTAGGTCAAGAGCTGAGATTTTCCATTAATAAATAAAAACCTACACTCATTGTCTTGTATACAAACTTGTGCTTCTCTGCCATATGGTTCCTGGTTTCTTTTATGTATACTAATTATAACTTTCTCACCTAAGGCCAGACATCTTGGAGTGTGAAGTCAAGTGGGCCTTAGAAAGCATCACTACAAACAAAGCTAGTGGAGGTGATGGAATTCCAGCTGAGCTATTTCAAATCCTGAAAGATGATGCTGTGAAAGTGCTGCACTCCATATGCCAGCAAATATGGAAAATTCAGCAGTGGCCACATGACTGGAAAAAGTCAGTTTTCATTCCAGTCCCAAAGAAGGGCAATGCCAAAGAATGTTCATACAACCACATGGTTGCACTCATTTCACATGCTGGCAAAGTACTGATCAAAATTCTCCAAGCTAGGCTTCAACAGTATATGAACTCAGAACTTCCAGATGTTCAAGTTGGATTTAGAAAAGGCAGAGGAACCAGAGACCAAATTTCCAACATCCATTGAATCATAGAAAAAGCAAGAGAATTCCAGAAGAACATCTATTTCTGCTTCATTGACTACAGTGAAGCCTTTGACTGAGTGGGTCAAAACAAACTGGAAAATTCTTAAAGAGATGGGAATACCAGACCACCTTATGTGCCTCCTGAGAAATCTGTATGCAGGTCAAGAAGCAATAGTTAAAACCGGATATGGAACAATGGACTGGTTCCAAATTGGGAAAGGAGTACGTCAAGGCTGTATATTGTCTCCCTGCTTATTTAACTTATATGCAGAGAGAGTTCAACATGCAAAATGCCGGGCTGGAAGAAGCACAAGCTGGAATCAAGATCACTGAGAGAAATATCAATAACCTCGGATATAGAGATGATACCCCCTTATGGCAGAAAGTAAAGAGGAACTAAAGAGCCTCTTGATGAAGGTGAAAGAGGAGAGTGAAAAAACTGGCTTAAAACTCAACATTCAAAAAACTAAGATCATGGCATCTGGTCCCATCACTTCATGGCAAATAGATGGGGAAACAGTGGAAACAGTGACAGACTTCATTTTTGGGGGCTCCAAAATCACTGCAGATGGTGACTGCACCCATGAAATTAAAAGACACTTGCTCCTTGGAGGAAACGCTATGACCAACCTAGACAGCATATTAAAAAGCAGAGACATTACTTTGCTGACAGAAGTCCATCTAGTCAAAGCTATGGTTTTTCCAGTAGTCACATATGGATGTTAGAGTTGGACCATAAAGAAGGCTGAGTGCCAAAGAACTGATGCTTTTGAACTGTGCTGTTGGAGAAGACTCTTGAGAGTCCCTTGTATGGCAAGGAGATCAACCCAGCTAATCATAAAGGAAATCAACTGTGAATATTCAATGGAAAACTGATGCTGAAGCTGATGGTTCAATATTTTGGCCATTTGATACAAAGAGTGGACTCATTGGAAAAGACCCTGATGCTGGGAAAGATTGAAGGCAGGAGGAGAAGGGGATGACAGGACAAGATGGTTGGATATCATCACCAACTAAATGGACGTGGATTTGAGTACTTTCTGGGAGATGGTGAAGGGCAGGGAAGCCTGCCATGCTGCAGTCCGTGGAGTGCCAAGAGTCAGACACAACGGAGTGACTAAACAATTATAACTTTTAATCAGAGTAACTTCTCTTTTACCAAAGAACTATAAAATGGACATTGGGAACCCTCTGACACACAAGCATTTTAATAGACTTAACAGAATTCATGAATACAGAAAAACACAAGTTTCTAGAGCAAAAACTATTTCTTAAACAATTTTTTAAAAGAAGCAAAAATGAACATGTTCATTAACAGACCGGCCCTGTTGTATAGACAGTAAGTTCTAAAGGTAGAACTTCTTTGTAATATACAAAAATTAAAAGCAAATGTACATAAACTTAAAATGTTGCTTAGTAATACATATTTCAGTATTCTGTCTTACTTATGAATGACATAGATATTCCATGAATATCAATTAAATATCAGTAGAAAGCATTGCTATCTAAAATATTGGAAAGTATCTCCCAGGTGACATTCTACAAACATAATTAATATTGAAGTTATTGAATTTTGTATATTCAGCAACAATATTGAAATTGTTATATTCAGAATAATAATTCATTTTGATTAAACACAAGCTTGCTTTTTTTCCCTAATCTTAAATATATAGTAGCAACTGGTGAATACCTACCCTTCCCTTCAGGGTTCTATGAATAAAGGATAGTTCAAGAATAAAATAAACTAGTTATGGAGAACTTTAAAGGGAAGCATAGATTTTATAAAATTTATTTCTACTTAGTGTGTGTTTCTGGCATATCAGTGGAGGAATTCACAGTTTCATGTTTGTTAAAGGGTATTTGTGTTCTGGTACTACTAGATAAGATTCATTTATTTCTTACTACTACTGGAAAACCTGACTTTTTTTAAAGATGTGAAATAAAGCCTCCTTTATTGAGACATCTAACCATAGCATACGGGAAGTTATCCCTAAGGAAAACTCTTAATTTCAAAAGAAGCCAACCATTGAAATGTCATCCTTTTGCAATAAACAATTGACAGCACCTGAAGAGATTTGAAAAGGCATTCAGAGAATAAATCGGGAAAACAGACTTTGTTTGGGTTTAACATAGATTCATTTTACTAAGATTATCAGAAATCTTCAAGTAGTGATATTACAACTCAAAGCTTTAATTATGGGGAGGAAAAAGAAACAAATGAAGAAGGAAATGGCAACTCATTCCAGTATTCTTGCCCGAAAATCCCATGGACAGAGGAGCCTGGAGGGCTGTAGTCCATGGGGTCACAAGAGTTGGTCACGACAGTGACTAAACCACCACCACCACCAGAGAAGCAAAATGCTGGTCATCTGCTCAAATAATACTGGGAAATAGTAAAAGCTGTCGTGTGAAACAGTGATGAATACTCTGAAGAAAGTTAGAAAAATTGGACAGAATATTTGGTAGGTGAAACAAAAATGTTTCCTCAGGGAATAACTAAAGATGAAAAGTTATTCACTGCAAGTGATTCTTACCCTTCAAGGTGAGGCAGTTTATAAGAAATCAGCATTAATTTAGCTTCTCCAAACTACTATTAAATCTCAACTCTGTGAACCTGGGAAACTTTCACTAATACAAAATAAAAACATTAAAGATCAGTTTCGAATTTTAAGCAGCTCTCAGTTCAGTTCAGTCACTCAGTTGTGTCCGACTCTTTGCAACCCCATGGACTGCAGCACGCCAGGCCTCTCTGTCCATCACCAACTCCTGGAGTTCACTCAAACTCATGTCCATTGAGTTGGTGATGCCATCCAGCCATCTCATCCTGTCATCCCCTTTTCCTCCTGCCCCAGTCCCTTCCAGAATCAGAGTCTTTTCCAATGAGTCAACTCTTTGCATGAGGTGGCCAAAGTACTGGAGCTTCAGCTTTACCATCTTTCCCTCCAAAGAACACCTGGGGCTGATCTCCTTCAGAATGGACTGGTTGGATCTCCTTGCAGTCCAAGGGACTTTCAGGAGTCTTCTCTAACACCACAGTTCAAAAGCATCAATTCTTCAGCGCTCAGCTTTCTTCACAGTCCAACTCTCACATCCATACATGACCACTGGAAAAACCAGAGCCTTGACTAGATGGACCTTTGTTGGCAAAGTAATGTCTCTGCTTTTCAATATGCTGTCTAGGTTGGACATAACTTTTCTTCCAAGGA
>NW_011495041.1:6946170-6949438 GCF_000754665.1 Bison bison bison
CTAGGTTGGACATAACTTTTCTTCCAAGGAGTAAGCGTCTTTTAATTTCATGGCTGCAGTCACCATCTTCAGTGATTTTGGAGCCCCCCAAAATAAAGTCTGACACTGTTTGCACTGTTTCCCCATCTATTTGCCATGAAGTGATGGGACCAGATGCCATGATCTTCGTTTTCTGAATGTTGAGCTTTAAGCCAACTTTTCACTATCCTCTTTCACTTTCATCAAGAGGCTTTTTAGTTCCTCTTCAGTTTCTGACATAAGGGTGGTGTCATCTGCATATCTGAGGTTATTGATACTTCTCCCGGCAATCTTGATTCCAGCTTGTGCTTCTTCCAGCCCAGCATTTCTCATGATGTACTCTGCATCTAAGTTAAATAAGCAGGGTGACAATATACAGCCTTGACGTACTTCTTTTCCTATTTGGAACTAGTCTGTTGTTCCATATCTAGTTCTAACTGTTGCTTCCTGACCTGCATATAGGTTTCTCAAGAGGCAGGTCAGGTGGTCTGGTATTCCCATCTCTTGAAGAATTTTCCACAGTTTTATTGTGATGCACACTGTGAAAGGCTTTGGCATAGTCAATAAAGCCGAAATAGATGTTTTTCTGGAACTCTCTTGCTTTTTCGATGATCCAGCGGATTTTGGCAATTTGATCTCTGGTTCCTCTGCCTTTTCTAAAATCAGTGATTTTGGAGCCCCCCAAAATTAAGTCTGTCACTGTTTCCATTTTTTCCCCATCTATTTGCCATGAATTGATGGGAACAGATGCCATGATCTTAGTTTTCTGAATGTTGAGCTTTAAGCCAACTTTTTCACTGTCACTTTTCTCTTTCATCAAGGGTCTTTTTAGTTCTTCACTTTCTCTCATAAGTGTGATATCATCTGTATATCTGAGGTTATTGATATTTCTCCTGGCAATCTTGATTCCAGTTTGAGCTTCATCCAGTCCAGCATTTCTCATGATATATTCTGCATATAAGTTAAATAATACCTAGCTAGTAAAAAGAAGCTCTTCATCTGAAAACACCTGACACTTCTCATCTCTGGGGTTTTTTTTTTTTTGCTTTTTCTCAGTTTGGAATCAATTCTCTTTACTCCTCCTGGGTATTATACTTCTTGTGTGTCCCAAAATCTCAGTTTTGTTTTTCTTTCAATAAGCAAGTCTGATCCAGAAACTAAAAGGTCAACATCTTAAACAAACCTTTCTCTTTTTTTTTCTTCAATACATTCTGACAATTTTATTATCTCTTTTCTTATCCAATATAAAAGGATGTGTCTCCTAACTGCAGCTCTGAACTGTGCAGTTGCTTGATGAATCATGCCTGATGAAACTGATTTTCAAGGGTCAATCTAAATAAATTAGTATAACGTTACTTCTCTGGGAAGTCAAACAAAGGAACAAGTGTAGCTGTCAATAGCACCCTCCTATGTGAATAGCTAATAGCTGTAACATAATATATTCCCTTAGCATTCTGTTCTACTTAGCAGATTGAACAAAGACACACACTCGTAATCAATATAGTATGAGGAAGGTAATAATGACCAAGTAAATGGTGAGACTAACTACATTACTTTTGTTTTGTGTGTATTCAAATATTTATGCATGTGATTAATTTTCAGATGATGGTAGCTAAATATAATTTGCACATTTTTCTCCAATACATTTCTGTAGCTAAATACAAATTAAATTCTCTGTATTCTCACATCTCCCTCTAGTTAATTTCACCTATCCCTTCTTAGAAAAGATCTGTCTTTCTTCTCCAAATTTCCCAGAATCCTTTCAAATAGTCAGGAGAATGTGACTTGTTCTGGCTATGGGCTTTGAGAATAAGTGACATGGGTCCCTTTTGGATCTTTGCATTTTTTGTTTTTGAGTACCTCTCCCATTCTTTCTTTTTCTGCATAGATGACAGTGGAAGACACTTTTTCCAGACTATGTGGCTATAAGACAGCAATGCCTCCATCATCTTCAGTCTGATTAATACCTGGATCTGATAGCCCACCAACCTACAATGTACATATAGATACAAAACAACTCAGTTTGGAGGATTGATTATTATCACCAACATTTCTACCTCTTATACTATATCCCCTTACAGCTGTTAAATTAAGAATATATTAAATTTACCCTGTGACCCAACTCCCTTTGTACCTAAGAAATTGGTATTATGAAGAGTATTTTTATCTTCATATAAAAATTTTGCTTCTGCTACTCCTCCAAACTTATCTTTCATTTGATATTTTATTATGGTCTTCTAAACCATGAAATCAAAAGATGCTTACTCCTTAGAAGGAAAGTTATGACCAAACTAGATAGCATAATAAAAAACAGAGACATTACTTTGCCAACAAAATTCTGTCTAGTTTTTCCAGTGGTCATGTATGGATGTGAGAGTTGGCCTCTGAAGAAAGCTGAATGCTGAAGAATTGATGCTTTTGATCTGTGGTGTTGGAGAAGACTCCTGAGAGTCCCTTGGACTGCAAGGAGATCCAACCAGTCCATTGTGAAGGAGATCAGCCTTGGGATTTCTTTGGAAGGAATGATGCTAAAGCTGAAACTCCAGTACTTTGGCCACCTCATGCGAAGAATTGACTCATTGGAAAAGACTCTGATGCTGGGAGGGATTGGGGGCAGGAGGAGAAGGGGACGCCAGAGGATGAGATGGCTGGATGGCATCACTGACTCGATGGACGTGAGTCTGAGTGAACTCCGGGAGTTGGTGATGGACACGGAGGCCTGGTGTGCTGTGATTCATGGGGTCGCAAAGAGTCGGACATGACTGAGCGACTGAAATGAACTGAACTGAAGTACTGAATTCTTTTTTTTTTTGGGAACTTTGTATTATGATTCACAATACTTTCTTGCATTCTACACATTAATTTAGAATCCAATAAGACAGGCTGTATTTCCTTAATCTCTTAATTTCTAGGGATTTCCATTTGTTTTCCACTTTAGCCTCTTATCTTGAATAACACTTGACAACACTTAAACACCTTAGCATCTAGAGTGTTCTTATTCTTATTCTCATATCAGTTCAGTTCAGTTCAGTCGCTCAGTCGTGTCTGACTCTTTGCAACCCCATGAATCGCAGCATGCCAGGCCTCCCTGTCCATCACCAACTCCCGGAGTTCAATCAAACTCACGTCCATCGAGTCAGTGATGCCATCCAGCCATCTCATCCTGTCGTCCACTTTTCCTCCTGCCCCCAATCCCTCCCAGCAGTCAGAGTCTTTTCCAGTGAGTCAACTCTTAGCGTGAGGTGGCCAA
>NW_011495041.1:6949821-6950461 GCF_000754665.1 Bison bison bison
GTACTAGGCATAGAAGTTAAATAAGCAGGGTGACAATATACAGCCTTGACGTACTCCTTTTCCTATTTGGAACCAGTCTGTTGTTCCATGTCTAGTTCTAACTGTTGCTTCCTGACTTGCATATAGGTTTCTCAAGAGGCAGGTCAGGTGGTCTGGTATTCCCATCTCTTGAAGAATTTTCCACAGTTTATTGTGATCCACACAGTCAAAGGCTTTGGCATAGTCAATAAAGCCGAAATAGATGTTTTTCTGGAACTCTCTTGCTTTTTTGATGATCCAGCGGATTTTGGCAATTTGATCTCTGGTTCCTCTGCCTTTTCTAAAACCAGCTTGAACATCTGGAAGTTCACGGTTCACGCATTGCTGAAGCCTGGCTTGGAGAATTTTGAGCATTACTTTACTAGCATATGAAATAAGTACAATTGTGTGGTAATTTGAGCTTTCTTTGGCATTGCCTTTCTTTGGGATTGGAATGAAAACTGACCTTTTCCAGTCCTGTGGCCACTGCTGAGTTTTCCAAATTTGCTGGCATATTGAGTGCAGCACTTTCACAGCATCATCTTTCAGGATTTGAAATAGCTCAACTGGAACTCCATCACCTCCACTAGCTTTGTTCATAGTGATGCTTTCTAAGGCCCAC
>NW_011495041.1:6950735-6977488 GCF_000754665.1 Bison bison bison
CTAAGGCCCACTTGACTTCACATTCCAGGATGTCTGGCTCTAGGTGAGTGAAACACCATCGTGATTATCTTGGTCATAAAGATCTTTTTTGTACAGTTCTTCTGTGTATTCTTGCCACCTCTTCTTAATATCTTCTGCTTCTGTTAGGTCCATACCATTTCTGTCCTTTATTGAGCCCATCTTTGCATGAAATGTTCCCTTGGTATCTCTAATTTTCTTGAAGAGATCTCTAGTCTTCCCCATTCTGTTGTTTTCCTCTATTTCTTTGCATTGATCCTCCAGATCTACTTTCTGTCTTGTCTCCATCATGGTTTGTAGGAATATCAAAATTGTCTGTGCTTGCACTTGTGTCATTTCCTTCTATTATTAATAGCAAGCTCCTCTTCTTTTTACCTAATTTCACACAGCTAAAATACCATGGTCAAGGTCTGCAATTCTAATTGTTTGCCAATGTTCTCAACATGTCTATGTAATTGGCCTGCCTACATGCCTGCACACACACAAGTGCACACACACACATACATACACAATACAGTAAATGCTTGACCTTGGATCGATCTAAGTGTTCAGCTCTATGCTTTAAAAGCCAAATTGTATATTGTCCCTGAAGTAAGTCCATGCTGCTGCTGCTGCTGCTGCTAAGTTGCTTTAGTCATGTCCGACTCTGTGCGACCCCATAGATGACAGCCCATTAGGCTCCTCTGTCCCTGGGCTTCTCCAGGCAAGAATACTGGAGTGGGTTGCCATTTTCTTCTCCAATGCATGAAAGTGAAAAGTGAAATTGAAGTCACTTATTCGTGCTTGACTCTTAGCGACCCCATGGACTGCAGCCTACCAGGCTCCTCCGTCCCTGGGATTTTCCAGGCAAGAGTACTGGAGTGGGTTGCCAATGCCTTCTCTGAAGTAAGTCCATAAAATCATGTAAATAACGCTACTAAGTTGCAGTGCTTCTTTTTTTTAGTGGTTATTGATTTTTGCTTTTGACCATGCCATACGGATCTTGCCATGCAGGATCTTAGTTCCCTGGCTAAGGATTGAACCTGTTCCCCCTGCAGTGAGATGGTGAAATTCTAATCACTGGGTAGCCAGGGAAGTCCAGTGGTTATTGAGGAACCTTATCACTTTCCTCAAGTATAGCAGAGCACCATCATCCATACACCTCATTTGGATGGACTCCTCCACTTCTTTGAGGAGAAAATAGAAGGTATGACATAAGTTTAAAAAAAAATCATCCCCAAAGAAAATTTTAATCTGCCTCCAATCCTGAGTCCTTTTCTTGATTCTTCTTCTGCATCATAGTGAATGTGTGAGTCTTCTTCTGCAAAGGGAAAGTATGTCCCATACACATGTGCCTTTACATACCCTCATTCTCTTTACAACTTCCCTCTGTCACGTTATATCTTCTTTCATCTTTGCTTTTATATTTTCCATTTTATTGATTTTTTATCTTATTATTAAGCATACTGAACACTAAAATAATTTGAATATATATATGTATATACATATATTTGAGGATAATAATTAGCATCAATTCTGCTTCTTATTGGCCCTGTTTTTTAAAGACGTTTTCTCTTTAGATTTTCTATTTTGAATTTTTACACTTCTCCAGCTGTCTCAGGGTTCTTTGTTGTTCTTCTGTTTATGGGAATGGAAGACCAAATTGATCACAACAGGTGATGACTGGATCTTCTTGAAATAAGAGAACTGAGTGTAATTTAGATATAAATAAACAAATATTAATGTAATACCAGCAAAATAAGCTTTATGCCTTTAGTCTGGGGCAGCACTGAAATAAAAAAGACTATAAATAAACATATAATGCCAAGTAGTGACATGAAGAAAGATAAATATGGAACTACAAAAGATTGTAGAGAGAAACATTCAAGTTAGGGTGATCTTGGAAATCTGTCTGGGAAGTAAAGTTAAGTGTACACAAATGAAGTGATGGGTAATCTACAATGGAATATTGCTCAGCCATGAAAAGGAACAAAATTGGAATTATTTGTAGAGAAGTGGATAGACCTAAATCTTGTCATACAGAGTGAAGTAAATCAGAAAGAGAAAAACAAATATTGTCTATTTATAAACTCATACATGTAAAATCTAGAAAAATAGTATAGATGATCTTATTTGCAAAACAGAAATAGAGACACGCATGTAGAGAACAAACATAGACACCAAGTAGGGGAGCAGGGTGTGGGAAGAATTCGGAGACTGTGATTGACATATGTACACAATTGATACCATATGTGAAATAGATAACTAGCGAGAACCTACTGTGCAGCACAAGGAACGCTAGCCAGTGCCCTGTGGTGACTTCAGTAGGAAGGAAATCCAAAAAGAGAGGATACATGTATACATATAGCTGATTCACTCTGCTATACAGTAAAACGAACCCAACATTCTAAAGCAGCTATACTTCAACAAAAATTAACTTAAAAATATGGAGTGATGGAAAAGTAAAGGTCTGAGAGAAGAACACCCAGATAGAAGAAGCAATAAGAACAGAGGTCTTGAAGTGTTAGCAAACGTGGTGAGTTAGAAGAAAAACAAGGAACCCAGGCAGAGTCAGTGAAGGAAAGAGGCATGTACAATTAATTAAAAAGTTAGGGATTGATTGATTTGATTAATTTCCTGATCAAAAAGTAAAATGTTTCAATATTGCCATATCTTATCCTTTTTCTCATGAAAAGTGTTCTTGAAATAACTTCTCTAGTCACTCAGAGGGTTCTTGCTTGTTTATAAACCAGATCAGCCTTTTCAGTCTCCAGATACATCTGGCATATTTTGCTCTGTCATGTACTTCTAACTCTCCTGGAACTGACCCCAAGGACCCTCTCTGCTGCCAGTGTTGAAGGTGCCTTTGATGTTATCATGGTGTCTATATAAAAATTACTCAGGAGGCCCGACATTGCTCATTTTGTGCAGAAGTAAGGAAATGGTCCTCTTCTTGACATTCTAAGCACACTTTGCTGCTCAGTTTCTGAATCATATGGCTAAAACAGGACCTCAGCTACTCCTTGTCTTTGCTCTTCTGGATAGTAACTCACCACACACACACACACACACACACACACTTCCTTATCCCCCAAGGCAGATCACTGTCTTTCTACAATACCGTCTTTATTAATATAAAGTCAGGAAAAACATAAACTGCATCTTGGAGGATGAACCCAACAGACTCCTCAATTTTATTCAAATAATATAGACACCCAATCCAGAAATATAGAATCAAATTTTTACAGAAGGTTTATACCTTAAGATTTCTTTACAGTAGTAAAGAAATCTTTCTTTACTACTGTAAAGAAAGTTTACAGTAGTCTGCCTAATGGTGAATTGAAATATCCACAACTCTCACTAGAAAATTTCTTGCAGCAAAATTCAGATGATAAACTGGGTCCTTTTATCATAATTTCAGGTGTTAAAGTTAGAAAGAATTTAGATTTCTAACTAAGTCACAACATGATTTCAGTGGACTTATCCTATTCATTTAAGTGTTTGTGTATGGTGTGTGTGCATCTTACTTAACCTAGTACTTAGCATATTGCAATATTTAGTAACTGAATATCAGTTATTTAAATGGGAGGTAGTGAAAAAAAATTATGGACTATAATTTGTTTCCTCTATCATTGTGAACAGCATTATTGGAGGTGAAGTCCAAGTCTTTAATATTACCAAAGAAGCATTTAGTATCTGCAGAAAGTTCTTCACTTTGTATCTCACAATAATGCTTTGATGGAGATATGTTATTTATCAACACTTGTAGAGTGATTTCAAGTGAAGGAGGATGTCAGCTTCCTCTTAGAAATAAGATTTTTGAGGTTAAAGTCACTTGCTTTGGAATCATTCCAATCGCAAAAGTGCTATGAGAAGAAATTTAAGTACATTACACTGCATTTTTATAAGGATCCAAACTTATATGCTCTTTCAAAATCTCCCATTTCAGAATCTTTTTCATGTGTCGCTTGTTGACTGTAGCTCAGCTAGCTTTAAAACATCTCTCTCCTTAAATCTCAAGGATTTCTTCATTAATCTTCCCCACATACCCTGGCACATTTTTAACCCCCCTCTTCTGCTTAGTTGAATGGAATCAGGTTTGATGTTTGGTTTCAGTCATCCTGGCCTTCTTTCTCTGTATATGCCTATCTCAGATATGGAGCAATATTTGTTTTGTCCAAGTCACCAAAATTATCAAAGTCAACACCCAGTCCCTAGTCATCTTTAAATAAGCTGCAGAAAATCAAAATATACTTTGAAATGTATGTGTTTTTTCCTCCAATGGGAAGTTTAAAATATGGTGAGTTATCACTGAAATATAACATATTTATACACACAGACAGGAATGTGTTTATACAACCTATTTTTGCTCCTCACTTTGGATAGAGCTGAAATTTGCATCTAGAGTTGCCACGAAAGCCCCAGCTAGCCCATAGCATATAGGTTTGCAAGCTGCTTGAGTGTCTGCCAGCTGGTGATGTGTGGGTTTCTTTTTGTGATTCCTTTGTTGCTGTTGTTTAAATCAATATTCCTTTAGACAGCAAGCAGAACTTAGAGTTCAAGGATTATAACTCTTTCCATAGCTTTGCTTTCTCTAGTGCTCCAAATACTGAGATTTATATTCAATCATATTCTCTGGCTAAACTGACTAAGCTGATCCCTGTGGACAAACAGAGTCACTTTTCTTAATCAAAATGTATTCTCTGCCTTATGTCTTTCTTCCCACAAGTTGAATAAAACATTTTGAATTTTTTTTAATAAAGGTTAACTTTTAGGTTAAAAATGACTCTCTAATAATGCATTTTAATAATTATACTGCAAAATGATATATATTTATATAACTAATATTAGTGATACTGTCTTTTCAATAGAAAAAAATCAATATTACAGAATTATTATTTCCATGAGACTTCCCTGGCGGCCCAGTGGTTTAAAACTTTGCCTTCTAAGGCAGAGGCTGTTGGTTTGATCGGAGAGCTAAGACCTCACATGCTTTGCGGCCAAAAGTCCAAAACATAAAATAAAAGCAATGTTGCAAAAAATTCAATAAAGACTTTAAAAATGGTTCACATCAAATGAATCTTTAAAAAATTACTTTTATAGTATATATTGATGTATTACATGAATCAAGAAACATTTAGTTAGTCTTAGGAAAGACAGTGGAGAAGGCAATGGCACCCGACTCCAGTACTCTTGCCTGGAAAATCCCATGGACGGAGGAGCCTGGTGGGCTACAGTCTATGGGGTCGCTAAGAGTTGGATACGATTGAGCGACTTCCCTTTCACTTTTCACTTTCATGCATTGGAGAAGGAAATGGCAACCCACTCCAGTGTTCTTGCCTGCAGAGTCCCAGGGACAGGGGAGTCTGGTGGGCTGCCCTCTATGGGGTCGCACAAAGTCGGACATGACTAAAGTGACTTAGCAGCAGCAGCAGCAGCAGGAAAGACAGAGTTACAAAAACCATCATCAAAGAAACTATTTTAATGTATTTTATTACTTTATTAGAAGGGGCATGCACCGCTCCACTCCATGAATTTACTTTAAATTACTGCTATCATAGAGTTAAAATAAGTTATAGTTTTATCTTCTGATACTACAAGATATTAAATGGTTTTAAAAAATTACAAGACATTCAGGGGAAATAAATCATGTGTCTTGTGCTGCTAGGCAATGTCACTAGAAGTCTGTTTGCTCCATCTTGCATTTCTGATAACATGATCCACTGCCATTAAATAGTAAAAACTTAAGACCCTCTCTGCATCCTTAGGAAAATAAGACACAATTTACTCTGGGGCAGCATGGCACTTACAAGACTACTTTTCTTTCTAATGATTGACAAGACATTGGAACAAAATGTTTAATTTTGTATTTCTGCCAATGTTACAGACAGCATTGTAATAAGCCACATGACTGGCTTTTTGCCAAAGATGATAAAATGCCAGGCTTAAAGCCTATAGGCACAACTATTTGTGATAAATAATTTTTCATTTCAAGAAAGATACTGAGTGAGTAATTTTATGGTTTTCTGAGTTTAAACTCGGCATGATTGAATGAGATGATCCCATTGATCAAAGAGCCATAATTCCACTCTGTAGTGAAGGTGTTATATTAGTGAATCAACTTGAAACCAAAGAAAGCCCTGAGTGTGTTCTGTGACATGCCTTATATATCCTGGATTGCTTTTTGTATTCTTTATAGTGATTCATTTTCATCTGCAATGTAAAGATTGCTCTGATATTTAATCTCAAAAATCGCTTTCTTCAAAGTTGTAGTACATAAGAAAGAACATGGGGTTTAGAGTCAAGATAAAACTCTTGGCCTGCCACTAAACAGTGATATGGCTTAGTAAGGTTCATTTAAATTTTTTATTTGTACAACTGGAAAAATATTAATTTAGAAGGTACTATAGTAAATATGGGGCTTCCCTGGTGACTCAGCAGTAAAGAATTTGCCTGCAGTGCAGGAGATGTGAGTTCGATCCCTGGGTTGGGAAGATCCCTGAAGAAGGAAATGGCAACCCATTCCAGTATTCTTGCCTGGGAAATCACATAGACAGAGGAGCCTGGTGAGCTACAGTCCATGGGTTTGCAAAAGAGTCACACACAACTTAGCAACTAGACAATAACAATAAATAGTAAACATACTACACAAGCGTATTTAAACACCTAGGAGAAGGAAATGGCAACCCACTCCAGTGCTCTTGCCTGGAGAATCCCAGGGACGGGGGAGCCTGGTGGGCTGCCATCTACGGGGTCGCACAGAGTCGAACACGACTGAAGAGACTTAGCAGCAGCAGCAGCAGCAGCAGAACACTTCCACAGTTTAATTTTTCATTAAATGGTATCCGTTGAATCTTTTGCATTTTCATACTCAAATACTTGATCATATCCATTAATTTTCATTTCCCTTGTTTGTTATTTAATGTAGAATTTTCAGTGAAAATAAAGGTTAGCCTTCTCTACTTTTTGGTCTTCAAATTTTACTATGAAAATATGGTGTTGTGATTTAGTTATTCTGGATCTAAGTCTATTTATCTTTGCACTACACTGATGTCTCAGTAATGTCTAATATCACAAGCTCAACGTTATTCTTTTAGCAACAGAGACATCACCATAAGATATTAAAGGATGAACTCAAGTTTTAAAAAGTGACAGCGTGTGGGAGAAAAATTTGCCACACCAAAATATGTTTCTTTGGCACAAGGATTAATTTAGCCTGCTTATTTTTAAGAAACTGAAGAGTTGAGAAGTTTGTTCTTGTTACCTCCCTCTTAACTGCCTAAAACAATTTGGATAAAGACCCTGTTCCCGGAATAGAGCTATCCCCAAAGATATTGGTGAAGGATTGAGCTGGTTGTGTGATGGGGAAACTCAGCAGGGTCTGGAGAGCAGAATCCACTCTGTGTCTGCTATCTCTGCCTGGCCCAGCCATTTTTTTTCTCCCCCAAAACATGTGCTTCTCCATCTCCTTGCAAATCACTTTGCTCACCTTTGACATTTCCAACCACTACCCCCACCATCTTCTTTCATTTTAGCTGAAGATGGTATTTAAGATGAAGGCTTCAACAATTTTAGTAAGTTCTCAGCTTTCTTGAGTCTCTTCCATGTATTTGAAATTGAGAAAGTGAAGTTGCTCAGTCATGTCTGACTCTTTGCAACCCCATGGACTGTAGCCTACCAGGCTCCTCCATCCAAGAAATTTTTCAGGCAAAAGTACTGGAGTGGGTTGCCATTTCCTTCTCCAGGGGATGTTCCTGACCTAGGGATCAAACCCAGGTCTCCTGCATTGCAAGTAGATGCTTTACCATCTGAGCCACCAGGGAAGCCCCTGTATGCTGCTGCTGCTGCTAAGTCGCTTCAGTCGTGTCCGACTCTGTGCGACCCCATTGACGGCAGCCTACCAGGCTCCTCCGTCCATGGGATTTTCCAGGCAAGAGTACTGGAGTGGGGTGCCATTGCCTTCTCTGAAGCCCCTGTATACATGTTATTAAATCTGTCTCATGTTAATTTAATTCTTAGACCAGCCAAAAAAAACTAGAAAAAGAGAGGAAAATTTCTCCCTCCCTCACAGTAGATGCAACATTAATACCTCTGAAAATGACATCCAGAGCCTCAACTTAAGACCTCAATAAAATTTGAGCTTGACAAAATAGGGGGAAAAATAACTTTGTTTTATGATCACAGATGGTGTTTCTTATTTTTAATTTTTGTATTTAACTTATAGCTCCATTTTCTTTGACCAGTACAGCTAGTTTATGGAATTGCTGAACAATTTCTAAGGATTATCAAGTCAAAAATTATTTTTATTTTTTTTTCAAATGGTATTTTTAGATTGCACAAAGAGACGAATTCACCACACATACTGAAGTTCCAAGATGAATAACTCTTTATTCTCTGGTTTATTCTTTATGCCTTTCAAAATACATATTTTAGTTTCTCTGCTTGCATCTTAGGACCCAATTTCTTGATATAGTGGTGGGCACATCACATTTTCTAATGAGAATGTGTACACTATAGTATTGGATTTTAACCCACAAGCTATAAAATGTACAGCCTATATCTTCAAAGACTTTTTTCTATTGGGTATAGCTGTTTCACTCTTAAAGTTGGTGCAACAGCAAAAAGGATCATCTGTAAATAAACAGGTGCTTTTAGAAAATAATACATTTTAGGTACTCTTAAATTTCAGTGAATTATGCTGTAACCAAGAGAGACATAACTCATACTTTCTTTCAAAGGTTCATCTTGAGTAGGAAAATGTAAGTTGTGTTTTCTTCTTAAGATATAAACGTAGAAGAAAAAAAATTAGTCCTTAGAATTTACTCATAGATTCACTTTTCCTTGACCATGGAAATAAAATGTGCAGTTAGCAGTGGTATTAAAGTGTCAACATAGCTCTGCTTATAAAATAAGTGTTTGAGAAAAATCTTTGCGCAAATACTGTTGTAACTGAATTGTTGAGTGATTGCAACTCATGTCCTTGCCGAGGCTGATGTAAAGGGGCTATTTTTCAAAGCTATCAGCTCAAACTGTGTCTACTCCACAGACCTAATAGAATTAAGACAGAAAGTAATAGAGAATCTCCATTAACAGACACAAGTGCTTAAGACAGTGAAATCACTGGATGGTGGAGTCAAATTTAAACTGATTATGGTATTGACTGTTACCATATGGCCTACTCAATCTCTAAAATGATTGACACTGTTTAGACACATACACATTATATTAATAATAAGCACATATGAGTATAATATATACCATTATTTTGACCTAACAAGTAGCAGGGTAATTCCAATGAAAATTTTGTATTAGGAAGTGATTGGTTGTAGAAACGTTATCTTGTGGTGTATAGGATCAAATCAGAAAATATTGTTAACAGATATAGCAAACTTCTTGATAAGCTGAGGACTGAGTAAAGTAGATGATCACTAAACTTACTGAATCAGGTTCTGTGCCAGTATCTGAGTGAATCAAAATAAAAAATACGCTACCCTTGAGTTCAGTAAGAATGAACAGATTAATAGCAGTTCAGTTAACTGAATAACAACTGATTTCACTTTCCCCTAGTGGAATTGAAGAAGAATAAGTAAAACAAAACATCTTTAGAGGTTGAATGTTTAGTTCAAACACAATTAACATAAATCTAACTAAATGAGTCATACCAAAGCAATATCTAATTAACCTCATTTAATTCAGTTTGATAGGAATTTAGATCACATAACATTCCCTGATTGTGTATACGAAATGGGATAAGAATGTGATTTATGAAAATATTTCTCCACATGTTTTGTGTACTCACAAACAGAATATATATATATATAAACTTATGATATATATGTAAGTTATGAAACATCTGGAATGCATTCCGAGTTATTGGCAATTATTGCTTTCCATTGGCATTTTATATTAATTTTGGGAAGAATTTTTGTTTGCTTATTTTCTTTTTATTTATTTTTGATTTTATATTATCCAATCATTCAAGTACAGGATGGGAATAACACCTTTTAACTCCCTCAAGAAACAGTAATGCTGGTGGGTCAATTGGAATGTCTCGCTAATGTCTGGTATAGGAAATAGACGTTGAATTTTCTCATGTAACAAGAAGCATGTGAGCCAATGAAGCTACTGGTCCTCTGGCTGCCTGTGCCCATCCAGTCTTCTTTTTGTGATTCCCTTGGTTCGTCTTTCATGGTGTGACCAGCTGCTATGGCTCTGGTTTTCATGTTTATGTCTCCATGGTGGCGCCAAGAGTCTCCTGCCTTCATCTCATTAGCTAGATCAGTGACATAAGTAAACCCCATCTGTGAGACAGACTGAAAAAGGACATAGTTAGCTTTTACAATTTCTCTAGCAAGTGCAGACAAGGGGATGGTGGTTGGGATTGAGGTTAGGGTGAGCTTGCAGTCTTCATGACAGCTAGTGGGTAAAATTGGTCCCATTACATATTTTCAAAAGGAAAGCATAAAGTTAAATAACTGCTTTTATTACTCCCAAATGAGGAGAAATTGTGCACCAGTAAAGATCTAGTTTGTGAGAGGGAAGAGAAGTAAAGACAATGGCAAGAACTCAGGAAAGGATTTTAAAATTAGTGTCTATAAACACACGTTTTGCTTAATCATGAAGGGTCCAAAATCTACCTATAAGGTGTTTAAACATCAGCATCTTGCTATTATGATTTAGGTGAAGTGCTATAAGAAAGCAATATGAAATTCCTTGCTATTATATACTTTTAATGTATATAATATACAAGAGAAGAGCATACGTCAAATAGAAGTTTTAGTAGAAACAGATTGCTCTTATCATGATAAAGATATACCACTTTATTAGAAAATGAGTGATTGCTTTTTTAAAAAACTATATTTATATCCTGGGTATTACTTTAGTTAATTTACATTAACTAATTTACTTAACCATATTGTGTACCTAAAAAACACAGTATCTGAATTTAAACCTGAATAGTCACTATTTTTCTCCCATTTTCAGAAAAAACGAAACAAATTCATCCCAAAGCACAAGCTCTGAGACCCTGAACTAGCTCTCTTGCTATAGAACTGGAGTTTTGCCCAGACGGCCCAGTGTGAGTCTGACCCCCTGGAGCAACTGCTGCACACTAGATTCCATTCTCACAAATTTCATAAAACCGTCCACAACTTTTACTTATACAGAATAACTCATTTTATCTTGTGGAGAGGAACAATTTTCTCTCCACCCTTCTAAGTTCTTTGGCAGTGTAATAATTAAATTGACATAAGACAGATAAACAAGAGAAAATGAAATTATGTATGTACAGGAGTCCTCTAAGGCTCTGAGGCCCATATGCAGTCAGGCACCTGGGGCCTAAATGTCATTCTGAGTTAAGGAGCAGAGGGGTAGGCGTCTGGAGCTTCAAGGAGGAGGAAGAAAATTCACAGGAGCATGGGAACAGCAAATGTTCGGTACACAAATGTTTACCATGCCACACTGAGGCAATGTGACACAGAGAGGAATTTAATCTCCAGGCTCAGCAATCTCCCCATCAGCTTACAACACCTCCATCATCTTTGTACTTATCTCACTGATAGTTCTCTTCCTGGACCAAGTTCTCTACCAAAATTCTCTCAGGCAGAAGATGAGAAAGGTAAAAGTTTTTCTTGAATCTGCTGGATCTTGATTGCCTTCAGCTCAAAAGAGTCCACAGCTCAAAATGGTGGCACATTTTGGGGAGACTTATTCTGGACCCCTCCAGTCCCCTCGCAATTTAAGAAGTCCTAAGAGATCAAATGGCAGTTTGGTAAAATATTGAAATATAAGCTATATTTATAAAGACAGATGAATAAAAGAAAAATGACATCTCTGAAAAATGCAAATATTTACTGCAAAATGCTGAATTTTAAGCTCGGTACTTTTTTGAAAGTTTTGATTCAACAAAGATAGTCATAAATATACAGCACTGGTTTATTTTAGCTCACCAAATTTGTTTTAATTTTAGACAAATTTTCTGTGTCTATATGGATAGAACCACTATTGAACTATAGGTTATAAATAAAAGTGGGAAAATCTTCACAATTATATCTGATGAAAAAATGCTTAAGGAAGAAATTTAAACATTTTAATTGTTTTTTGAATAAAGTTAAAACCCTTTCCTAAGAGACATAAATTATATTTTACCAAAGATAGAAATATTATTAATGAAAAATAAAGAAATACCATTTCTCTAAGATTAAGCATTTAATAATTTTAATCAAAATTACAGGGTTTTGGATCTTTATGATTTTAAAGTTTTCTAAAAATAAAATAACACTGTCAAGATATCTTACAAAGAATAGTGAAGACTTTATCACGAGATATTATATTTTTATATTTGACATTATATTTATGTTTGATATTTTCAAATATCAAATATTGATGATAAAAAATAATAATAATTTGAACATTATACTAATATTGGAATAGACAGATCACTGTAATACAAAAGTCCTAAAACAGATTCATATATATGTTATAATTTCATATTTTGAACCATAAATTAAATGAATTCCTTATTGAGCTCTTAATTTTAAAAAGTTACTGACTTTAAGTTAGCCTCCCCTTTCTGAAGGATCTAAAGATAAAATTGTACAGAAGATAATGCTTTGAACATTTTAATGTATTCAAAATCATAAAATCAACCTCTTTTCTGGCAATGCAGACTAGGTTATTCAAACTAATCATCCTTCTGAAAATTGCTAAT
Source organism: Bison bison bison (assembly GCF_000754665.1). NCBI lineage: Eukaryota > Metazoa > Chordata > Mammalia > Artiodactyla > Bovidae > Bison > Bison bison. The sequence continues at coordinate 6,963,442 of NW_011495041.1, forward strand.
AAAATTCTTGATAACATCAAAAATTTGAAAAAAATAAAAATGAACTAAGCCAAGTTAAAAAGGGATAAGAAAGAAAACACATTTGGCGGAGTTAGATTTGTACCAGGAATGCAAATTATCAATTAATATATTCTACCACATTAGTAGAATTAAATGAAAAATATACAGCAATTCTCTCAACTGACACAAAAAACAAAAGCAGTTTCAAATCTGAGAGTAAATATCAAAGTAGGAATATAAATAGGTGTTCTTAAATAAATGTTCAAAACATATAACAGAATAATAAGGCTATCCATGTGACAGCCTTCATATCTTTTCTACCTTGTGCTAGAATTCTAGCCAGCTCAGTAAAGTGAGAGAGAGCAAGAGAGAATTAGGAAAAGGAAACAAATCTGTTATTACTTGCAGATATAATTGTGTATAGATTCATTAATTAATGGAATTGTAAGTATTGCAACATACAAAGAAATTATCAATATATCCCTATATGCCAAAGGCTGGCAAATATTTTTCTGTTGACAGCCAGATAGTAATTATTTTAGGTTTTGCAGTTCATAAGGTCTGTCTCAAAACTACTCAATTCAGTCATTGCAGTCCAAGAGTAGTACTTAAAATACATAAAGAAATATACTTGACTGTGTTCTAACTAACTTTATTTACAAAATCAGGATAAGGGCCAGATCTGGCCATAGGCTATAGTTTGCCAACTCTGATATCTACTTACCAAGTGATAAAGTTTAAATTGAGAAACAAATAGAATTATTTTATAGAAATATTTTTAAAGATGCAAATAATTCTATAAGGAATATATAAAACTCTATTGAATACAATAAAGAAGTAAATGGAAGAAGATACTGTAGTGCTGTACAAAGCTCATTTAACTCAAAATGATTAAGTTTAGTACAAACTAATCAAAATCCTTTAGGTTTGCTTATATGCACTTAGTGGAACTTGACAAACTAATTCTAGAATGTATCTCTGATGTCAAAAGTTAAGGATCGGTAAGGCTCTTTTGAAGTAGAAGGGAGTGGGAGAAGGATTTTTCTCTACCAGAAAATAATTACTTTTAAAGTCATTGTGATAAATGTGGCTATGGACAAGTAGAAAAAAATGGGCAACTTGAACAAAACAGGGAAACCTGAGAAGTATTCACATATTGGCTCTTCATCATACGACAGAGGTGACACTGTAAAGCAATGCTGAAAATAATGCTATCCAAAATACCTACCAGGTGGAAAAAATGAACCCCTATCATAGACTGCACAAAATCTACCCCAGGTGGATTAAGGAACTAAAAGAAAAGGGCCAACTACATATCTTTGAAGGTATTAAATAGACAAATATTGTTATGATTCTAGGAACCTGTAGGAAAAGGTAATTTAAGTGAGTCAAAAAGTAAATAGTTTTCAATAAAAACTATTAATAAATTTAATCACATTAAACTGAAACCCTGATAAGTAGGAGAAATAAAATTATATAGACGGGGGTGGAGACATTTGTCACAAAGATTACTGACAAAAGAATTAATATAAGAAATACATAAAGAATACCTATAAATCAATAGGGAAAACATAAAAATTGGTCAATAATATTGAACAGGGCCTTTTACAAAAGTAGAAATCCAAGCAACAAATGAATGTGCTCAATCTCAACTCTTAACTATGTAAAATATTTTAATGTTGTACTATAAGACACGCTGAATTGATGGATTTTAAATGATGTGCTTGCTATATATTTCACAATTAAAGGAGGAACCTCTAATAAAGATATTCTTATTAGCCTCTTCAATTTTTAAAGAGGAGAACCTAGAAACAAAGGGCTTTCCAGGTGGTGCTAGTGGTAAAGAATCTGCCTGCCAATGCAAGAGATACAAGAAATCTAGTTTTGATCCCTGCATTGGGAAGATTCCCTGAGTAGCAAATGGTGACCCACTCTAGTACTCTTGCCTGGAAAATCCCATGGAGAGAGGAGCCTGGTGGGTTACCGTCCGTGGAATCTCAGTGTTGGACACGACTAAGTGACTGAGCATGCACACACACACACACATACACACACACACACACTGAGAAATGGAATAAGGAAGTTTTTCAAATCACACAGCCAATCCGTGGTAGCCTCAGATTGAAACCAGTCCAAATTGTCAATGTGGCCCAGCTTCAGAATGAAGGTTTCCCCTTTGAGTACTTGCTGAATGGCTAGCCCTTGGATGCTATCTCAAATCTTTCAGCAGGTGCTTGATTGAATGTTTGTGTTATGTTGGATAGGGAGGTGCAACAGCCAGGAAACTCTAACACAAAATAAAGCCACTAGAAGGGAAAGTCTGGATTCTGTGTCCTGGCAGACCTCTTTGAATTGAATTTCATTCCATGTGAAAGGAAGTATTAGCGGTAAGGTGCTGAAGAAGTTGTTTTCTTGTGAGAAAGCTTTAGAACTTGTGCCCTGGGTACTTGCCTCAGATTTCAGACGTGACAGTACAAACGGTCAGTGGGAAATGGACCTTTGTTTCTCTAAAGAACTTGACGCTGTTTGGAAGGAGGAGAATGGAAGGTTTGAAGGTTTGAAAACCTTGGTACCTATCGCCTCTAGGGTGGATGCTGATTTTCTTGCTGTGAGATCCAAGCAGCAGAGCTCTAAGGCAGCCCCAGCCTTCTTCCCTGGTGAACTGGGATAGAAGACAAACAGGGCAAAAATAGAGTGTGAGCTCCAGTGTGTAGATAGGTTTGTAGTCTTCAAAATACTTCCTCAGATATTATTAGTGAGAATGTCCCAGAGTCCCAAGGATCCCTCCTTTGCTGGTAGGAACACAAACAGAAAACTTGGAATATGGACTCGAATGGAACATCGTTTGTGTCAACAGACTGTGAAACCCTAGAAAGTTTCCCAATGCAGGTGCAGCATGCATAAGGAAAGATGTGAGTAAACTATATTTTAACTGGCTTGCTTTGAGGAAGTGTTAAAGTAAAATGATAAGTTAATTAGTAATTTAGATTTTCAAGAGCAAAACATACCTATAGCTACTTATAAATATTTATTTTAATAAGTATCCCAAGTGAAGGTTAATTTAAATATTCATATGTTTTCAAAGGCAATCTACCTCTTAATTGATGATGAATAATAAACAGCACCATGTAAAAGTGGAAATCCAAGAATGAATACGCATATAAGGAGATTGCTTCTACCTCATTATTAATTACTTTAAAACATTTTAATGTTACACCAGCATACTCTTTATTTTTTGCTGACTTGGTGGGTATTAAATTATATTTATTTTTATATGATTTATGTCACAATTAAAGGAGGAAAATACCATGAAAGCAAATAAACCAAAATAAGAAAAATTGGTCTTAATTTTCCAAAATGCAAAGAAAAGAATAGTTCAAGTAAAAAGTTAAATGATTAAAGACAAGACACTTTATTGTTAAAGTAATTTATAAACCCTTATAATATTCTATGATCAAGTGAAAAAAAGGCAGCATAGGTTCTGCCCAATTAACTTTATATTATATTAAAACTTTTACACAGAACAATCACCCAGTCTTCTTATAGTACTGTAAACTTTTTTTCCCTGTAGCCTCTATGAACGTATCACATAAATTATTTATTATATTTATTCCTTACTTCCTATCTCTATTCTGGAATGCAAAATCCCTAGAAAAAGGGCTTTGTTCAATTCACTAACGTATCCCATGCAAAGAGAATATGTGCCCGATAAATATTGTTGACTAAATGATTGAAAAGTAAATTCATTAAGGTATAAGATTAAATGCAACTTAGTGTTAATGAAACTGATAGCAAGAGGAGTGAATATCCAGGCAAAGGTTTATATATTTGTTGGTTTTATTCAATTAGAGAAAAAAAAATGAAATGTCACTTGTTTTTGTAAAAGGGAATTGATAGTTTGTCAGTTCAGCTCGGTTCAGTCATTCAGTCATGTCCAACTCTTTGTGACCCCATGAAACGCAGAATGCCAGGCCTTCCTGTCCATCGCCAACTCCTGGAGTTTACCCAAACTCATGTCCATCGAGTCAGTGATGCCATCCAGCCATCTCATCCTCTGTCGTCCCCTTCTCCTCCTGCCCCAATCCCTCCCAGCATCAGAGTCTTTTCCAATGAGTCAACTCTTCACATGAGGTGGCCACAGTATTGGAGTTTCAGCTTCAGCATCAGTCCTTCCAATGAACACCCAGGACTGATCTCCTTTGGGATGGACTGGTTGGATCTCCTTGTGGTCCAAGGGACTCTCAAGAGTCTTCTCCAACACCACAGTTCAAAAGCATCAATTCTTCAGAACTCAGCTTTCTTTATAGTCCAACTCTCACATCCATACATGACCACTGGAAAAAACATAGCCTTGACTAGACGGACCTTTTTTGGCAAAGTAATGTCTCTGCTTTTGAATATGATGTCTAGGTTTGTCATAACTTTCCTTCCAGGGAGTAAGCGTCTTTTAATTTCATGGCTGCAATCACCATCTGCAGTGATTTTGGAGCCCCAGAAAATAAAGTCTTACACTGTTTCCACTGTTTCCCCATCCATTTGCCATGAAGTGATGGGACCAGATGCCACGATCTTAATTTTCTGAATGTTGAGCTTTAAGCCAACTTTTTCACTCTCCACTTTCACTTTCATCAAGAGGCTTTTTAGTTCCTCTTCACTTTCTGCCATCAGGGTGGTGTTATCTGCATATCTGAGGTGATTGATATTTCTCCCGGCAATCTTGATTCCAGCTTGTGCTTCTTCCAGCCCAGCGTTTCTCATGATGTACTCTGCATATAAGTTAAATAAGCAGGATGACAGTGTACAGCCTTGACGTACTCCTTTCTTGATTTGGAACCAGTCTGTTGATTCATGCTCAGTTCTAAGTGTTGCTTCCTGACCTGCAGACAGATTGCTCAGGAGGCAGGTCAGATGGTCTGGTATTCCCACGTCTTTCAGAATTTTCCACAGCTTATTGTGATCCACACAGTCAAGGGCTTTGGCATAGTCAATAATGCAGAAAGAGATGTTTTTCTGGAACTCTCTTGCTTTTTTGATGATCCAGCAGATGTTGGTAATTTGATCTCTGGTTCCTCTGTCTTTTCTGAAACCAGCTTGACCATCTGGAAGTTCATGGTTCACGTATTGCTCAAGCCGGGCTTGGAGAATTTTGAGCATTACTTTACTAACATGTGAGATGAGTGCAATTGTGCAGTAGTTTGAACATTCCTTGGCATTGCCTTTTTTTTGGGATTGGAATGAAAACTGACCTTTTCCAGTCCTGTGGCCACTGCTGAGTTTTCCAAATTTGCTGGCATATTGAGTGCAGCACTTTCATAGCATCATCTTTCAGGATTTGAAATAGCTCAACTGGAATTCCATCACCTCCACTAGCTTTGTTCATAAAGATGCTTTCTAAGGTCCACTTGACTTCACATTCCAGGATGTCTGACTCTAGGTGAGTGATCACAGCATCATGATTATCTTGGTCATGAAGATCTTTTTTGTACAGTTCTTCTGTATATTCTTGCCACCTCTTCTTAATATCTTCTGCTTCTGTTAGGTCCATACCATTTCTGTCCTTTATCGAGCCCATCTTTGCATTAAATGTCCCCTTGATATCTCTAATTTTCTTGAAGAGATCTCTAGTCTTTCCCATTCTGCTGTTTTCCTCTATTTCTTTGCATTGATCACTGAAGAAGCCTTTCTTATTTCTTCTTGCTATTCTTTGGAACTCTGCATTCAGATGCTTATATCTTTCCTTTTCTCCTTTGCTTTTCACTTCTCTTCTTTTCACAGCTATTTGTAAGGCCTCCTCAGACAGCCATTTTGCTTTTTTTCATTTCTTTTCCATGGGGATGGTCTTGATCCCTGTCTCCTATACAATGTCATGAACCTCCGTCCATAGTTCATCAGGCACTCTATCAGGTCTAGTCCCTTAAATCTATTTCTCACTTCCACTGTATAATCATAAGGGATTTGGTTTAGGTCATACGTGAATGGTTTAGTGGTTTTCCCTACTTTCTTCAATTTCAGTCTGAATTTGGCAATAAGGAGTTCATGATCTGAGCCACAGTCAGCTCTCGTTCTTGTTTTTGATGACTGTATAGAGCTTCTCCATCTTTGGCTGCAAAGAATATAATCATTGATAGTTTGTATAGTATATCTACTTGGTATTGGCATCTGACAATGATGCAAGCATTGACTCCTGAATAGTTTCCTAAAGGTTGAGAGGACATAGGTCAAGGAACTCAAAAGCTTTGCCATCACCCTTCTCACCATGACACTGCAAAATTTACATAACATAAAATTAATTAAAGTATATAATTTAGTGGCATTTAGCATATCATTTATGTGTAACCACCACCTCTGTCAAGTTCCCAAATATTTTCATCACTCTGAAAGGAAAACCCATACCGTTAAGAAGTCACTCCACATTCCCAACTGATCTCAACCACTGGTAACCACCAATCTTCTTTGTCTGGAGGTACCTATCATGGACATTTCATGTAAGTGGCATCATAAATATGTGATCTTCTGTGTTTTGATTATTTCAGTTAGTATACTGTTTTTGAGGGGCTTCCCAGGTGGCTCCATGTTAAAGAACATGCCTGCCAATGGAGGAGACACCAGAGACATGGGTTCCATCGCTGGGTCAGAAAATCCTCTGGAGTAAGAAATCACAACCCACTCCAGTATTCTTGCCTGGAAAATCCCGTGGACAGAGGAGCCTGGTGGGCTACAGTCCATGGGATTGCAAAGAGTTGGACATGACTGAGCGTGCATGTACATGCACGCATGCACACACACACATGCACACACACACACACGACTGAGCGTGCATGTACATGCACGCATGCACACACGCACACACGCCCTGTTTTTGAAGTTCATCCGTACTGTTGTAGGCAGCAAACTTCATGTCTTTTTAAAGGCAAATATTTCTTTGTATGTACATGCCACAATTTGTTTCTCTATTTCTCTGTTGATGTACATAGGTTGTTTACACCTATTGGCTCTTTTAATAATACTGCAGTGAACATTGCTACAAATATCTGTCCAAGTTCTATGTTCAAATCCTTTGGGGCATATACCTAGGAGTGGAGTTGTTGAATCATATGGTAATTCTGTTTGCTTTTTGAGTTTTGCATCAAAAGTTTTGCTTTTCAGTTTGCATCAAACTGCATCATTTTCATTCCCACCAGAATTGTATGAGGATTCTAATTTTTCCACATCCTCACCAAATCTTATTTTCCATTTTTTAATGTTATAATCATCCTAGTGGACGTGATGTGGTATCTCATTGTGGTTTTGACTTGCATTTCCATAATGATTAATGCCTTTGAGCATTTTTTCATGTGTTGTTGGCGATTTGTACATCTCCTTTGGAGAAAACTCTTTAAAGTCAATTTTTAGATTTTTGTTGTTGAATTTCAAGAGTTCATTATACATCATTGATATTCAACCTATATCATATACATGGCTTGCAAATATGTTCTCTCATTCTATTGATTATTTTCCCCTATTTTGATAATAATAATTTGATGACCAAACACATAATGTCACTCTGGAAAATATATTAAGATATTTTGAAATCAACTATAGATATCACAACAAGTGAAATTATAAATTTGAACATCTGCAGATATTATAAATTAATAATTTATAATCAACAGTGAAAGTGAAAGTGAAGTCACTCAGTCGTGCCCAACTCTTTGTGACCCCATGGACAGTAGCCTGCACCAAGCTCCTCCGTCCATGAGATTTTCAAGGCAAGAATACTGGAGTGGGTTGCCATTTCCTTCTCCAGGGAATCTTTCCAACCCAGAGATCGAACCCAGGTCTTTTGCACTGTAGACAGACACTTTACCAATCAACAGTAAGGTTATTTAAAAACCTATCAGAATCACAATTTGTTTCAGCTAAATCTATGGTAATTATATATAAAGTCTAGAAAAATATCTTAGGTGAACATATAACTGATTCTACAAATTACACACTGAAATTTCAGAGTAGATATACTTTTGATGTAAGTAAATTTTCCTCCTTTTTATTAAATTGGAAATTTTAATTAGTAAAATATAAGAAATTTATCAATTACAATCATTTTAAGAATACAGCATCAAAAATTAATATAATTCATATTGTTTTAATATAATTTATATTGTTAAAGTAATATTATAATTTATGATGTTATAATGAGTATCACCTACCCAAAGATAATAAGCCATCCCAGTACTACTTAATAGGCTGTATTGTCTATTCCAGTAATAAAATTTGTATAACTTCCTTTAACCTGAGTTAGGATTTTAATTTTCCTTTCATGCTATTTATCTTAGCAGCCAGCATATGTTTTCCACAACAATGAGAATTATGTGCCTGGAGAATCCAGGCTCTAGCTTTAAAGTGAAATAGTTGCTATAAAATGCTGTATCTTGAGTTTTGATGATAAAATTTCCAAATGTAGGTATCTCGATCAAGTACTAAAACAAGACAACTCTTTCCTTTATCATGCTGAAATAGCTGGTTATTGCTTCTCTGGGGAATTGGTGTATTACCTTCAAAGACAGAACTTTAGTGTCATCTGTTGCTGCAATGAATGTTCAGTACTGTCCCCAGAGTTGAGTGAAATGTTGAGTGAACTTGAGTTTCTTTCCCAATTCTGTAGTTGAAAATAATTGCTTTGCTTTTCCCAAGTGATAGTTGTAGCAAAATAGTTTTGAAAAGAAACTAGTTCCTAAGTATGGGTTATTGAAATTAATTAGTGTTCACATTGCACTGTGAGCTGTCATCCCTGGAGGAGTGCAGTAATGAGCATTGAGATTAACTACACACACTGGGGCACCTTGTACTATTATGCTTTAATGTTATACAAAAATACATAATCCTTTCACAGACAAAAATATACTAAGGACTTGGACACATCCACATACTTAGGAGGATGAGGGTATAGGAAACATAGAGTCTTAACTATTTCTTGTACCATACTATCTGGTTTACCATAATATTTTCTCAAGCAATATTTCCAAGTGTCTGTTCTTAAAACTAGCATAGCTTAACAACACACTGTTATAAAATAGTCACTCTTAAAACAACACAGCATTTGGTTTAATGACCCCCTTTTAATTAATTGAAAGGACTGTGTTTAGAAAACTGTTGATTTCTAAAACAAAGTCAAGTGATGGATAATGGCAAAAACACAACTGTAGTCCGTTTGTCTGTTTTCTTTATTTCCTATAATCTCACCAGGTATTGGCCAAGTTTCAGACTTAGTCAAAACATTTGCTCCAAGAAGGACTTTAAAAATTAACCTACTTTGGTTTATTCACAGCCTGATTAAACAGATAATTAAAACTTACAGATGCATGTCCCTGTTAAATTACTGTAGCTTGAATGAATTTGTGGGGTAGATTATTAGCTGTACATAGGCTGGCACAAAATAAAGCAGTCGCTGTGAAGAAGACATAACAAGATTCAGTATTTTCTATCTTTTACATGTTTATTTAAGGATTTCTTTTAATTAACTTAAAAGGAGTGAGAAACTTGGAAAAACTGTGGAGTCTACATGCGAATGAAGAACTCTTTTTTTAACCTCAACTTTCTTCAGCTAACACTATTGTTCATTATTCCCTTTCTGAATGGGATTGATGATCAAGAAAATTATATCTGCATTAAAATCCTTTTGTGACAAAAAAAGAATTAGGACATAAATATTTCCCGAATATGTTGAAATGGTCATTCATAATGACTCACTGCCAAGAGTGTGGTCAAGTCTATACTGTGGATCTTTCCTGTTTGTCGGACTGCCTGATTTCAAATTAGCCTGAATTATTAGGAAAAAATGGAGGCTATAGTATTTTAAGGATTGCTATGAGTACTGAATGAGATGATGTACGTGAAATTCCCCAGTACATCTTTAAGAACAAGCTTGCAATTTTTGCTTCTTTAATTTATTTGCACACATAGAAGAGGTAAAAGATAAAAGAAGAATAAAACAAAAGAGCTTTGGACTTGATCTCTTCCATATGCTGCTTTAAGTTTAAATATGTTATATACTCTCTCTGCGACTGTTATTCAGGTAGTTTACCTTTAAAACTAAACAGTAATTTCTTTAAGCAACTGGGAAGACAAAGGGAAAGAAGATACTTTCCAGAAATATTGGCATTTTGTATATACTCAGAAATTATTTACCTTCAAATTTTTAAATTGTAATTTCATATATCTATTTTTATTATATGGGCTTCCCTAGTAGCCCAACTGGTAAAGAATCTGCCTGCAATGAGGGAGACCCTGGAACGATTCCTGGGTTGGGAAGATCCCCTGGAGGAGGGATATGCTACCCACTCTATTAGTCTTGCCTGCAGAATCTCCACTGGCAGAGGAGCCTGATGGACTACAGTTCATGGGGTTATAAAGAGTCAGACACGACTAAGTGACTAAGCATATATTTTTATTATATATTTGCTCAGCAGTCTATATTATTCTAATTCAGGATTCTTGAGACAAACCAATGCAAACATCTCAATTTTCCATTCTTTCTTAGTGCAGCATGTCTATTGAAAATCTGCTACATGCTTGTGTTGCTCTAAGCTTTAAAGATACTATGCTTTAATAGGATTTCCATAATGAAATATAATTGGTTATACCAATCATAAGTGGTAAGCAATTCAGTGTCAGATGAGGAAAAGTAGCAAGAGGAAAATTAAACAGGGTACAGGTTAAAGAATGGCATATTGAAGTGTAATGGCTGGGGTGGCCAGTGAAATACAGGGTGATCAAGAAATTGTAGGAATTCTTCCTGTGACAATTATAAATTTAATGTAGTTCCAACAAAAAAATAGAATGTGAAATTTATCTAAACACAGTGATTCTAAAAAAGCCAGAAAATATATTCAAAAATGAAGGGAAAAAAAGATAGCTCTACTAGAGTTTAGGTACTGGGTGATATAACAGATCAATGGAGAAATAAAGGATTATTCCAAAATGTTGCTTAGAAAATTATCTAAACTTTTAGAAAATTACTGATCTTTACCTTGCATCATATACCACAATCAGCCAAGACAAAATTAATAGGCTTAGGTAAAAAGTAAGCTATTAATAAGAAAGTATTGCTGAATACATAAACAATACTTTTGTATAAAGGATATTTTAAGTACAAAATGTAAAATCAAAGTACATAAAAATTTAAGACTTCTAAACATGTAAAAGTACATTGAATATAATAAACCCAATATATTTATTAAAGGACTTTAACAGATGGATCCCTAATTTTACTGAGGCAAGTCTGACAATGTAGAGGTCCTAGAATTATGCTTGCATGGTAGCCCCTAGCCACATGTAACTATTAAGCACTTGAGATGTGACTGGACAATCTCACCAGATTGCCTCATCTTCATCTCTCTCAGGAGTGTGTTTAGAGCCTGTTGGTAAAGGTGCTAATAATGATGATGATGATTTTGTTATATATCATTTAGCATTTTCTTCTACCCTCACTTCCTCTTTCATTCTTGGTGGTCACTTGCTGGAATTTGGGGAATCAAGTAATTTTGGTCCCATAACACACTTTCTGATTTACATAATGGCTCTGAAATGTTAATTTCAAGGTCAGGTAACTCAAGAATGCCATGTTGTATATACAACTGGAGAGAAAAAAGAAATGTTGAATAATTGACTCCAAATAAAACTATCACAATATTGGCTATGAAGAACCAGGCAGTGTAGAGAAAGAAAAGTCTATATTCTAAAATAAAATTTTAACAGTAAATCCCCCTTATCCACTTTAGTTCTATTTGGAGAAGGGCTTATGGAGTCATGTCTGAGATTTTCAGCTGTCTGTTATTGGATGGGGGCAGATTCAGATCATATAAACTTATAAACACAAGTGGTACTTGGGAATTGACTGCATACATCTGTGATGCTGGCCAATGTACATCCCTAGATTCTGAAAACCTGTGTCAGAATATACTTGTCCCCAAAATAGCCTAATGACAGAGCATTCCACTCTTGATAGCATTTCAAAGTTGGTAGAACACAAAATGAACAGATAATGGACACTTAATTTACTTTGATTAAATAACTGCATTTATGAATTTATATGAAATTGTGAAGAGAGCTGTGATATAGAAATATCATGTATGAAGTTACCATATTTATTGATGTTGCTATTTTTACTTTCTTAATGCAATAACAATTTTAGTTTGAAGCATAGTTAATGATGGAGATGATCATCAAACATTTAAAAATATCCATCATCCCATTATACACAAATGACCACAGATAATATTTTTATTATGTAGCTGTCCATATACGTGTGTTTATATGTCCATAAGCACCAAGTCTTAATAACATTCTATTTGTTCCTCTCTTTCTTTGCTTTTCAATTAGTGTAAAGTCTCTGTTGTGCTGAGGATCAAAGATGATGCTTATGAAGCGCTTGACACTTTTCTCACAGAGAGGTTCCTCTAAATTTCAGTCTGCTCTTCTTGTTGATCATAATCTATATCTTCTTATTGTTATGAAACTGAATGTGCTTTCTTGATAATTCTGGTTGTTCAGTCAAAATTGTAAATTGTTTTGTTGATGGTAACTAACTCATTTCAACTATGTAGCTCATAATCTCTTCCTATTTAATGTTATGTCCAATCATCTGTATTACTTTTGGCTGCATGTAATAGAAACCTAAGCACCATAGTTTAATGAAATAGAGATATATCCCTCTCACACAGAAAGAAGTTCAGGCACAGGAAGTGCATAGATGGGTACTTCTCTATGTCACAGGAGACCTAGTCATCTCGCTGTCTTTAGTATGACTTGTGTCTTTATATGTTGGCATATCTAGTGAATGACAATCGCAAGTCAGGAGGAATAGGAAGACACTGACCATTGGTCCAAGCTATTTTTACTTCTTGAAATAGGAAAATGATAATTTTTCTAGAAATTTCACAGACAGAATGCAAGAGTAGTTTTTATTTGTATTTAATTGTCTGTAACTGAGTCAAATGGAGAAGGCAATGGCACCGCACTCCGGTACTCTTGCATGGAGAATCCCAGGGACGGGGGAGCCTGGTGGACTACTGCCTATGAGGTCGCACAGATTCGGACGCGACTGAAGCGACTTAGCAGAAGCAACTGAGTCAGAAGGCAACTGATAGCTACAAGTGAGTATACAGGAAAGTGAAGTGAAAGTGTTAGTTTTTCAGTCGTGTCTGATTCTTTGTGACTCCATGGGCTGTAGCCTGCCAGGCTCCTCTGTCCATGGGACTCTCCAGGCAAGAATACTGGAGTGGGTTGCCATTTCCTTCTCCAGGGGATGTCCGAACCCAGGAATTGAACCCATATCTTCCGCATTGCAGGCAGATCCTTTACCATTTGAGCCACCAGGGAGTATATAGGAGGTATTTGTAAACATACATGGACTCCAACAAAATGGAGTCTGTTGGAAGAAGAGATGAGGATCTGAATACCTGGGAAAAAATGAGCAGATAGATCTGGATCTGGATCTGAATCATGATATTCCAATGTACTAACAGAGACTTTTGACAGTTCTTTTAGTCACTTTGAACCAATTTTCTCATCTATTAAATGATGAAATAAAATCTATCTTTCTGCGTGGTTATGAGAAGTTAATAAGACAGTGTCAATCATTTAGTGAAATACAGAATCATATTGTGTTCTCATTGTGCTGATTTATATAAAGGGTTAGGCTTATGATATAAGCACTTATATATATTAAACATCTGGAATTTTTCTTTGGTAGTAGATGAGGTTGAAATCAATAAAAAGAAAATTTTGTTTTAATTCTAAAACAAGCAAATGACTGAGATTAAAAGTTTTTTTCATTACTTTTCCAGAAAACATAATTAAGAATTAATGCTAAATATATTGTGCCCTTACTATGTTCAGTAAAACCACAATAATATAGCATATTGAAATTACACCCATTTGTATTTTTATGAGTCATTTAAAAAGAGCATTTCTTTGGGAATAAGTAAACAAAGATGCCATATTTAAATCTGTACTATATTTATCTAATGTATTGTTATATTTTAAAGATGAATTAATTATCATTTGA
>NW_011495041.1:6977671-6984539 GCF_000754665.1 Bison bison bison
GTAGGTTGTTTTTTTTTGTTTGTTTTTTTGTTTGCTTTTTTAAAATATAAATTTATTTATTTTAATTGGAGGCTAATTACTTTACAATACTGTATTGGTTTTGCCATACATCAACATGAATCCGCCACGGGTATACACGTGTTCCCCATCCTGAACCCCCTTCCCACATCCCTCTCCATACCATCCCTCTGGGTCATCCCGGTGCACCAGCCCCGAGCATCCTGTATCATGCATAGAACCTGGACTGGAGATTGGTTTCATATATGATATTATACATGTTTCAATGCCATTCTCCCAAATCATCCCCTCCTCCCTCTCCCACAGATTCCAAAAGACTGTTCTATACGTCTGTGTCTCTTTTGCTGTCTCATATACAGAGTTATCATTTTTTAATTAAGAATTTTTAAATCTTCAGAAAATGGATTCATATAATTGAAGCCAAAAGAAAATCCAATGAGAGGTTATGGAAAATGTCAGGGGGCAATACAACCTCTCTGAAATACAGAGCTTCTTATTTGTTTTGTTTATGCCTTTTATTCTAATTAGGTTATCCAAATATAAAAACTGAATATAAGAAAGTACAAGGGTAATATAGAATCAGAGATGGTTATGGGATCAGCACCATTTGATATAAATTCCTCATGAAAAGCTTCTGAACATCTGGAATAATTTTCCAACAGATGTCCATATTTTCGCATGTTACATCCTACATGTGTCTCGCCTCCACATTTCCATTAAAGTTATTACTCTAAGACATCCTCTCTATGGTCAAGAAATCAGATTTTCCCTTGAGTAGCAGAGAAGACGATTCAATTAATTTAATAATGAAGACCTTTCCCACTCTAGGTTTACAATACTTTACTATTCATTTTATTTTTTTCCCCCTAGCATTTCTTCCTTCTCTGTCCTAAGCATTCACGAGAAAATCCTATGGTTTTGCTCATGATATTCCTTCCCTTTTCATCTAACTCATCCCAGTCTTTTTAGCCCATTGAATCTTGTTAAAGGCCAGCTCAAGTTTCATCTACCTCATGAGTCCTTTCGTAGCTTTCTCAGGCCAATTTAGTTACTACCTCCTTTGTGATCTCATAAACGACATGGTTCATGTTTACACTAAAGCATCTTTTATAACTGTAATGTTTTCTAGTTGGCTGTGAATTTCCTCCCATTTCTACTAGGTCAAGAGTGCTTCTCTTTTCGCCCTGCCCAGTGCCTAAGCAGAGGACCCGGTGGCTCTGATGGTCAAGAATCTGCCTGCAGTGTGGGAGACCTAGGTTTGATTCCTGGGTCAGGAAGATCCCCTGGAGAAGGGAATGGCAACCCACTCCAGTATTTCTGCTCAGAGAATCACACGGTCAGAGGAGCCTGGCAGGCTACAGTCCACGGGCTCACATAGAGTCTCACATGACTGAGTGACTGACACACACAGAATCCATAGTGGTCTCTTAAAAATGCTTGTTGAAGTGAATTAATATCCATAAAACATGCCACAGATACAGTTAACATTTATGCCATTTTTTTTCTTTCAGTATCTACTTTTCTGGGATCAGTGCCCCTTTGCCTTTGTGACATACTGGAAAGGCTATCAGTGAAACTTTTACCTCTACATTCACCTTATTGAGTATAGTCTTCAGTACCACTGCATGCCTCTGCATGATCTCTTTTCTCAAAAAGTTCTACCATTTTCAATTACAAAATCCTAGGTCATATAGACTACATTGCATAGAATATCCACTTTCTTCAGTTCAGATCAGTCTCAGTCGTGTGTGGATTGCAGCAGGCCAGGCCTCCCTGTCCATCACCAACTCCTGGAGCTGATTCAAACTCATGTCCATTGGTCAGTGAGGCCATCCAACCATCTCATCCTCTGTTTTCCTCTTCTCCTCCCACCTTCAATCTTTCCCAGCATCAGGGTCTTTTCAAATGAGTCAGTTCTTCGCATTAGGTAGTCAAAGTATTGGAGTTTCAGCTTTAGCATCAGTCCTTCTGATGGATATTCAGGACTGATTTCCCATAGGATGGACTGGTTGGATCTCCTTGCAGCCCAAGAGACTCTCAAGAGTCTTCTCCAACACCACTGTTCAAAACATCAGTTCTTTGGTGCTCAGCTTTCTTTATAGTGCAACTCTCACATCCATTCATGACTACTGGAAAAACCATAGCTTTGACTAGACAGACCTTTGTTGGTAAAGTAATGTCTCTGCTTTTTAATATACTGTCTAGGGAACTCTCCTCTTCAACTTTGATTGAAAGGCTCTTTAGTTTGTCTTTGCTTTCTGCCATAAGGGTGGTGTCATCTGCATATCTGAGGTTATTGACATTTCTCCTGGCAATCTTGATTCCAGCTTGTGCTTCATCCAGCCTGGCATTTTGCATGATGTACTCTGCATATAAGTTAAATAAGCAGGATGATAATACACAGCCTTGACATACCCCTTTCCCAAGTTGGAACCAGTCTATTGTTTCATGTCCAGTTCTAATTGTTGCTTCTTGACCTGCATACAGACTTCTCAGGAGGCATGTTAGATGGTCTGGTATTCCCATCTCTTTAAGAATTTTCTCTAAAGAAGACATACAGAGGCTAACAAACACATGAAAGATGCTCAACATCACTCATTATCAGAGAAATGAAAATCAAAACCACAATGAGGTACCATTTTACGCCAGTCAGAATGGCTGCGATCCAAAAGTCTACAAGCAATAAATGCTGGAAAAGGTGTGGAGAAAAGGGAACCCTCTTACACTGTTGGTGGGAATGCAAACTAGTACAGCCACTATGGAGAACAGTGTGGAGATTCCTTAAAAAACTGGAAATAGAACTACCATATGACCCAGCAATCCCACTGCTGGGCATACACACCGAGGAAACCAGAATTGAAAGAGACACGTGTACCCCAATGTTCACTGCAGCATTGTTTATAATAGTCAGGTCATGGAAGCAACCTAGATATCCATCAGCAGATGAATGGATAAGAAAGCTGTGGTACATATACACAATGGAGTATTACTCAGCCATTAAAAAGAATACATTTGAATCAGTTCTAATGAGGTGGATGAAACTGGAGCCTATTATACAGAGTGAAGTAAGCCAGAAAGAAAAACACCAATACAGTATACTAACGCATATATATGGAATTTAGAAAGATGGTAACGACAACGCTGTATGCGAGACAGCAAAAGAGACACAGATGTATAGAACAGTCTTTTAGACTGTGTGGGGGGATGGTGATTTGGGAGAATGGCATTAAAACACGTATAATATCATATAAGAAACAAATTGCCAGTCCAGGTTCGATGCAGGATACAGGAAGCTTGGGGCTGGTGCACTGGGATGACCCAGAGGGATGGTATGGGGAGGGAGGTGGGAGGGGGGTTCAGGATGGGGAACACGTGTACACCCGAGGCGGATGCATGTTGATGTATGGCAAAACCAATACAATATTTTTAATATAAATAGAAATAAAATTATTAAAAAAAAAGAATTTTCCACAGTTTGTTGTTATCCACACAGTCAAAGGCTTTGGCATAGTCAATAAAGCAGAAGTAGATATTTTTTTGGAACTCTCTTGCTTTTTTGATGATACAACGGATGTTGGCAATTTGATCTCTGGTTCCTCTGCCTTTTCTAAAACCAGCTTGAACATCTGGAAGTTCATGGTTCACGTACTGCTGAAGCCTGGCTTGGAGAATTTTGAGTATTACTTTACTAGCGTGTGAGATGAGTGCAGTGGTGAGGTAGTTTGAGCATTCTTTGGCATTGCCCTTCTTTGGGATTGGAATGAAAATTGGCCTTTTCCAGTCCTATGGTCACTGCTAAGTTTTCCAGATTTGCTGGCATATTGAGTGCAGTGCATTCACAGCATCATCTTTTAAGATTTGAACTAGAAAATTTGAGCTATTTCTTCCAGGTATGTCTTAGTAAAAACTAATATGTCTTCTTTTAGTTGTTTTTATACCCATTTAGTGACCTCTCCTTAAAAGCCCATCTTGTCCTCATTGAAACTGTGCACTCAGAATGGAGGTGAATCTGCTAGCCTCATCAAGTTTTTTTAAATAAGTTTTAAGTTGTAAAGATTGCAAGGAGAATGAAAAAAAATCTGCTGTCAAAATTAGGCATTATTCATCCTGACATTTTTCTGTATGGTTATATTTGGCCAAGTAGCCAAACATATGTGAGTAGGAGAATAATATTAGATTAGAATCCAAAATCTGTTACTGTGGAAACTAGTAAGGTCATTTGATTTCTTTGAACTTTAGTTTTCACATATGTAAAATGTGAGAAATTTAGATAGTATTTCTTTCTCAAGAAATGTTCTTTCCTTCTTAGTATTTCTGATTTTAAAAAAGAATCTATTTTAATTGATCCAAGGTTAATATTATTCATCATAAAAATTCACATTTAGCAGCCTATGTAGTAAATCATTTTCAAAGTCACTGAATCATACAATATAAACATTGAAGGGGGGGAACTCAAACACCACTTAGTTTAGTCTTTCTCCTCACAGCATAGACTTCATATTAATATCTGCACCAAGAGATTATTGTCTATCAGCAAAATATTTCATGAAATATGAAATTGATTACATTAAAACTTAACCTGTTTCACTGTTGGACAAGATGGCTTATCAGAATATTCTTACAGCTACCAGTTGCATTTCTAGCTCCTACTTAACATTAGTTAAGCGTCCAGAGACCCCAAAGAATGTATCCCCAGTACTATGGAATACTGTCCATGATGATAAATTTGAGTAGGTGAGGATTCAAAGAAAGAGCCATTGTAGAAAACCATGACATCATCTTTAGAAGGCAGAGTCCTGCAAAGCATGACCCCATCCTCAAATTCCACACCCTATTTTCCCAGTACTGTGAATATAATGAGATTATCACTCTGCAATTCAGTTATATTATACAGCACAGTTAATGTCACCGGAGGGAAATTTTCTAGCTGGTCCTGACCTAATCCTATGAACCCTTAAAAGCAAAAAGTTTCTCAGGCTGGTGGCAGAAAAAAAAGTGAGAGGGATTTGAGATTTGAGAAAGATTTTCAACTTTCTGCTGTCTTTGAAGGAGGCCACGTGAGAAGGAATGCAGATGGCTTCTAAGAGCAGGGAGTCACCCCAGCTTACAGATGGCAAGGAAATGGAGACCTTAGCTCACGACTGCAAAGAACTGACTTCTGCCAACAGCCTGGATGAACCTGGAAGCAGATTTCATGTGGAGTTTTCATGTGGGAACTCACCCCAGCAAACACCTTGATTACTGTTTAGTGATACCCTAAACAGAGAAACACGTCACATCCTGCAACATTTCTGACCCTCCAAACTGTGAGTTAATAAATAGGTTTTGTTTAAGCCACTATATTTACAGTAACTTGTTACACTATAACAGAAAAATAATAATACATTATGTAAGAAATAACATGGTATGGAGTTTATTTATAAATAGGGCACTGATATGAGAAAAGTTTTTCCTAAAATTTTACCAATGGGTCTAGAGTGTTTCCCTCAAAGGAAAATGTTCAATTAGGCTGTGATCATGAAAACTGCAATATTTAATCACAGAGACTGATATCTTGTGTAGAAGAAAACATAATTGTACAATCCATAGAATTTGCAGAGAAGTCTCATATGCCAATAACCAGCATTAGAAATTTAGGCAGAAATAGAATGAATAAAGGTGATTAATTCAACTGCATAGGCTTTTTTCATTTAATTAGGATGATCAGACACTTTGTAGTCAAGTTTTATGGTCACACAAATTCTGATTTGTAAACAAATGTTCTTTTATAGAAATGCTTTGAAAACTGAAAACATTGTATAGAAAAAAAACACATAACTAGCACTTATTGAGCAATTCCTGTGGGACAGGAGATATTCTAGTCATTTCATATTAACCCACTTAGCACAAGAATTCTATGAGGAAATTACTATTAATATGTTACTGATACTTTATGGATGCGGAAACTAAGTCACAAGGAGATTGTGTTTATTTTCTTAAAGCCTCAGAGGTTGTGGCTGGTAAATTTGGACACTGAAGCCAGGCTCCAGAACCCATGGCCTAAACACTGTTTATTATTTGTATGTGTGTAACTTAGATTGCACAGAAGAAATATTGAAAATCATTTTATTTGTGTATGCTGATCACTGTCTCTCTTATGTTTTGAAAATAAACTATATGTACCCTCTTTTGGGGGCTTCCCTGGTGGCTCAGACAGTAAAGCATCTGCCTGCAATGCAGGAGACCCAAGTTTGATTCCTGGGTTGGGAAGATCCCCTGGAGAAGGAAATGGCAATCCACGCCAGCACTCTTGCCTGGAAAATCCCATGGACAGAGGAGCCTGATAGGCTACAGTCCATGGGGGCGCAAAGCATCATCTCTCTAATTTTCTCTGAGAATCAGATATAGAAACAACCTAATTATCCATGAAGGCACAAATGGATACAGAAAATGTTTAAATGTACACAACGGAATATTATTCAGCTATGGGAAAGAATCAAATCCTGCTATTTGCTATAACATGGATGCATCTTGATGGCATTAAGCTCAGTAAAATAAGTCTGACAGAGAACGACCAATACTACCTGGTATCCGTTAAATGTGGATTTTTTTTTAAGTCCAGTAATGGCACCCCACTCCAGTACTCTTGCCTGGAAAATCCCATGGATGGAGGAGCCTCGTGGGCTGCAGTCCATGGGGTCGCTAAGAGTCAGACACGACTGAGCGACTTCACTTTCATTTTTCACTTTCCTGCATTGGAGAAGGAAATGGCAACCCACTCCAGTGTTCTTGCCTGGAGAATCCCAGGGACGGGGGAGCCTGGTGGGCTGCCGTCTATGGGGTCGCACAGAGTCGGACACAACTGAAGCAA
>NW_011495041.1:6984639-6991328 GCF_000754665.1 Bison bison bison
CACAGAGTCGGACACAACTGAAGCAACTTAGCCGCAGCATAGAAACAAAATAGGAAACAATTGCCAAGGGCAAAGGGGTGGGAAAATTGGGGAAAGGCCATTAAAACAGTATGAACTTTCAGCTATGAGATGAAAAAGGTCTGAGGATTTAACGTACAACATGGTGACTACAGTTGATAATATACTGTATAATCAAAATTTGCTGAGAGAATAGCACTTAAATGTTCTCACACATTTATATAATCTCACACATTATATAAAAATGTAAACATGTGTGGGGATGGATATGGTAATTTACTAGATAGAGATAATCCTTTTACACTTATCGGATCACCATGATATACACTTTAACTATCTTATACTTGTATATGTTAATTATATTTGAATAAAGTTAAAAAAAAAAAAAAGAACCAGGCATTTTCAGCTAAAAACATTCCATAGAATATGACTTTCCTGCTAACAAAATCCATTGCATTTTTTTCCCCCCAGTAAGTCTGTCATTCTTATTTTCCCCATGGAAAGAGAACAATCCTCCTGGCTTTTTCCTCTCCTGGTAGAAGCACAGACATGTTGCTTAAATCCTTCTTGCAAATGGTGACAATATTCGAAGGGAGGGCGTCAGTGGTGAAAATTTCATTAGGGAATTTATTTGGGTATAACTTGGACCTTGCTAGCCCTTGGCTCACTACACATACACAGATGTTCAATCTACAAGATGTGGCCTTAGCAATCATTTGTCTTGTACTAAGATAGAGCTATGCCAATATTTAGACCATGTCATATTCATTTCTGTATTCTCAGCACCTGCCATGGAAATTAGCTCATATTTTCTGCTCAAAGAAATGTTCAAAAATATTTGTTGTTGAATTTCTCTAAGTTTTAAGAAATAGTGAATCCATTATCCTGAAAAATAAAAAGGGCTTGGGTTTTGTCTTTTTGTGTGATCATTTCATTTGACCTTGAATGTAGTGCCTCACCTTTCACACACAATGAAGAGATCAGTTCAACTTCTCTAGCTGGTTCAAAGTGAAAAAAGTGGTATTTCTCTGACATTTTCTCTCATTCACAAGAATGATACAACCTAACAAATAGGACTTTTAAAATTATTTTACTTACTTTGAAAATCTGTATATTTCATCACTAAAATATGTTTTCATTTTGAATTTGTCAATCCCTCAAACATTACAAGGCCTTGTTTCAAAGATTTGGCAAAGATCTAGCCAGTAGCAAGTTAAAAGTAGCCAAAATATGCTTTGGAAAGGCCTCAGAATTTTATTCGTAATATTGCTTAACTTAAATCAATTTAACATTTTGGATATGCCATGTCACTAATAATAATAATCAGGATTCTAATATGAATTATATTTCTATATTCAACAGTACTCACATCTCTTCAGATTTTAAGAGACAAAGGTGGAAGCCATTTGTCCAGCACTTGTTATGCAGTGGGGTCTAAGTGAACACTGAATGTGAGTGAAGTGGTGGAAACTCTGAAGACCCTCTGTAGCAGCTCATCCATGTGTCCATGTCACCAAGCCTTAAGATGTGAAGTAGAGGCAATATGCTGACACTGACAGATAACTGAATTTCAAGGATCTAGATATATATTGTCCACAGTGAAGAAACACTGCATTAGGAACCAGATGACTTAAGCATAATGATTTGCTTGACCTTAAACAATTACCCTTTCCTTGCCTTTTTTTTTTTTTTTTAATTGTAGTATAACAGCAAAATCTCTGTATATCTACTTAGAGAGTAATAGGGATGTATTTGAAGAAAGCAAGCTATTTTTTCATCATGATCGCTGTTTTACAACTGATACTATTATCCATATTATGATCTTCATTACTTGTAAGGTACAGCAATTTTAGTTCTGCATCAAATATTCTAACTATTTGTGGATGAGTTTACAAGGCAATGGCAACCCACTCCAGTACTCTTGCCTGGAAAATCTCATGGACAGAGGAGCTTGGTAGGCTGCAGTCCATGGGGTTGCTAAAAGTCGGACATGACTAAGAGACTTCACTTTCACTTTTCACTTTCATGCATTGGAGAAGGAAATGGCAACCCACTCCAGTGTTCTTGCATGGAGAATCCCAGGGACAGAGGAGCCTGGTGGGCTGCCGTCTATGGGGTCACCCAGAGTCGGACACCACTGAAGCAACTTAGCAGCAGCAGCAGCAGCTTAGAGTTTTTGGTCTCCCTGGTGGCTCAGATGGCAAAGAATCTGCCTACAATGCAGAAGACCTGGGTTTGATCCCTGGGTCAGGGAAGAATCCCCGGAGAAGGGAATGACAACTCACTCCAAAATTCTTGTCTGGAGAATCCCTTGGACAGAGGAGCCTCATGGGCTACACACAGTCCATGAGGTTGCAAAGAGCCGAACACTACCGAGTGACCAACACTTAAGAGTTTTAGATCAGTATATAGTGAGCATAATGGAAAAGAAATGTAGATATTAAGCCAGTTTTGTTTCCACCTCTTTTGTAAGCCACAGAAAGTAAATTGCTAAAAGAGATTTGATATAAAATCTGGGAGCTCAGGAAAAAAAGATCTGTGCTTGAAAAGTGAAATCACTAACCAGTAAGCTGATTTCCCCCAAATGATCTATTTCTCCTTAATTAAAATATTTCCCAATTAAGATAATTTCTCTGTTTCTGCTTTAAAAACACTAAAGAAGATAAGTAGACCAAAGAGGATAGTACTATTTCCCAGGTAAAACAATTTCCACTTAATTTCTCATTAACACTTTTTAAGAGAGCATATGCTTCTATGTAATTTTTTCAACTATCTTTCTTTTACATTCTACAGTTACAGGTATGTAGAAAAGGACTTCTAAAAAAAAAACAAAAATAACTAAAAAAAAAAAAAAATCTCTTCCTAAAAGCCAAGAGAAAAGTGTAAGTATAGTCATTGTAATTCTAAACTCACAGGTCAGGGGAGTAATGATAGAAAGAAAGCAACATTGTTATGAACTGTGTTCATGGCTTCCTGACCCCTAATTCCTATGTTGAAACCTTAACTCAAGGTGATGTTGTCTGGAGATGGGGCCTTTGGGAGGTAATCAGGCTTAGATGAGGTCATGAGGGGGCATCCCAGATGGCTCTAGTGGTAAAGAACCTGCTTATCAGTTCAGGAGACATTAGAGACAAGGGTTCGATCCCTGGGTCAGGAAGATCCTCTAGAGGAGGGCTTGGCAACTCACTCCAGTATTCTTGCCTGGAGAATCCCAAGGGCAGAAGAGCTTGGCAGGCTACAGTTCATAGGGTCGCAAAGAGTCAGGCACATCTGAAGCAACTTAGCATGCACACATAATGTCATGAGGGTGGGGTCCTAATGATGGGATTGCCTACTTGCTCAGTTGGTAAGCTGTATCCTACTCTTTGTGACCTGCCTTGGACTATGACCCACCAGATTCCTCTGTCCATGGGATTTTCTAGGCAAGAATACTGGAATGGGTTGCCATTTCCTTCTCCAGGAGGATCTCCTGGTGCAGGGATCGAACCTGGGTATCCTGCCTGCATCTCCTGCATTGGCAGGTAGATTCTTTACCACTGAGCCACCTGGGAAGCCCATGATGGGATTAGTACCCTTGTAAGAACAGATATCAAAAACTTGTTCTCTCTTTCTTTGTGTCTCTGCCATGTGGGAACGAAACCAGGAGGTAGTTATCTACAAGCCAGCAGGGCAGTCCTTATCAAAAACTGACCATACCAACACTTCCCAGCCTTCAGTACTGTGAGAAACAAGTCTCTGTTGCTTAAACCATCAGCCTATGATATTTTGTTATGGCAACCAAAGTTAAGGCAGTTTCCCTTGCTTTGCTGTTCTCTCCATCTCCACCCTGATAAATAATCTATTTTTAACAATGTTAAAGATTGAATCTTTAACATTGAATTAAATTCTATTCATTAGAACTGCACTATTCAATTAGGTAGCCATCAAACACAGGTGGGTAATGAGCATTTGAGATGTGGCTGAATTGAAATGTGCTGTAAGTATAAAATATGTATCAGATTTTCCATAAGGTTGCAAAGAGTTGGAAGTGACTTAGCACGCATGCATAATATCAAAAAGGAGAATATTAAATACTCCATTACTAATTTAAAATTTTAATTACATGTTGAAATACATATTTGTTTAAATAAAATATATTATTAATGCTAATAAAATTTTTTTAAACTTTTTTTTTTTAATATGGTTACTTCATAGGTGGTACAGTGGTAAAGAATCAGCCTGCCAGTGTAGGAGACCCAGGTTCAATCCCTGGATGGGAAGATCTCCTGGAGAATGAAATAGCAACCCACTCCAGTATTCTTGCCTGGAAGACTCCAGGGACAGAGGATCCTGGTGGGCTACAATCCATGGGGTGGCAAAGAGTTGGACACAGTGGAGCAGGCCCACATATAATGTGGTTACTAGAAAATTTAAAATCATGTCTCTGGCTTGCATTTGTATATGACATTATGTTTCTAGTGGGCAGGTTTAGAATCTCTCCTTGTTTCTATTAAAAGACAAATCCTGATTACAGAAGTAATATTAATGAATCCGTTATATCTTGCTGCTCATGAATTGTCAAAACCTGAAAGGTGCTTTCAAAGGAGACATTCTTATAAAGAGAGAATTATGATATCATGTTGGAAATAATTTGGGATATTATCAAGAGCAAGATAAGAAATTTGCAAGGGACCTTGGAAGACCCGCTTTGTTCCAGTTCATAGCAGATCAAATGTTATCCAGTAGGAACTGCAATCATGAACTCATAGCATGTTAGAGCTGCAGACACCTAGACAGAATATTTTCGGATAAGGAAAATAAAGCTTTGGATATAATAATTTATTGCTTCCTTTTCAGCTTTATCTGTTGTCAAGCCCTGTAATGTTTATTACACATTGTTGTTGCCGCTCAGTTGCCAAGTCTTGTCTGACTGTGACCCCATAGACTGCAGCACTCCAGGCTCCTCTCTCCTCCACTGTCTCCTGGAGTTTGCTCAAATTCATGTCCATTGACTCAGTGATACCATCTAAACATCTCATCCTCTGCCTCCCCCTTCTTCTTTTGCCTTCAATCTTTCCAGCATCAAGGTCTTTTCTAAAACATCAGCTCTTTGCCTCAGGTGGCCAAAGTATTGGAGCTTTCTAGGCATTTGAACTTACCTCCCTTTTAAGTGGAAACAATACTGGACTCTCTTCTAACTCATTTATGCTTGATACTGAGAATATTCCAAATAATATTTATCCTCATGAATTCCTAGCAAAAGGAAACCAATTGTGACAGCAAGATTTCATCACTCATCTCTCCTGCTTTAGAAAAGCTAGCAAAAATATGCGTCATTCCTGACAAGCAGTGTTGAACGTTCAGAATTGTATAAAGATTGGGTAGCTTACATCTTAGCATTAAAAAAATAAAAGATGCTCCATATTAAGGTAAATAAAAATTGAATATATTATTTTTACCACATAAAATGGCATTTTAAAACTTAAGTTAGATCAATATAAATGAGATTCCATATTTTGTATATTAAGATAGACAGGCTAATCAGTGGTTTAGGGAAGGAGAGTAGATAGGCTGTGCCCTGGATTCTTCACCTTCTGCTGCACCAAATTCATAAGTGTTATGTGTTCACCCCATAAGGCAACGCCACCTTTATTGTTAGTTATGGATGATGATCCAAATTCTTATTCTATCAATATGTGTTGGATAACACATGAGATGCATGTTCTCCTTTGATCCACATAGTGAGTGAAGTCACTCAGTCCTGTCTGACTCTTTGCAACTCCGTGGACTGTAGCCTACGAGGCTTCTCCATCCATGGAATTTTCTAGGCAAGAGTATTGGAGTGGATTGCCATTTCCTTCTCCCGGGGATCTTCCCCACCCAGGGATCGAACCAGGGTCTCCCGCATTGCAAGCAGACACTTTTATTGTCTGAGCCACCAGGGAAGATCTTGACCCACATAGAAAACAGGCTAATTTTTTTTGCTTTTCAGCAAGGGTCTTTCAGGACGTAGCCTGGTTTTGTTTCTCTATGTATTACTGCTATGCTTGTTGGAGAAAACAAAGAAAGAGAAGATTTTTATTTCATGGGTCTAGAAAAAAGACAGAATATTTATATTTCTGCTTTGACAAGATCCAGATCCTTCTAGGCCTTTCAGTGGCATGAAAACTCAAAAACAGAAAGCAGTAGGATATTGCCACATGTGATAATGGAGGGGCCATATCAAAAAGAGCATCACACAGAGGAAATTTTATTTACTCTCTCTTCCCCAATGCTCAATGAAAGTAATGATGGTGTTTTATTAAACCATGTCAGAAATTCTCATGTTTAAAGGGGTTAAGGACATTTTGGACGAGGGGTCACTTAGTTGTGTCCAACTCTTTGTGACCCCATGGATTGCAGCCCACCAGGTTCCTCTGTCCATGGGATTCTCCAGGCAACAATACTGGAGTGGGTCGTCATTCCCTTGTCCAGGAGATCTTCCCAATCAAACAATTGGCTGCACCAATTCACATTCCCACCCACATTGTAGGAGTGTTCCCCTCTCTCCACACCCTCTCCAGCATTCACTGTGTGCAGACTCTCTGAAGCCAGATTCAGCAATATGTGAACCGTGAACTTCCAGATGTTCAAGCTGGTTTTAGAAAAGGCAGAGGAACCAGAGATCAAATTGCCAACATCTGCTGGATTAT
>NW_011495041.1:6991592-7001058 GCF_000754665.1 Bison bison bison
ATGCAGAGTACATCATGAGAAATGCTGGGCTGGAGGAAGCACAAGCTGGAATCAAGATTGCTGGGAGAAATATCAATCACCTCAGATATGCAGATGACACCACCCTGATGGCAAAAAGTGAAGAGGAACTAAAAAGCCTCTTGATGAAAGTGAAAGTGGAGAGTGAAAAAGTTGGCTTAAAGCTCAATATTCAGAAAACAAAGATCATGGCATCTGGTCCCATCACTTCATGGGAAATAGATGGGGAAACAGTGGAAACAGTGTCAGACTTTATTTTTTTAGGCTCCAAAATCACTGCAGATGGTGACTGCAGCCAGGAAATTAAAAGACGCTTACTCCCTGGAAGGAAAGTTATGACCAACCTAGATAGCATATTGAAAAGCAGAGACATTACTTTGCCAACAAAGGTCTATCTAGTCAAGGCCATGGTTTTTCCAGTGGTCATGTATGGATGTGAGAGTTGGACTGTGAAGAAAGCTGAGCACTGAAGAATTGATGCTTTTGAACTGTGGTGTTGGAGAAGACTCTTGAGAGTCCCTTGGACTGCAAGGAGATCCAACCAGTCCATTGTGAAGGAGATCAACCTTGGGATTTCTTTGGAAGGAATGATGCTGAAGCTGAAACTCCAGTACTTTGGCCACCTCATGCAAGAGTTGACTCATTGGAAAAGACTCTGATGCTGGGAGGGATTGGGGGCAGGAGGAGAAGGGGACCACAGAGGATGAGATGGCTGGATGGCATCACTGACTCGATGGACGTGAGTCTGAGTGAACTCTGGGAGTTGGTGATGGACAGGGAGGCCTGGCGTGCTGTGATTCATGGGGTCGCAAAGAGTTGGACACGACTGAGCAACTGAACTGAACTGAACTGAAGGACATTTTGACATTATGTTAAATACTCCCATGTCCATTCTGGCTGAGCTTTAATTATTTGAAGTCAGTTATGGGGACTTCTTTGGTGGTTCAGTGGTTAAGACTCTAGGAACCTAGGTTGATGCCTGGTTGGGGAGCTAGATCTCACATGCTGCAACTAAGAGTTTGCATACCACAACTCAAGATCTCGCATGCTGTCATGCAGATTGAAAATCCCATATACTCCAGCTAAGACCTGTGCTGTGCTGTGTCACTCAGCCATGTCCAACTCTTTGTGACCCCACAGACTGTAACCTTCCAGGTTCCTCTGTCCACAGGGTTTCTCCAGGCAAGAATACTGGAGTGGGCTGCCATTTCCTCCTCCAGGGGATCTTCCCAACCCAGGTATCAAACCTAGGTCTCCCACATTGCAGGCAGATTCTTTACCACCTGAGCTACCAGGGTAGCCCAAGAATACTGGAATAGGATAGTCCAGTATCCCACTCCAGTAATGGAATACTATCAGGGAAGCCCAACTAAGACCTGGTTCAGCCAAATAAATAAATAAAATATTTAAAACAAATAAAGTCAATTATGGAAATATCCTGATTGTTACCACTGATTCATTCAGGAATTAGACTTAGGCCAATCCATGTGCAGTGTTCCCCACACCAAGAGCGTCTGACATAATTTGGGCTAATGAGATGTGGGAGGTTTTCTGCTGGGTTTCTGCAATGTTTCTTTACTTGGATTTGAGATTAACAGGAAGGGACAGTGTCTGTCATTCAGATGTGCCACCTAGAATTTCTGTAGATGTTTGATGATCGAAGGTTAAGGCCGGGCACACAGAGGTTAAGACCAGGAATACTGAGGGCTGAGATGAGAGAACTGTGATAAAACGGAGCTCGAAATCTTCAATAATTAAGTCAACTGTAAAACTGACTCTGCCTCTAGACTTTCACTTCTAAGAATCAATATCATAGTTCCTTCTGTTTTAAAGCAATGTGACTTGGATTTTTCATTTTACCACAGCCAAAAGCAGCCTAATGCTGTGAGGGAACTGTTAGAGTATGCTGACATGCAGAATGACCGATGTAGCTGACCTTACATAATAAGTAATTTCTTTTTTTGCCAGAAGCCACTTTGGTAGCCATATTGCCTGGCCAAACACAAATACCACATAAGAAGTTCAGGGTCACTGACACTCATCCCAACAAGTAGAAAGACAATGAGAATAAGACCATGTTACCATCTTTGCACTTTGATCTTTTGTTGCTGTAAATATTGTCATGCAACCAGAATCCTTTTATATTGAGAGCAAGAAAGGTAACATGTGTTTCAGTAAGTGAGACACAGCTATGCTTGAGTCCATTAGTCTGTCCCCTGGGGCCCAAGAAGCTACTTAAGCATTACATTTTTGGTGTATCTCGCCATCTGCTATTCAAATGTTTCCGATTAACCGTGACCACCAGTGGTTTAACCTTTCAGTATCTTTCAACTATTTCTTTGACGGTAAAAAACAACAACAATAACAAAACACCTGTACTAGGATAGATGCACAAAATTAATTTTGAGGCTTGCATTGTGCACCTTATAGATCTGTCATCAATTAAATGAGGGCGTGTGTTAGATGAGTTGCATGTCCAGATACACTTCTCTGTTCTGAATCCATCTATCTACATTGCTGAAAGGCCATGAAATAGCTTCCTTGATATTTTATTACCATCGAGCTGTAAAATTTAACAGCAAAGCCAACATTGTCTAAAATCTACCTCTTATGGAAGAAAGGCACCATGTGGAAGATTTAAAGCTTAACCAACAAGACACCCAGAAGTAGCAAATGAACGCTTGGAGTGAGCTTTTGTTCGTTAGAACTAAAATCACAGCTGAAAGAAACGACTTGCCCTTCATAAAAATAGTGTTCGACATATTTCAAATCCAAATGCTTATTTCTTCCTTCATAAGAGCACACATTTAATGTAAATGTGTTCTATGCTCTCTACTTCAGCTGAGGAAAAGCAGCTATTGTGTTACAAATCAAATCCCTTCACACAATATCTTCCTTTCACTCATTTGTAGAAAATGCAAAG
This sequence comes from Bison bison bison, assembly GCF_000754665.1. Taxonomy (NCBI): domain Eukaryota; kingdom Metazoa; phylum Chordata; class Mammalia; order Artiodactyla; family Bovidae; genus Bison; species Bison bison. Next base: position 6,994,534 of record NW_011495041.1, read on the forward strand.
GATATCAGGGTTGTCAGAATAAAAAATTCTTTTCCTTTAACAACAGCACTCAGGAGTAGACTTTAGAGCTATAAAAGGAACTTCAGAGACTGAGAGAGGAAGCCCTAAATTGTTTATCATTACTGTGTGGGGAAGATAAGACAAGTCAAGTCTGAACCTGGATTGCATTATTTATGTAGTACATAATACTTGTAAAGCAATGGTAACTATTTCATATATTTAAAGCTCAGTGCAACTCTCTGGTCCTGTTTGACATTCATTCTGCAGAAAATAGCATATTTTAAAGAATCATCTACTAGAAAGCATGACTTGATTCCCCACCAATGGTTTTATCCAGGCTTAATTCTATCAAAGTGAGGCATTTAGAGAGAAGCACAGATAACCAACACTTTCTATGCTGTGTTACTGTGGTTACCAAATCCTCTGAGATAAAAGCTTAATTTAGCAAATTTGGACCCAATGGCTAAGGATTTGGAGGAATAAGTATGACTCTCTGAGGGATAGGTTACAAGGATGAACATATCTAATCTCAACTGAGGGAAGAAACATGTAACTGTAATTGTGAGAATTAATTTGCTCATCTTTTGCTTTACTTGGGCTCCTTCTCTTGTCCATTCTCTATTCAGAAGCCAGGATGTTTCTGGCTTATATATGTGGAGATCACAACATATTTCCCCAACTTAAAATCATTCAGAAGTTGATCACTATAAAGTCTAAGTTCCTTACATTTGCCTACAAGTCCTGTTATGATCTGACGTGTGTGTGTGTGTGTTAGTGTCTCAATCATGTCTGACTCTTTGTGACTCTATGGACTGTAGCCCACCGGGCTCCTCTGTTCATGGAATTCTCCAGGCAAGAATACTGGAGTGGGTTGCCATTTCCTTCTCCATTCACCCTCAAAATCAACTCCAGCAATTACTTCTCACTTCCCTCCCTCTTTTCTTCCCTCCCACTCTGGAATCCAGAACTTTTAAAAATGTCCTTGTAAAATGCTGAGCCATTCATGGTTTTCAATGCTGTGCCTCTGATTAACCCTCTCTTCAGCCCTCATTCATGGATTCTTCTCCACATCTCCACCTTCTCACAAATTATCCCTTGTTGAAGTGATAGGTCTGTAAGCTTTCTCTGCCCCTTCTGCCTATAATACCCCCATTTGTGTTCTGCCTTCTTGCGTCTTTTGCAGCAGCTGTCATCATTTTATTTTTTTTTTCTTTTTTGTCTTTATGATCGCTTTTTACTCAGATATCTGACAACCGTGAGGAAATGTTTTTGAAAGCATAAGAACTTACACAATGGTTTATTTTCTGAGTTAGAACAGTCTTATGGACTCTGTGGGAGAGGGAGAGGGTGGGAAGATTTGGGAGAATGACATTGAAACATATAAAATATCATGTAAGAAACAAGTTGCCAGTCCAGGTTTGATGCACGATACTGGATGCTTGGGGCTAGAGCACTGGGACGACCCAGAGGGATGGTATGGGGAGGGAGGAGGGAGGAGGGTTCAGGATGGGGAACACATGTATACCTATGGCGGATTCATTTTGATATTTGGCAAAACTAATACAATTATGTAAAGTTTAAAAATAAAATCAATCAATGCAAAAAAAAAAAAGAATGCAAGGGTTATTACTTTTGTTTGCTTTCATCAACACGAAGTCATTAATTTATTTCATGAATTTCATTATCATTTGTTGAACATTAAAGAATATAAGCTACTGAGTTGACATTTCATAGCTTACATGCTTTGTAATGATTCTTAAATTTAAAAAAGACTAAAAAATCTGATGAAAATTTATTGTTATATTAAATATGTTGATGGAATTTTTAAGCCAGAGATTAGGGTCATTGAATATAAAAGAGTGTTCTTGGCTGAGAGATCAATATGGATACTTTGCATTGGATTTTTAATTAGCTTTGAAAATTTAGAAGAATATTATGTAAGTTTCACCTAAATTCTTTTCTAGAATAAAACATATGCATGGGGGTAGGTGGAAAATTGAGAAAGTATTGGATAAAGTTAGTTAATTAATTAAATTATTAACAGAGAGGATATTCTGATCTTATACATAACTAAAATGCGTGGAAAGCTTTCATGAAAGAGATTTATTACTGCTGTAACTAATGTAAAAGAGTTATTAGAGTCAGAGAAAAATATGTAATTTTAAGCATGTGGTTGTGGAGGACTTCTTTACTGCCTGAGCCACCAGGGAAGCCCAAATGCAAATTCCAGAGAGAGGAGATGTTTCTGCCTGGTTCCCAACCAGGGGCCTTTTGTGTGTGAGGCAAACATGATAAGTGATAATCACTACACTACGGAAACTTGCTTTCGTCTGAAGGAAGACTCAAATCTTAAGATATCAGTCTTAAGAAATCATAATGAAGACTTTAGGGTGAACTCAGTAGCTGGTATGTGACACTAAAAATCTGGCAAAAGAGAGGGAGAGAGAGGGATATCCTCAAATTCTGAAAACAAACTATCCAAATCTTGGAATGACTCCAAAATGTTTCATGCATGGAGCAGAGTACAAAACAAAGACAACACGCCCAACTAAGACTGAAAGAAGAGAATGGCAGTTTTAGCTGCTGCACCGCAGAAGAGAGAGAACCTGAAGCTTCTCAGCGAGGCCTTCTGGACATCCTCTTTCCCTCTAGAGCTGATTGGAAAACATTCCTTGAAGCATGTGCGTATTTGTGTGTATCTTAAAAAAAGAGGTTGGGTTTATCAGAGATAGATTTGGAATGTTAGGAAGACTATTATTCAAGACACTGAAAAATAACAGGAAGAAGAAAACAGCTAAAAGCAAAGTCTATAAATAAAAGAATGATAAATACTTCCCTGCTATCAAATGCTTTAGATTTGCTTTACAGCAATGTGTACTTGATTCTTTCATTTGAATTGATCTGTGCTTTTGAACATTAAATAGTGACTTTTGAAAAAGACCACTTAAAATTATGAATAGCACTATGCACCCAACAGTAAAGGAAACTAAGATAACAGGTGATTTTTCTTTTGGAAGCTGACAGTATTTGTATATTTTGTATTTATTTGTCTTTCTATAAACATAGAATATCTACATATAAAATATATTCAAGAGAATGAACAAAACTCTTCTGGAAAAGAAAAATGTAGTTTCGTGTGTTATCACTAATTAGTTTTTGCCTTTGAGTGTCCTGTAAATTTCAATTTTCTGGTTCTCAGTTTCTTTATATAAAAAATAAATTGTATTTAGTAATTGCTGATGCGTTTTCAGCTATAGAGTCCTCTGCCATTTGTATAAAATTAAGACAAAGAGATTTATAAAATTAAGACTAAGAGACATTCCTAGATTCCACTTAAAGTAATATTTGCATAAGACAATGCATATATATATATATATGTATACATACATATACATACGAATTTTAATTAAAACAATTTTTGACTGCACCACATAACATGTAGAATCTTAGTTTCCCAACGAGGGATTAAACCTTTCCGCTTGCATTGAAAGCATGGAGTCCCAACCATTGAACCACCTGTACATGATGTTTTTATATGAACTAGGAAACCAAGTATTTGTGTGACTCTATTTATTGTAAAATTCATTTTATTGTCATCTGGAACTAAAATCATGATATCTCCAAGGTATGTGTATATTCTAAAAGTGATACATATATCATGTAAAATACCATAGAAAAAGATGTCAGTAACCTCACCAAATAAGAAATGTGAGTATCATATAACATTTTCCCTGGGAACACTCCTACTCTACTTAGATGCATAAATGGTTTCATATTTTTAATTTTATGTTTAGTCAGTTGTAAAAAAGAGTTTGTATTTTTCTCATGCTTTAAATTCCTTTCCCAATTAAATAATTTGAGTACAAAAATTCATCACTCTAAAACAAAACTAATCTGGAGGAATTTGAAGACTAGCAGAAGTAGTGAATTGAAACAAGATAAACGTTATAATATTTTCTTTGTGGATGGTTATAGGACATATGAGAAAGATACTCCTTTAAAGTTAAATTTTAAAAAAATGGACATTGTCGAATGTATTCATTTCTTATCGAGCATCGATTATATAATGTCTCGAAACGTCTGCTCTGAAATACCTTACTATGATGCTTTTACTGAAAAAAGTAGAGCATTATGCCCCTAAGTAGATACAGTAACCAAAATCAGGTTGAGTTTTTTTTAATTTCATGAAGTGACTAGAGTGAGAATGGGAATACATTCCATAGAGAGACAGAATGAACCTTAAAGACCATTTAATACAGTTATTTTCACCTGCTTGTATCTTTTTAAATCTTTGGGCAAACTCTAATATAAAAATCAGATCAAAACACAGTCTGTCCTCCCCACATGGGGGTCCTCAGATTGCTACTCTGAATCCATTAAAACTGTGCAGAGCACAGACTGAAAACCACTGATCTGATCTTGCCACCATTTTCCAGATGGCAAAACAGTATCATGAAGATGAATGTATTTGCCAAAGCTGGTGGCTTAATGTGTGGGAAAGCCAGATCTAGAAGCTGGTCTGTTGACTCCGGCTCTTGCCTGCATGAACACCTCTTGCCTCCTTCCAGAAGTGGTAAATACAATCTATGTCAAGTAGATGAGAACGTACTATGCAAATAGATTATCCTTTAATCTCTTTCCTTTATTGAAACAGAGTCCTCTTGCAGAACGCTGTCTGCATGGTACCAGATATCTTAGGGTGATAAGTGATGAATATACCACAGAAAGCAGAGATCCACACTATTTTAAGAAGGCAAATTGGCTTCCCAAGTGTTTTCAAATGGTACTCACATTGTGTAAAACTTTTCTAGAAAATTCTGCAAATGCTTTCCACCAAGTTTAATCTTTTATTTTGCTTTTTCCTCAAATTGTCCAAACCCAGAGTGGAATGACTGGCCTGTAATAGCATAACGTCATTTAGAAGATCACTCTTAAATGTTACAATTATTAGATGACAAGATAAAAGTCATATAAAAAGCAAAAGATTTCCTTTCAACACTTTTAAAATCCTGTGGCATCCTTTAACAGAGAAGGCAGGTATTGGTTCTTTTTATTACCATTACATTGTTAATGGTATTTTAAGTGTTATAAAACACAAAGGACCATATGAACTTTCCTCTTGGAAAATGGTCTCAAATGTGTATAACATGATCATGAGATGCTCACATTAAAGAATTGACTAAATCCAATAGATTGAACACTTAGTGTTATACAATGTATTTATTTTAATTTTAGTCAAATGATTCTGAGCTTCCCAGGTGGTTCAGTGGTAAGGAACCTGCCTGCCAATGCAGAATCTTCCCTAAGTCGGGAAGATCCCCTGGAGAAGGAAATGGCAACCTACTCCAGTATTCTTGTCTGGGAAATCCCATAGACAGAGGAACCTGTCAGGCTACAGTCCACGGGGTCACAAAGAGTCAGACACGACTGAGCACATAGACATGCAAGCAATTTTGCTCTTAATTCCTAAAATAAAAATTTAGGAGAACTTTATTTAAAACAAAACAAAAAAAACAGTTCAGAAATTAACTTGCAAAACCAAAAAGTTCTGTTTTTTTCTAAACAGCTGTAATTTATCTAGAAATCTTACGCCCTGGGATCAAACTCATATTTCCTACATTGGTGGCTGGATTCTTTTCCACTTAGGCACCAGGGAATGCTTCACAGGTAAGAAACAGTCTGCCAAAACAGGAGAGGTAAGAGATGAGAGTTTGATTCCAGAGATGGAAAGATCCACTGCAGGAGGGAATGGCAACCCACTCCAGTTTTCTTGCCTGGAGAATCCCATGGACAGAGGACCCTGGCGGGCCACCATCCATAGATTTGCACAGAGTTGGACATGACTGAAGCTACTTAGCAGGCACACACACAAGCCCCCAAGGAAGCCCTATCAATGTGCAATTCATTATTATGATTACTATTTTATAACTTTCTAGATTTAACTTCTATAGATGTATTTATTCAGGTACTTTTAAGGAGCTACAATCTTATGGCAAAATTTTAAAAAATGGAATACAGTCTCATTTTCAGTTGACTAATATAACCTGTTATATTATCTCTTGTGTGTGTTTTGCCCTCATCTATGTTTGTTTCCAACTGCAGCCATGAAATTAAAAGACGCTTACTCTTTGGAAGAAAAGTTATGACCAACCTAGATAGCATATTCAAAAGCAGAGACATTACTTTGCCAACAAAGGTCTGTCTAGTCAAGGCTATGGTTTTTCCTGTGGTCATGTATGGATGTGAGAGTTGGACTGTGAAGAAAGCTGAGTGCTGAAGAATTGGTACTTTTGAACTGTGGTGTTGGAGAAGACTCTTCAGAGTCCCTTGGACTGCAAGGAGATCCAACCAGTCCATTCTGAAAGAGATCAGCCCTGGGATTTCTTTGGAAGGAATGATGCTAAAGCTGAAACTCCAGTACTTTGGCCACCTCATGCAAAGAGTTGACTCATTGGAAAAGACTCTGATGCTGGGAGGGATTGGGGGCAGGAGGAGAAGGGGACAACAGAGGATGAGATGGCTGGA
>NW_011495041.1:7001158-7015728 GCF_000754665.1 Bison bison bison
CTGACTCGATGGACGTGAGTCTGGGTGAACTCCGGGAGTTGGTGATGGACAGAGAGGCCTGGCGTGCTGTGATTCATGGGGTTGTAAAGAGTCGGACACGACTGAACGACTGAACTGAACTGAACTGATGTTTGTTTCCTGAGATTAGAAGTAAGATCTCTGAGTTTTATTTGTGAATATCCACATGAGCTAGTCAGTGATTGAAAAAATTTCTACATGGTTGTTATCTGGGGCTACTGGTACACTTCTGTCCTCTTTTCTATCTTGTATGTTAGGACAATTTCATTTAGTCATTGTTTTTCCTCCTTTTCCATTTTCTAAAACAGAGAATAAACAATAGTAAAACAATCACAACTGATTAAAGATAACCTTCTTTGTCTTTTTAACTACATTTTGTCCTTATGAAATAATGATTTCAAAAGTAAATATCTTTCTCTTACCATGATTATTTTTTTGATTTTAATTTCCTTGTCAATTTGACCACTGGAAATTCTGGCTCCTTCATTTCTTTAAGGTTATTCCTGAACTACCAAAAAGTATTTACTTAATTAAAATTTTCCAAACTAATGATAATTTTATTTTATTTTCCAAGCAATGAAACAGATTACTGTATAAATATCCTTATTTCTTTTAATATTCTCTGTGTGTGTGCTCAGCCATATCTGTATACTAAAGATTCAGGTTGGAAATGTGTGTCAAATGCTACTGGGCTACATTTACTGACAGAGTGGTAAAAAGATTAATTTTAAAAGTCAAATATTTTAACAATTGATTAATCTTAATTTACTCATACAGTGCTCAAATATTCTTAACATAGAAATACATCTAGCTTATTTTCTTTATAACTTACATAGGTAAAATTTTTCACTTGTCCAAATTTGAAGCAAATTGCAACCCACTCCAGTATTCTTGCCTGGAAAATCCCATGGACGGAGGAGCTGGCAGGCTACAGTCCACGGAGTCACAAGCGTCAGACACAACTTAGGGAATAAACCACCACCACCTTTTCTTATAACCTTTATATGCCTCATTATACCCAAATACATAGCCAATTTATTGACAGACATCTATTTCATCTTTGTACTAATGCTATAGTACACAATACAATAAGAGACATATAGCTCTAAATATGTATGAGTTACTGTTCTAGGTACTTTTCTACCTTTTATTAATTGAGCTAACAAACGTATATCCACATTTTCCATGTTGGGACACTGAGGCACCAAGAGATTTATTAACTCATTACTCAAACTTGCACATACTAGGAATCCTGGTTATTAACAGAACGAGAACCTGGACTCAGGGACTATGCCCTTAAGTATTATCCTCAAATAAATTCAGCTACTTAAAGTTTAATTAAACACCTGCTAAAAGTCTTATAACATTCAAGAATTTGTCAATTTATTTGGCTATACAATATCAAATTGATGGGCAAAAAAGTAAGATAAAATCATCCATTATGTGCTTAGCCACTCAATCATGTCCACCTCTTTTTGACTCCATGGGCTGTAAGCCTGCCAGGTCCCTCTGTCCATGGGGATTCTCCAGGCAAGTATACTGGAGTGGGTTGCCATGTCCTCCTCCAGGAGATCTTCCCAACACAGGGATCAAACCCAGTCTCCCACATTGCAGGCAGATTCTTTACCATCTAAGCCACCAGGGAAGCCCAAAATCATCGATCAGTTTTGTTATTTTTTTGCCCTTCAATGATTTTTAGGGCTTCTCTGATAGCTCAGTTGGTAAAGAATCCGCCTGCAATGCAGGAGACTCTGGTTAGATTCCTGGGTCGGGAAGATGCTTTGGAGAAGGGGTAGGCTACCCACTCCAGTATTCCTGGGCTTCCCTTGTGGCTCAGCTGGTAAAGAATCCACCTGCAATGTGGGAGATCTGGGTTTGATCCCTGGGTTGGGAAGATCCCCTGGAGATGGGAAAAGCTGCTCACTCTAGTATTCTGGCCTGGAGAATTCCACGAACTCTATAGCCCATGGGGTGACAAAGAGTTGGACACGACTGAGCAACTTTCACTTTTTCAATGATTTTTACATTTTGTTTGTTTCTCAAATTAATCAAATTTTCCAACATATCCACATGTACATGACGTACACAAACAACAACAATAGCAACAACATGATGTAGACAAACCTTCTCAAATGTACAATCTTCATGATTTATATATCTTGTAATTGAAAGTTTTCTTATATTTTGCTCATATTGGTATTCTTGTTAATATTTCAAAATGATGTGTGTGACTATGAACTTTCTATATTTATATATTTAGTTTCTTTTGCAGACATATTTTTGCGTAATTTCTGCCTCAAAAATATAGCCTTTTAAACTGCTATTGTCACTATTCAGTATACAATAAGGCAAAGACACCGTAAAGCTGATGAAAACATGGATGGAAAAAGGCTTTATCCCCTTTTCTAAATATTAGTAAATAATTTGACTACTAGTAAAATTGTCACAAATATGAGTAAAATTGCCAACAAAGGTCTGTCTAGTCAAAGTTATGATTTTTCTAGTAGTCTTGTATGGATGTGAGAGCTGGACTATAAAGAAAGCTGAGTGCCAAAGAATTGATGCATTTGAACTGTGGTGTTGGACAAGACTCTTGAGAGTCCTTTGGACAGCAAGGAGATCCAACCAGTCCATCCTAAAGGAAATCAGTCTTGAATATTCATTGGAAGGGCTGATGCTGAAGTTGAAGCTCCAATTCTTTGGCCACCTGATGCGAAGAACTCACTCATTTGAAAAGACCCTGATGCTGGGAAAGATTGAAGGCAGGAAGAGCAGGGGATGACAGAGGATGAGATGGTTAGATGGCATCACAGACTCGATGGACATGAGTGTGAGCAAGCTCCAGGAGTTGGTGATGGACAAGGAAGCCTGGCGTACTGTAGTCCACGGGGTCACAAAGAGTTGCACACGACTGAGCCACTGAACTGAACTGAAAATTCAGTTCTACTGAATTACAGCTCTACTTCTTGTTGTTTTTCAGTTGCAAAGTCATGTCTGACTCTTTGTGACCCCATGGACTGCAGCATGCCGGGCTTCCCTGTCGTTCACTATCTCACAGTTCACTCAGATTCGTGTCCATTGAGTCAGTGATGCCTCTTCTAGTAGAGCATTATATTTTTGTCTGTTGATTTGTAGTAAATTGCACATCTCTTTGAGAGATTTACATTTCTCAGAAATTCTTCTTATGGTAATAGTTACATTGTATTATAAAATGTTATTTTGCTCCTTTAGAAATATCCTAAGTAAATATACCCTCAGAAGAATAACATGTCAAAATGAGATATATTAAAACTACATTTTCAATTTTGAGTTTTTATGCTTTGCATCCCAGATCTGAATTGAAAATACAGGTGGCATCTCAAGAATTGTGTATTTCAAATTAGACTGCAGGAAGAGTGTCTGAAGGTGATGCCCCAAACTCCACCTGCTGTCACTTCAGTAATTATATTCCTCTTCATATTTCACTGGCCAACTTATATTTATATCTGTGAACATCTCAACATTTATTTAAATCTTCAAACAAGAAATCTGTAAACTTCCAAGTGCCTTGACTTTCAAGCTTCTTCAGTTTTTATATTCAGTTCAGTTCAGTTCAGTTCAGTCACTCATTAGTGTCCGACTCTTTGCGACCCCACGAACTGCAGCACGCCTGGCCTCCCTGTCCATCACCAACTCCCAGAGTTCACTCAGACTCATGTCCATCGAGTCAGTGATGCCATCCAGCCATCTCATCCTCTGTCGTCCCCTTTTCCTCCTGCCCGCAATCCCTCCCAGCATCAGGGTCTTTTCCAGTGAATCAACTCTTCACATGAGGTGGCCAAAGTATTGGAGTTTTAGCTTCAGCATCAGTCCTTCCGATGAACATCCAGGACTGATCTCCTTTAGGATAGACTGGTTGGATCTCCTTGCAGTCCAAGGGACTCTAAAGAGTCTTCTCCAACACCACAGTTCAAAAGCATCAACATCTTTGGCACTCAGCTTTCTTCACAGTCCAACTCTCACATCCATACATGACCACTGGAAAAACCATAGCCTTGACTAGACGGACCTTTGTTGGCAAAGTAATGTCTCTGCTTTTGAATATGCTATCTAGGTTGGTCATGACTTTCCTTCCAAGAAGTAAGCGTCTTTTAATTTCCTGGCTGCAATTACCATCTGCAGTGATTTTGGAGCCCCCAAAATAAAGTCTGACACTGTTTCCCCATCATTTCCCATGAAGTGATGGGATCAGATGCCATGTATCTTTGTTTTCTGAATGTTGAGCTTTAAGCCAACTTTTTCACTCTCCTCTTTCACTTTCATCAAGAGGCTTTTTAGTTCCTCTTCACTTTCTGCCATAAGGGTGGTGTCATCTTCATATCTGAGGTTATTGATATTTCTCCCAGCAATCTTGATTCCAGCTTGTGCTTCTTCCAGCCCAGCATTTCTCATGATGTACTCTGCATATAAGTTAAATAAGCAAAGTGCATATATATAGCCTTGACCTACTCCTTTTCCTATTTGGAACGAGTCTATTGTTCCATGTAGTATGGAAGGTCATAAAACTTGAAAATTTTCTAGAGAGTAATTTTTATTCTCCCCATACCTTTATTTCATTCCCCCTTAAAACACATTACATGATCAAATTCCATAATTTTATTTTACAGTTACAAAATCTCAAAATGTGTACTCACATATTTATTTAACAATTGTTTGTTAATTATTTGATGTGTGTTGGCATGATACATATGAGGGACAGACATCATCTCTGGCCTAGTGATCATGACAGCTCAAAGAGGAGACCATCACTAAGTAACTCATATATGTAATTCTGTAAATCATGAGTAAGTAGTAGGAAGAAATAGGTTGCAGTGAATATGTACAAGGTGATAACTTAAGCAAGTCTGAGGACTCAGGTAAGTCCTCCATGAATAAATAGCACCTATTCCTGGAAAATAACCTGTCATACAGATGAGAGTCTGGGGTAGGGAGATGGCAAAAGAAATGCTGGATGTGTCTCAGGCAGATGGAAAGCATGGAAGGAAATCAGTGTGTTTATTATATGGAGCATTTCCTATGAATGCTCAGATTTCTTCAAGTCTTGTATCTCATAAAGCCTCTTAAAGATAAAGTTTTTGTTATTTTTTGTCTATTCTATTAATAAAACATGTCTTCCATGTGTCCTTGACTAATAATACATTTTTTATGACCACAAGCTTTTATAGTACATGATGCTTTTTTCTTTAACACATGATTTTCTTAAAATTCTTAATTTCTGAAGAAGACTTATGGAAGTTCTGATTTTTGTCCATCACTTTTTAAGTGAAGAGTTTAACTTTTCCTCCAGTGATTGAATATGTTGGTCACTTGTGTCCTTCCTCCCTTTCTGTCAGGTAGATGATTTATCACCTAAGTATTTAACCTATTGTTCATTAAGAACAGAAATGACTCCCATCAGTACAACACGGTACTGGTGGTGGAAATCAGACATAAATAATGTAAAACAACAGAAACTGCTTGTTCAACTTTTATTCTTTCTAAGTCTAATGAGAAAAGTCAAATATCCATCTTTTGCACTTGGAATTTATTTTCTGCAAGCCCTTTCCATCAAAGTACATGCGAAAAGTAAAGAGGGGGTCAGTTCAGTTCAGTCGTGTCCAACTCTTTGCGACCCCATGAAGCGCAGCATGCTTGGCCTCCCTGTCCATCACCAACTCCTGGAGTTTACCCAAACTCATGTCCATTGAGTCGGTGATGCCATCTAACCATCTTATCCTCTGTTTTCCCCTTCTCCTTCTGCCTTCAATCTTTCCCAACATTAGGATCTTTTCAAATAAGTGAGCTCTTCGCATCAGGTGGCCAAAATCCTGGAGTTTCAGCTTTAACATCAGTCCTTCCAATGAACACCCAGGACCAATTTCCCTTAGGATGGACTGGTTGGATCTCCTTGCAGTCCAAGGGACTTTCAAGAGTCTTCTCCAACACCAGGGTTCAAAAGCATCAATTCTTCTGCGCTAAGCCCTCTTTATAGTCCAACTCTCACATTCATACACGACTCCTGGAAAAACCATAGCCTCGACTAGACGGACCTTTGTTGACAAAGTAATGTCTCTGCTTATTAATATGCTGTCTAGGTTCGTCATAACTTTCCTTCCAAGGAGTGTCTTTTAATTTCCTGGCTGCAGTCACCATCTGCAGTGGTTTTGGAGCCCCCCAAAATAAAGTCAGCCACTGTTTCCACATCTATTTCCCATGAAGTGATGGGATGATCTTGATCTTAGTTTTTATTATGCCATGATCTTAGTTTTCTGAATGTTGAGCTTTACGCCAACTTTCTCACTCTCTTCTTTCACCTTTGGAGTCCCTTTGTATGAATCGGTTTTGTTAGAGACGGAGTTGTCATGAAAGTCTATACACTTAATGACCCTGGACTCATCATTTCACTTCTGTAGCTGTTGCTTCACCACTGACAGCAGATGGAGAACATTGCAGGATTAATTATTGCTGCAAATTGTTATTTATTAATGCTCTGCACACCATGCTGCCTTGAATAGATGCCTCCAGAGCTCTTCTCATCCACTATAGTTTAACATTACATGTCACAACCTTCTAGTGACTTGTGAAATCAATTTACAAGACAGACACAGGACAGAACATAAAGGTGAACTCTTAGAATTTATCACAGAAAGTTAGAATATGCACCAGTTATATATTTTTTTCAGTCTTGTGCATGTATGTGCATCTCTGTGTGTATTTGAATACTGAGTTTTCATACATATTTCTTAATGTAAGTTCTTAAAAATGCTTGAAAGACACTACTTTGAATGCATTGAAAAGACATCTGATAAACTTAATTTTGTAAATTTTTTTACTAGTGTAAAAAATATATGGAAATTTGAAAAATAATTAATGTGACTTTTTTACTCTGTATTATTCTCTTGATTGCTTTTCTAGTTTGGTGGCATTCTATCTTATGTTCTTCCTTCATAATAGCATTCTATTTTCACTTCCTAATTTTTACCAGGACACACATTCCTTTTTTATTGGTTAAGTAGGCAAATATCATTCACTACAATGTGTCGGTAACTGTGATGAATATGTATAAAATTCATATGTATAAATATGTAAGAATATGTATAAATATTCTTACAAATATACATATGTAAGAATATGTATAAAACAATATTCACTCTTAAGAATCTGACAAATGTATTGAAGAAAACAGAAAAGTAAATAGAAAATTATTTCTCAACTAGAAGTATCATTAGAATTTGTTGAAGCTGAGGATAAGTGAAACAGTATTGTCCAGAGCCCATCTTTTAAAGAAATTTAGAAGTAAAGAAATCTTATAAAGAGCTGAGGGAAATGATTCCCTGACAGAACGAGATAAAAACACCATGAGGTTACTTTAAACTTGATAAATAGGTAAAGGAGAAATAAAAGTACTGGCCCATCAGTGTTTGAAGCTTAAATGGCATCTGAAGAACCTCTCTCCTGTGTTACCTGTCCCAGAGGAAATCCTTTCAGCTATATTGATAATATAGAAAACAGAAAATCTTATTCTTGCTACATGATTTACACTGTGTGAGAAACTGTCTTTTGTGCTATTTTGCTATTTCTCTCTGTTGGTGACTGAACTATAAAATCTCCTCACTACTTTTGTGTTGTGAATTCAGAGATGTCCTAAATTTAGTGCTTCTTTTGGGAAGAAGCCTGTACAGTCCCTAAAGAATCTTAAAGCGATCCCCCATATCTATAAGATGTGATCTTTCCATAAGTATATATATATAAATATATATACACATAATATATTGTTTTTAATAATTCCTACTGCACTCTGATTCATCTCTGTAAATGTTCAAACTAAAGAAAATATATTCTTATGTATTTCTTACTATATGCACTTTAGAATTTCATTTGATTTTTATAAATTTATCAAAAATGTTTCCAAAGTAAAGACAAAATCAGGGACAATTCTTTGACTCACGATAATGTACCAAATACCAACACTATCCCAGACATGGGAACACAACCAAAAAAAAAAAAAAAGGCATAATCTTTGCTTTGTAGAGTTTACAATGTAAGAGACAAATGAATGGAGATTGAGGAGATGGGATCGTCAAAGTCCAGATTTTGGCTTGTGCAATCATGGGAACTATGATAAAGAGCATTGGAGAGAGGACAGGTTTAAGGATAAGCGACATGAATGTGTTCAGGAGTACTGAATCTGAGGTGTTTTTAATGCGTCTAACTGGAAATATTAAATATGCAACTGAGTATATTGTCTGGAGCTAAGATGGGGAATAGGATCTGGGGATACAAATTTGTCAGTGGTCTTTTGAAGCAGTGCCATGAATGAGATTCTCATTTTAAAAAAGTGAGAAGAAAAAAGGTCTTCTCAGATGCCTTTTTGACTGCATATGTCTTTAAACCTGGGGCTTCCCTGGTTGGCTCTGAAATGCAGGAGGCACAGAAGATTCAGGTTCAATCCCTGGGTCCGGAAGTTCCCCTGGAGGAAGGTCTGGCAACCCACTCTGGTATTCTTGCCTGGAAAATCCCATGGACAGAGGAGCCTGGCATGCTACAGCCCATGAGGTCGCGAAGAATTGGGCACAACTTAGCGCCTGAGCAGCAGCAGCAGTCTTAAAACCTACGGCAGGGTTTCAATGTATATTTTCAACTGACTTAAGCAAGTGAATTTTAAGCTTATTTATCAAGTGTTCTAGAACACAATCTAATATGTTTTTGAACCAGAAATTCACTGGGAGAACTAGATAAACTAAATTAATCATTTAGGTCCCAATTTTACCATTTATATAGAAAAGGTGAACAAAACACAACATTTATTATTGATCAATTTATATCACAAGAATACCATAATTCATAATGGACAATATTGTCAGGTAGCAGAACACTTATCCCCTTAGATAAGACTGTGGTAGATTAAGTGAAAGTGTTAGTTGCTCAGTCGTGTCTGACTCTTTGTGACCCTATGGACTGTAGCCCACCAAGGTGCCTCTGTGTCCTTTCTTATAGAGTGATGGGGGTCTATGTTCCCTATCAGAGTATCTGGATAGGCTTCTGGAACTGCGTGACCAGCTGCTTGACCAGAAAATGATGAAGGTTATACTTCACCATTTCCTGGGTCTAAGCCATAAGAAATAGGTAGCTTCCTGTGATGGTTAATCTCACATGTCAATTTGACCAGATCACCAGGTGCCCAGATATTTGATTAAACATTATTCCTATTTTAAAATGATTTTAAAGTTTAACTAATAATCACAAAAATGTTGTAGCCAATGAAGGCTGGAAAGAAAGAATCAGTATAGAAGAAAAATTTGTGTGCTTCATGCATATGTGATAAAATATTTGAAGATGAGTCCTTCAAGAAGAGCATATGTTTGAAATTAAACTTTAGTTAACGGTTCCTGTTGAGGTTTCTTCCTAGGCATTTTTCATATTTCTTTAAGGACCTAAAGTAAAATTTATTTCTATGCAATGCTTCTGCAGTCAGCTATATCTTCTAACATGTATAAATAAGTATGCATATACATTTTTCACTTCTGTTTTTTATTTCCAGTGAGACTAATCTGTAGGTATGCCTAATCCCTTTGCTTGCATATAAGGTAAGGTGGAAAATTATTTTGCATGCTTTATTTATTATTTGCATATTATTGTATAACAATATTCAGTTCAGATATTTTATAAAGAGATTTATAAAAGTGATGGTTTCTTTCACCACAATTACAGTAAGAAATATTTTTCAAGAGGCACATTAAAATAGTAATATTTTAACTGTGGTTGACACATCCTTCATAATTACCTTTGTTCTATTACAGCACCTTGCAAATTGAATTAATTCACACTATTATAAAGCCAAAATACAGGATATAAAATCACTGAGTACCAAAGAATTTAAGCTGATGTAGGTTCTGTTATGCAAATCAATCAAATCACATTCCATTTTTTTTCTTTTTTTAAATTGAACACACTCCTTTTTTCAAACATATGAACATTATCTTCTGTATAAAACATAAATTAAAATAGAATAAGAGAAGACATTAGTTCACCCCAATGACCTCTATTGAGCTCTTCACCTTTTTGAACCATAAATATGACTTAGCAAATCATACCTGTCAAGAGAAACAATTCATCCTTCATTAGAATTTGAATGATTTGAAATGAAAGAAATGAATTAAAGCCAGTGATTGGCAGTATTACATTTTTAGCGAAAGGCTACCAATTTTACTTTCATCACAGAATTTGAGAGGCAAATGCACTGAAAATATTCCTTCTGGTATCTTTCACAGCAATTATTTATATCCAACTATTTAAACTTTGTAAACCATCCCAGCTAGGAAAAAATGTAAATATTGGACGACTACATTTAATTTCTATTTTAAAATTAGTATTTAATTAGCATATAGGCTAATATCAGAATATATTTGCATGACAGATTTAACATGCAAAAAGCAGAAAATTGATTTCCCTCCCTGTATCTACTCAGTTGTTTAGTCCAGAAATGTTAGTCATCCTAACTTCTTTTACTTAGAAACATCTCAAACTGATACCAGCCATACCTTCTAAATACATATGTGGAATCCAACCACTTCTTACTATCACCAACTACACTTATGTTCACAGCATCGTGGTTTCTTGCACAGAAGTGAGCATGACGTATGCAAAACAGAAATTACGTGTTGCCACTTTCCCCTTTAAAAGATGCAATTCACATTCACAAAATCCAGAATCTTCCAGTGGACAGCAGGAACCTACATGATCAGATCCACTCTTATTTCAGGCCTTGTCCCCTATCATTCTCTGTTCACTTATTCCTCCTCTGGACTGTTGGGTATTATTCATGATAAGCATCCTCTTATTTCAAGGTATGTAGATTTACTGTTCCCTCAGCCTTAAATATTCTTCTCACCGATCTTTGTCGATTTCTCCACCACTGCATTCAAGTATTTCCTTTTTAGATAGCACTTCCCTCACAATCCTGCATAACATGTTATCTCTCAGCCTGAAATAGATGCATTAGGTTGGCCAAAATATTTGTTTCATAATGTCTTACGGAAAAACCCAAATGAACTTTTTGGCCAATCCAAAAAGTTGTTTTACTGTAAAGTAAAAGTATTTTTACTGTAATGTCAACCAGAAAATAAGCTCCAAGAGAACAGGATTTTTGTTTTATTAACTACTAGATTTTCATTGGTGGAACATAGTAGGTGCTTAAAAATATTAGCTGAATAGACCTAATGCCAAGTTAGGTAGGCTCTATTACCTTTGCTCTATCTAACCACAGTATTTCTTTTTTGTGCCATGAAAATACATTTCGATACATTAGTAACTTCTTTTATTCACCTCAAAGAAGTGACCTATACAACTGGCAGAGAAGTAATTGGAATGGAGACTCAACCAACTTTAGCAATGTAAGGACTGGGCAAGAGATCTCTCTCTGCTGCTGCTAAGTCACTTCAGTCGTGTCCAACTCTGTGTGACCCCATAGACGGCAGCCCACCAGGCTCCCCCGTCCCTAGGATTCTCCAGGCAAGAACACTGGAGTGGGTTGCCATTTCCTTCTCCAATGCAGGAAAGTGAAAAGTGAAAGTGAAGTTGCTCAGTCGTGTCCGACCCTTAGAAACCCCATGGACTGCAGCCCACCAGGCTTCTCCGCCCATGGGATTTTCCAGGCAAGAGTACTGGAGTGGGGAGCCATTGCCTTCTAGTCTCTGATAAATGCATATTCTAGACACAAAATAGTAAGTGCATGTGTGTTAAATGATTGATACAATCATGTTCCATTTATGTAATTTTACTTTATCTTTGCCACCACTACTCTGGCTCTTTTGTGACACCATGAACTGCGCCTGCCAGTCTCCTCTGTCCTTGGAATTTTCCAGGCAAAAATACTAGAGCAGGTTGCCATTTCCTACTCCTGGGAATCTTTCCAACCCGGGGATCGAACCCGCATCTCCTGCACTGGCAAGTGGACTCTTCACCACTGTGCTACCTGGGAAGCCCTTGCCACCACTACTAGTGATGTCTATTACTGACATTTCCTGACGATCTGTGATGACAGAATTCACTAAATTTCCCTCAATATTAATTTTATCCTTTATTTTAGTTATTAAAACCCCAAATTTTAGCTATACATATGACCTTTCAGTCTGAATATTATTTTGGCTTTCTCTCTGCCCAGAGGCTTTGTTCTTTCCTTAAGACCATTCCTATGAGGTGGTCCATAGGACCTCCTTCATCTGTGGCTGTGCTTTTGGTGTTTTAGAAGTTGTTCTCTCCTGTTTCCTTTTCAGATCTAGGCATTTAAGCCTACCTATATCTTTGTAACTAGCCCCTTTATTAAATTCCTCTTATTTTTAGCTTGAGTATAACATCTTCCCCCACCCCTACTTGCACCATAGCTTTCTGAGACCTCAGTTGATATAGTAAATAAAAACAAAGAGTTGTATCAGGAAACAGACCATTCAGTAAGTATATTTATGGGAAAAATTTGCTCACATATGTGACATTTTTCTTGCTGGGAAAAAAAGATACAGATAAAAGCATCTACAGATAAAGTAGCTATGGCACCGTAGTTGCTCAGGATTGTAGTAAATATAAAAACTGTGGGGTAAACTTGTTCCTGCTGTTGGCCCTAAAAGTGATACATAATAAAAAAATATATCAAAATGATGACTTGGGATGTTTAACTCATTCTTTGGATGCAAAGCTAACAAATCTTTGTGGCGAAGATAAGACGGAGGGTCAGAGTCAGTGGCTGATTTCATAGGTTGCAGAACTGTAGCACCAATTAAATGTTCATTCCTACCAGGTAAGGTGATGCTAAGGTAAGAGAGGTGATGGGGGAATACTGAAACTTTGATATTGGGTATAAGACACTTAAAGCTAAAAAGCTGAACTCTCAGATTATTTAGAATCTCATTTTCTGGTGAAAGTAGTCTGTCTTCCTTTAGTATGAGGGAATCAGATTTTTCCTACCTGAAAAACATTTAAATTACTGTATATTGGGCAGTTGCCTTCTAAGAAGATTCTGTCTAGCACTCACTCTGATCACTCCTTATTTACTTCCTTGCTCATAATAAGTTATTCTCTAGCCTATTGCCAACATTAAGATATAAGACTTGGCAGAAAATAACCTATCTATTGAAAGAGTTACATGACATTGTCAAATCTGATCAACAAGAACCTGACCATCACAATGAAATTGTATTAATATTCTGAAGGTGTTAGAGAAGGCATACAAAACATAAGACCTATCAACCTGAATTTATTGACATGGGCACACTAACTCAGTGTTCTGGATTTAAGATGTTGTCTTGAGCCCTGGGGAATGGCGTTTATATTCTGTGATGGGGGTAACTACTTCACCTAAAGTCAAGGAGGATGAAATTTCAGACTTTCCCTGACATATTCTAGAGGAGAGATTACATGGGCTCAAGCATAAGAATATTGAAGTGGATCTATTATGTGGAAGCTCTTAAGTCAGTCTTAAGCCATATCTACTGGAGTGGTTTAATCCAGGAAGGCATTCTCTTTACCACAGAAGTAAAATGTACCTCACTGATAGGAGAAGCAGTATCTTTGAGAAACTCATGGTTAGCTTTTCTCTCTAGGCTAGAAATGAAAAAGGGAATACCACAAACAATTCAGCTCTTAAGCCAAATGCAAAGAATGAGATCATAGTAGGTAGAGGTAACCTTAGATGGCACTTAGAATCAGAGGCCAGCTGGCCACAGCAACAGAGTGGTAGCAATTAGTAACAGGAAAGGCATAGAATTCAATGAGCTTATTGATGAGGTCTTCTTAATAGTTAATCTATCCCAAAGTTCTTAGGAATGAAATTGATAAGCAAAGCAATAAAGGCAAGTCAATGGATACTGAAGGAATAACATTTTGTGTCATTCAATCATCTAAAGAATCCAGACCAGCCAAGGTACTGCCAGCAGGCAAGGGGACGTTGGAAACAGGAGAGTGACCAGTACCAACTGTGATTTACATTAGTTCATTTTTCATTTTTCCTTCTTTTTCTGTTACCACATATGACAAGTGCAGATAGTAACTGAAGTTAGTTGTCAGATCAGAGTGTGATTAAATGGACTCTGTCCTTAGACAGTAGCTGGTTGGAGTTAGTATGTTGTCTGTTTAGGCAACATACTTTTCTTCAGGATAAATGATGAAAAATGGTTTCTGGTGGAAAAAAGTAATCAGTTGTATATGCCATTTTTTTTGTCTCTTTGCCTATTGGTTACCTTCTGTGCTCTGGGAGGATGATATTAGGAATGACATCCCTAGGGCTCACTTGTCCTTGGGATCAGTGTTTAGATCCTCAATGGTGAAAAATTGAAAGCATTTCCTCTAAAGTCAGGAACAAGACAAGGGTGCCCACTTTCACCATTACTATTCAACATAGTTTTGGAAGTTTTGGCCACAGCAATCAGAGCAGAAAAAGAAATAAAAGGAATCCAAATTGGAAAAGAAGAGGTAAAACTCTCACTATTTGCAGATGACATGATCCTCTACATAGAAAACCCTAAAGATTCCACCAGAAAATT
>NW_011495041.1:7017186-7024314 GCF_000754665.1 Bison bison bison
TGGGGTAGTTCTAATGAGGTGGATGAAATTGGAACTTATTATACAGAGTGAAGTAAGCCAGAAGGAAAAACATAAATACAGTATACTAACGCATATATATGGAATTTAGAAAGATGGTAACGATAACCCTGTATACGAGACAGCAAAAGAGACACTGATGTATAGAACAGTCTTATGGACTCTGTGGGAGAGGGTGGGAAGATTTGGGAGAATGGCATTGAAACATGTGAAATGTCATGTATGAAACGAGATGCCAGTCCAGGTTCAGTGCACAATGCTGGATGCTTGGGGCTGGTGAGCTGGGAAGGCCCAGGGGGATGGTATGGGGAGGGGGGAGGGCGGAGGGTTCAGGATGGGGAGCATGTGTATATCTGAAATTAATAATTTAAATATAAAAAAAAATAATAATAAAAAAAAAAAAAGAATGTGTCTCCCAGTGCCATTCAGGGTGAGAAGAGAACAGGATCAGGTATTTATTCCTCTGGTTCTGCCCATTCCAGAACTGCTGCATGTTGCTGCTTCATTCCACTGAAAATCACAGGTCCTGTCAGATGGCTCTCTCCTGCAGATGCTGGTAAATTCTCTCTTCTAGTCCCGTCAAGCAAGATGCCAGAGGCTGTGCTGTGGTCTCCTCTTACATGTCTCACCACTTCTTTTTGGTTCCTTTCACCCTGCCATGCTGTTGTAAATTGTCCCTTCCCTACACTTCAAATAGGCTAATGAATTATGTCCTGTGTTCCTTGTTGGGACTGTGATTGACATACTGAGAGTCAGCTTTGAACGTGCAGTCAACACAACAACAGAGAGGGCAGCAAAGCTCAAGATCAAAGGAACCTGGGTCTGTCCTTGAATTTCCTGCTGAGCAGAGCTGCCTACCCTTCCTGGACTCCTGCTCACCAGACTGTCGTATGAAATAGAAAAATGTTCTCATCTGTTTGAGGCACTGCATTTTTTACATCTTTGTCATTACAGCTTAGCCTCTGCTCTGATTAACAGACCTAATGTGTGCCTAGCACTGAATTAAGGGATTTACACAAAATTTCTCATGTGATTTTTCTTAAACTCTCTAGAGGTTACCATCATTTAGTCACATTTTATGAATGAGAAAATTGAACTTCATGAGCACTGGGTAAATCTGTGCTGTGCTGTTCTTAGTCATTCACTTGTGTCCTGGACTTTGCAATCAAATGGACTGTAGCCTGCCAGGCTCCTCTGTCTGTGGAAATTCTCCTGGTAAGAATACTGGAGTGGGTTGCCAGGCCCTCCTCCAGGGGATCTTCCCAACCCAGGGATCAAACCCATGTCTCCCACATTGCGGGTGGATTCTTTACCATCTGAACCAACAGGAAACCCCAACCTGAAGTCTATTTTATCCCAAATGTGTAGTCTTCCTGTTATAGCTCAGCGCCTCCCTAAATAGGTTTGCTTTACTTCACTCCAGGTTCCAGTCCCTGTAGCTTCTTTAGAGTTTACCTAATCAACACTCTTCTCTCATCTTCCCCCAATCTGGGAAATGATGTTTTCAGACAGAATGTTGCACAAGCATAAGATCTAAGAAATAATCCTTAAGCCTGCCCCCACTTCCTGACTAATCTATTGGGCTTTTGTGTAATACTGATCAAAAACAGAAGGGATATTTAAAGTCTTCATGAAATTTATTTGCTCCTCTATAAAGTAAGTACGGTTCCCTGGTGGCTCAGGTAGTAAACAATCTGTCTATAATGCAGGAAACCTGGGTTCAATCCCTGGGTTGGGAAGATCCCCTGGAGAAGGGAATGGCAACCCTCTACAGTATTCTTGGCTGGAGAATCCTATGGACAGAGGAGCCTGGTGGGCTACAGCCCATAGGGTCACAAAGAGTCAGACATAACTGAGTGACTAACACTTTCACATAAAGTAGAGTCAATAGTAATAACACAGTTGCAATTAGAGAAAGACATTTATCAAGGATCCACATCTTTTACCTGAACAAATGTGGAAAAAAAAGAAATTCTGTTAACTTTGGCAACAGCTCTTAAGTTGCCAGGGGCTTCCCTAATAGCCAGTTGGTAAAGAATCCACCTGTAATGCAGGAGACCCCAGTTCTATTCCTGGGTCAGGAAGATTTGCTGGAGAAGGGATAGGCTACCCACTCCAGTATTCTTGGATTTCCCTTGTGGTTCAGTTGGTAAAGAATCCACCTGCAATGCAGAAGATCTGGGTTCTATCCCTGGGCTGGGAAGATTCCCTGGAGAAGGGAAAGGCTACCCACTCCAGTATTCTGGACTAGAGAATCCCATGGACTGTATAGTCCATAGGTCGCAAAGAGCTGGACATGACTGAGAGACTTTCACTTTCACTTTAAGCCACCAAAAGGACCCTAATCCTTGAAATGTTTGACAAAAAAATGTATCTTGGCAAAATTATTTGCTTTATTTTTCAAGGGCAATGTTGTCGCATGCTTTTCAACAAGTACAAGCTTAGATCATTGAAAAGTCTCATAAACTCAAAATGGTAAAGCTTCAGTCCAACTCTTCATGTTCTCTTTCTTCTTATTCTCTGTCCTCTTCTTTTCCATATTCTGTTATCAAGTGCATTTTAAGAATATCTCCAAACACTGCATGTGGTTCTGTACGTCACTGAGAATACTGATACAGTGACACTGTTGGGCTCTGTGGGACTCATGTCAAGTCTGCTGAGTAGATATGCAAGCAGGTGTGCAGTTGCCTTTTTTTTTTTAACAGTTATATAAAAAATAGTTGAGCTAGAATTTGAAATAATTAACCAGATTTTACCCTTTATGCTTTCTATGACATCATGGATGTTTTTGAGAGATGTTTGAAGATACGTATGCGGCTTACAGAATAGCAGCTGTGGGACTTTGAAAATTCAGGGAACTACCAGGAGACTTCAGGTCTACTGAATATTAAGGCATTGTTCTTATGCCTCAATTTATACTTTATTTATTGGAGTAATACATTTTTTACAAACTCCCAACTGTCTGTAGACTATATTACAAGAATGGGCACTGGATTTTATTAGAAAGGCTGAATTCTGACCCCAGCTCTATCTGAAATGGATTTTGTGACCTCTATCAAAATCATGCTTCATAGCCAAAAAGGAAAATAGTTATTGTTTAAAAATCACTGCAACAGACAATTCTGCATATTGTAAGTGATTTGTGAGGGAAAGACTGAAGAAAATGCACAGACTTCAGATGTATGCTACTAAATTTTCTTTCCTAAACTTATTTGTGTTAAATTTCCACCTTTGTGATTTAGTTTTTGGGATTCGAACGTAGCTTTGATTTTCTTTGATTGGGATTTATTTTTAGCTTTGGGAGGTATGACTGACACGTAAAAAGTGTATGTATTTAGGTTGTATGACCTGATTTTAAGGTACACTATGTGCGGATTTAACATACACATACATTATGAAATGCTTATCACAGTCAAGGCGATTAACCTTGACTCACCTCACAGTTACCGTGTGTGTATGTGTGTGTGCGCGCACGCACACCTGTGATGAGTGAGAACCAATTTTAAAATATCAAAACTACTCTCTCTCCTCACTCTCAGTTTTCCTCTAGTTCCTTCATCAGGTGTCAAGAACTGTGTGAGACAGTGGGGTTTATGTCACTTTAAGTTTTCCATTAAATAGTGACTTTCTTTTACCACAATTTAAGAAGCCAAACATTCTCCTTTTGGATTGTCTGCATCTCAGGAAGTTTCATTCTTCCCTCAGGGCTTAGAGGGCCGTCTTTTAAACTTCAGATGTCTTAGCTTCAGTGCAAAGATTAAAAAGAAGGATGGAATGTCAGAGGCTTCCCAAAATAAACAACATTGTTCCAGCTGTGAAGACCATCTTAATCCCAGATAAAACAGCCATAGATGGAAGAAATAACTTTATTAAAACTGTACAAAAGTCTTGGTGATAAACCATGGTCTATAATGTAGCCTTTCTGAAGTAAAACCATGCACTAGTCTTTAGTGTTTTGCCTGCATTGTATTATGTATTCAAAAGCTATACTCAGAGGGGTGCTTGTTATCCTCATTTTAAAATAAATCTGAAGTTTCTTCAACATTTTCAGCATGTATGTTCTTACCCACAGAATGAATATCTCAAAATGATCCAACAGAAACCATGAAGAACCATTGACAGCCCAAGTTAATTCTCTTAAGAGGGGTATAAAAAGATACTATTTTCCCAAGATATTGGATATTTGTGTGTGTGTGTGTATGTTTGAAATTATATATCTGTTAGACTTGGTATTACCCCTGAAGGAATTCTAGGTAATGACTTTTCTGTTGCCTCTGTTTTTGAGATAACCTGTATTTGAAGGGCACAGTTGCCAGGGGGACCCCTTCCAGGGCCAGAGAGTGGGCTCTTATCTAACTCCCTTTGAGGGAGTCAGGAGGACATTGAGGGGATTTTCCCTCCCAGCCTTTGCCAAAAAGACTTGGGAGGGACATTTACTGGGGTCTCTGAACTTACATTTTCTTTTCTTGGGCTCTTCGTAGAGGGCAATGACAGCTTGAACAAAGGGAATCTCATCTTCCTTGCCCTCACGTTTACAATATAAACTAAACTTAAAAATAGTGTTAAATCCTAAGGACCCCGAGGTGGGGGGCATTTTTTCCCCATCCCTCATGGGGTACATAGGCCTGTCCTGAGTGCAGTGTCTGATAAACCTTTTCTTTTCAATCCATCCAGCTGCGATCTTTTCCAGTGAATCAAAAGACAAGCCAGGACAGGGTCCGATGGGAAACCAGACTTTTTTTTTCTTATTTGGATGGTGGTATAGTCTGTATCCTTTTATCAGGGGACCAGTGCCAGCACGGATGACCCTACTTATGATTCTAGAGCAGTTATAAACCCTCTCCCAATCCTAGAGTACCTGATTGTATTGGTGTTGTTTAGTCACTAAGTCATGTCTGACTCTTTGAGACCCCATGGAATGTAGCCTGCCAGGCTCCTCTGTCCATGGCATTTCCCAGGCAAGAATACTGGAATGGGTTGTCATTTCCTTCTCCAGGGGATCTTCTTGAACCAGGGATCAAACTTGTATATCTTGCATTGACAGGCATGTTCTTACCACTGAGCCACCAGGGAAGCCCTCCTGATGATAAAAACAAAAATGCTCAGGAGTAAGCACAATCAAGGGAGCATGGCCCCAAGTTAGTTAACCCCTAGACATACTTCTAAGGTTGTTCATTTTTATCCAAGGCCAGGTTCGATACTATCAAGCTCCACAACCACTTTTACCTGGAGGCACTGGGCCAAATGAACAACCCAGTGAGTGAATTTTTAGAAACAGGGAGCTTAACTGAGGGCTTCTATTATAGGATTATCTCACCAAGAACAGATAAAGCATAACTGACAGGGAATAAAGGTTGCAGTCTTTCAGAAAACCTCCTACCAAGACTCAGAAAAGGGAAGTGGAAGTGTTAGCCACTCAGTCGTGTCTGACTCTTTGTGACCCCACGGACTGTAGCCCTCCAGGCCCCTCTGTCCACGGGATTTCCCAGGCAGTAATTCTAGAGTGGGTAGCCTCTTGCTTCTGCAGGGGATCTTCCTGACCCAGGGACTGAAACCAGGTCTCCTGCATTGGCAGGGAACCGTCTGAACCACCAGGAAAGCGCATGGAGAGTCAGAACTTCAGATCCAAATACCGACAGGCAGAGTAAATGGAAATATCCCACGTTTTCAAGATTTCAAAGGGAGAAAAGGGAGCCAGGTTGAAAGAAGAGGGGAAGGAGGAGGGATGAAAGGGTGGGTTTATGGACATCTCCTGACACTGCAGACACCCAGGCATTACAGGACTCTTCTCTGGGGTCACTGAAAGGGAGGATGGAAACTTGTCCTCGCGGAGCTGCTATCTCCAGTTCTCTGCCAATGGAAGGTGATCAAATAACTCTGATCCTCAGATACCTGAGGCTCTTCAACCAGACTCCTGTGTCCAGCAACAGGACGGACGGAAGGAGGGTAGGGAAGTAGGTGGGGGTGAAAAGAGGAAAGAGAGAGGGAGGGGAGAAGAAGTCAGCGAAGTCTCTGGTTGCTTACCTGGTCCGGCACTCTGGTCAGTCGTTTGTGTCAGGAGGAGACCAGGGACAAACAGGTCCTGGGAGCGGCTGCTGAGTCTGGTCTGCTGGTGGGTGAGCTGGTCCCTGAACACCCAGTGGTTGGGACACCAGTCATGGAGGAGGCATCCCTTTGGGGTGCCAAAGATGTTGGGGGAAGACCCCTTCCAACACACAAGAATGGGCTCCTGCCTAACCCTTGGATTGTCCAAACAGACACACATGAGGACAAAGCAAGACGCTTGATTGGAAGGGGTGCTGAAACTGAGAGCAGTGGGGTAAGAGACCGCAGGAGGACAGCTCTGCCTCATGGTTCTCTGCCTCAGGTTTTATGGAGGTGGATTTAGTTTCCAGGTTGTCTCTGGCCAGTCATCTTCTCATCCTCATATTGGGTTCTACTCAGGACTGTTCCTGGTGGTGGTGGTGGTTTAGTCACTAAGTCATGTCCGACTCTTGCTACCCCATGGACTGTAGCCTGCCAGGCTCCTCTGTCCATGCTATTTTCCAGGCAAGAATACTGGAGTGGGTTGCTATTTCCTTCTCCAAGGACTCTTCCTGGTGGCTCACAAATCTCTCAGCCAAGTTGGATTCCAGTGCAAGGGTTTCTGGGAAATTGCCTGGTGTCTCCTTTTCTCTGCTCCCCACCAGAATTTTGGCAGCAGCTTCTTAGTTCCATGTTCCTTATTGGGACCTTCTCATATGAGATAACTTCTGTAGATGGTTATTTTTTGTTCCTAGCCAGGGTTCAAACTATAGGTCAACAATTCCCCAGCACTGACCTGAGAATCAAGAGACTAGTTATTGGTACCTTACAAACTGTTACAAGATAGCATTCATAGTGACTCCAAACAATAAGCCAGTAACTTTTTGTCTTTCTAATTTCCCTAACACAGACCACAAATAATACTGTAAGTGAAATGAAAATACAATTCTAACAGCAGGTATGGTTAAGTAAACTCATGGCAGATCATGTCACAATAGAAATAAAAAATTAAATTGATGTTTTACAAAGTTTCAGCCACATGAAGGACATTTTCAGAATTAATAACTTTTTGTTTTAAAACATAAA
>NW_011495041.1:7024414-7159414 GCF_000754665.1 Bison bison bison
TTTTAAAACATAAAAGCCTTTTTACACATTTTGAGTGAACAAAGGTGTGAAAAAATCATCCAACATAAATATAATATAGAGTACATTTATATAATATAAGTAATATATAATATAATAAATGTATATATTATATTTAAATATTAATACACTTCTAATATACTCATTATAAAATTTTCTTGGCATTCTTGCATTAGTCATGACAGGTATCTCAAAATAAATGGAGCTAAATACATTTGCCAAACTTATTGAGACCCTATGGATGTTGTATAGTTATCTTAACAACTAGACGAACTTCACAGCTTAAATAATGGTATTTATTACCTTGCAATTTCTGTGGGTTGGGAATTTGTGCTTAACTGGGTCCTCTAGGTCTCTTTCATGACTGCAGTCAAAATGTCAGCTGATGTAGACAAATCAAGTCGACCACAGAAAAATCTGCATCTAAGCTCACTAGGGTTGACAGCATTCTGTTCCCTGTGTTCTGGTGAACTCAGGACTTTCATTCCGTGCTGGCTGTGGGTTGGAGTCCTTTCTCAGGTCACTGTCAAGTGGGCCTTTCTGTGGGGACAACTCACATCAAGTCAGGCAAACCAGAAGCACCAGGGAGAGAGTGCACGTGAAGTGGAAGTCACAATCTGTTGCTACCTGATCTCGAAGGTCGCATCCCATCACTTTTGCCATATTCTCATTGTTTAGAAACAGGTCATTTGGTCCAGCTCACATTCAAGATGAAGAAGTTGCACAAAGAGTGAGTACCAGGCAGACAACTCAGCAGCTGCTGATGACACAGAAGTTATGGTGCTTGAGCAGGCACTTCTCTGGGTTATAAATTTAAAATCATGACACAGTTTGGGTCTACATTATACCATTCATTTTGACAAAATGAAAAAATTAGTTCAATAATTGAGATGTTGCCAAATGAGCTGAATCATAACCCTGTGAAAAATTTTAACAAATGGACTATTTCTCCTTTCACTCTGGGATAATAGTTGGTAATTACCTTTGAACATAATGTTGAGTGAACATTCAAGTGGGACAGGATCGCTAAATTCCTGTCTGAAGTAAAAGCTGTTCGATTGCAAATGTCTCAGTTTGGAGAGACCTGAGTGAGGAATACATTCACCCAGAAGATGATGCCTGTGTTCTTTGGTAATACTTGATATATCTAGGACAAGTCCTTTTGTATTTGTTGTTCCTAGGTTACATACTGAGAGTACAGTTTTTGTAGTTGCCTCCTTTATGAGAAGTATAGGGAACTGAGGGCTTCCCAGATGGTGCTAGTGGTATAGAATCCATCAGCCGGTTCAGGATTTGCCAGAGATGTGGGTTCTATCCCTAGGTCAGGAAGATTCCCTGGAGTAGGAAATAGCAACCCACTCTTAGTATTCCAGCCTGGATAATTCCATGGACAGAGGAGCCTGGTGGGCTACAGTCCATGGGGTCCATGGGATCGCACAGAGTAGGATATGACTGAGCATACACATAGGGAATTGAATTTGTCACTGAACACTTAGATAGGAATCATTGCTATAAAAATTTTGAACTGATCATTAAATCAAGATATATTGCCTCCTTTACAATGGTTATGTATCATACATGAAGATTCTTATTTTTACATACTGTATATTTATCATGTCAGTATCATTACATACATAATAACCTATATATTTATAGTCCATTGTCATAAGTAATATTTTTGTGGTAATTCATTTATTTTCTTTTTTGAAATTCACTTGTGGCCTATTAGTGGAATCATTAGCATATTAAATAGTAGATCCCTTTATTTATCAATCTTGATCTTATTTCCTTTGCTACCAGTTTCCTTTAGATGAATTCTAAATCCATTTTACTCAGATTTGCTCAATGATTTATGTGTTGATGCTAAGTAAGTTTACTTTTTTCCTATTGTAAATGATCTAATTAGTTAAAAATTAATTATGGAAAAGTCAGTGAGTCTAGCATTAAAGATTAACATTAAATATTAGTAACATTTAGAGTTACCTAAATGGTAACTGCAAAAAGGAAAAGTTAGCTGATGAATGATAATTTAAATTGCTTGCTTACACAATGCTCCCTACAATTCTTGTTGAAAGAGCATGTGATATTAGAAGAAGACACAAAAATTCTAATGTATGGCATGGGGAGTCTAGTTAATAATACTGAAGTGTACACTTGCAGTTTGCTAAGAGAATAAATCTTGTGTTCTCACAACCCCTATACACACACACAAAGGTAACTATGTGAGGTGATGGATGTGTTAATTAGCTTGATTGTGGCAAGCATTTCTCAGGTTACACATATAAAATCAAACTGTACACTTTAGATGCATATACTTGTTTTGTCAATTTTACCTTAATAAAACTGGTGGAAAAAAATCCGTCAAACTCTCAAATAAGCAAAGTACATACTTACGAATCAATAAACTTTTTTCCATATGTTTAACTTATTTTGCTAACATTGTCCTGAAAAATAAAAGAAACCATTATTGCTGTCATTTACTTACTAAGTCGTATCCGAGTCTTTGTGACCCCACGGACTGTAGCCTGCCAGGATCCTCTGTCTGTGTGATTTCCCAAGCAGAAATACTGGATTGGGGTGCCATTTCCTTCTCCAGGTGATCTTTCCAACTCAGAGATAAAACACACTTTCTTCTGCATTGACAGGCTGATTCTTTACCACTGAGCCACCAGGGAAGCCCCAAAAGATATATTTCCTATTTTTTAAGACTTTGCACATATTTAAAGTGACATGATTTTTTAACAAATTCTGTAATAACATCATAAAGTAATTAAAATATTTCTGTCAAATAAAAATTTTTATTTTGGTAGAATAATAATTTCTCACTGGAAAAATATTTCCTCAACATTGACACACTTCTCAAGGCATCTAAGTTTCTGATTTTGTATTAATATTCTAGTACTGTCACTTTTTTGTCTGAACATATCTAAGGTAGAAAAGTACTGCTTTGATTTTCAATATTACGAGAATATTCCACTTGTAGTCAAATGTATAAGGTTCTCACTGGGAGAAGAACACTATTTTAGGTAGTCATTCTTCTTATTCATAAAGCTAGAGAAAAAGATTTAAGAAGTTTGTGTAGATCTTAATTAAACATAGAAATTAATTAAAATAGAAATAAAAGTATATATATATAGTCAAATCTGAAGACACTTACTTCCATTTTGTAGAAGAGTCTTAATTATAGGGTTAATGATTGTATAATTAATAAAAAAATTAAGATACTAACTTTCAGTTCAGTTCAGTTGCTCAGCTGTGTCCGACTCCTTGCGACCCTGTGGACTAGAGCACACCAGGCCACACTGTCCAACACCAACTCCCGGGGCTTACACAGACTCGTGTCCATTGAGTCAGTAATGCCACCCAATCATCTCATCCTCTGTCATCCCCTTCTCCTCCTGTCTTCAATCTTTCCCAGCATCAGGGTCTTTTCTAATGAGTTAGCCCTTCACATCAGGTGGCCAAGGTATTGGAGCTTCAGCTTCACCATAAGTCATTCCAATGAATATTCAAGATTGAATTCCTTTAGGATTGACCGGATTGATCTCCTTGCAGTCCAAGGGTCTCTCAAGAGTCTTCTCCAACACCAAAATTCAAAGATACTAATTTTAATTATACACACACACACACACACACACATATATATATATATATATATATATAGAGAGAGAGAGAGAGAGAGAGAGAGAGAGAGAGAAGGAAATGGCAACCCACTCCAGTACTCTAGCCTGAAAATCTCATGGACGGAGAAGCCTGTTAGGCTGCAGTCCATGGGGTCACAAAGAGTTGGACAGCACTGAACGATGTCATTTCACTTCATATAAATATATTTAATGTTTGTTTAAATATACTTAAGCTATAAAAGCATGAGAATTTTGAACAATAACACAGGAGCTTACTATAAGATTTATATTTAACAATATATAAAAGTGAATTGAAATTTGAATAAACTTTTGGTAATCTCGACAGAGAAATATTTCTAGTCAGATTCCTTTGCAGATGATTATTAAAAACGGCTAAGTATTAATGCATCAAAAAAAGCAGAAATAAGAAAATTTGTTTAAGAATTAAAAAGAAAACCCTGAAATTGGAAGAGACAAAAGTCTAGATTTGAAATTTTCTGACTTAATTACATTACCTATCCCCTAAGGCTTTAGAGGTGTAAACCGAGGCAGAAACCTATAGCCTTGTAGTTTAATTTGCAAAAAAGAAAAAGGAAAAGAAAAACTGAGCTCAAAGCTGAAAGATGAGCTGAAAACAGAGAGGAATTTTTCTTTTATCTGACAGTGAGAGGACTACAGAGATAAGGCTCAGTATAAATACGAAATTTTGCCCATATCACAGATAAAGCTAAACCATCATGTGCAGGATAAACGAAAGGGAGTCTGGTGAAGAAGTAGGCAGAAACTGCAATATAATCTATTATTGAAAGACAGAGCTGCACAAGGCAAGATTTGTAAATTTTCTGCTTAGTAGAGTGTAGCTTAGTAGATAGTTAAAGTCATATATGCTTGAATTGTCATAGAATATAGTCCAAGACCAGCAAAGCAGCTGGAAATTAATTGGACATTCCAAGAAGTGAAAAAAAAACAAAGAGAGAGCAATCTCACATGTCTGAGTGTAATCTCTGCTTCAATTCTTGGTTGACCACCAAATTAAACAAGGCCTGGGCTAAAAATAAAATATCAGGAAGACAATAGAAGGAAGAGGAGGTTTTGCATACTGAATCCCATGGGAGATACAGTGGGTTTTCTTAGGTAACAGCTAGGTGGGTTAACTGCTACTAGAATAAGTTAACTGCTAGAATAAGGAAGCATTAATGAATATTACAAGGGTAATACCGAATAATACAAGAAATGTAGTCACAACAAATTACTATCAACAATGTCCAAAGTTCTCCCCAAAATTCCTAGACATGCAAATAAAGAGGAACATGTAGAACCAGTTTGGGGTTGACTAGACAAGAGCTTGATTTACAAGGCTACTGTCACATGCTTTTCTATTCCCTATGAACTGAAAATTTGGAATGATGAATCCAGAACTAGGTCTTGGGTATGTTGCAGGAGTGTGTAATATCCTTGGTTCTGTCTCACTGCAGCAAAAATTTGAAGTGATGGGCAGATGAGTGCTACAGCCCCGTGTAAATTTTCTCAGTTGCAGAAAAATTTGAAGCGATGTACGAACCACTGTTAGAGCTCCGTGTCACAGCTCAGTTTTATTTAGAAATCAAAGGAAAATACATCATTGAGTCATGAGGGCAGGTCAACCCAAAAGATGCAAGGAGAAGAGAAGCCCCTGGCTCAATTTTGGCCCCTCTTTTTGTATGTTTTTTCTCCTCCCCCCTGAGACTCTACGTAAATTGGGCTAGCCAGGAGGGCTTTTGTTTTACCTGAGGTTCTCACTCTGGTCCTCAGACCTTCCTTTGTTCTATTTTAGTGGGCTTTTCCCTTCTTTATCTTTTAGCCACTGCCATTTTGGATTCCTTTTTCCTATTCTAGCTACCTAACATTCCCCTCTCAAGAGATGAGAGGCCCAATTCTTCAGGAATAGGGGCATCGAGGTCTCTCTGGCTACTTCCTGCTGAACTGGGATGGTGAGGGGAATTGAGCCTCCCCCACTTGCTAGTCTCAAGAGTCCTTTAGTGATGTCCATCTATGCTTGAGTGATATTTTCTGTGGTCGGCCTTAGTTTTATATATCCTTGTGGAACTGGCACTGCATATTGTAGCTTGTTGACCTGGGCAGAGACAAAATGGGTTAGACAATTGATAATACATGGAGCAACCATAAGCAGCAACAATACGGTGATGACAGGGATTAGTAGGAGCATTAGCCAGCTCCAAATTTCCCCTCATCAGGAGAAGGATTCCCCAAAGAGAGATTTTAGCCACCCTGAGAACTCTCCAGCTCATTCTTTGAGATCCTATAGGATCTGAAAAAACTTTCTCTTGAGGACTGTAAGACTTTTTAAACTTAGCTGGAGGTATTTACCCAGAAACAACACGTCTCATTAAAGATGGCTCAAGTCCCTCCTTGTTCAGGGATCAGAAGATCTATCTCCTATATATTTTGGAGTACAATCCCTGCCAAGCTGTGTTGGCTCTTTAGAGCTGTCCTGAGAAATCTTAGATCCACAGAAACTTAGTTTTGGGGGTGTTCATTAGAATGACACGCATTTGTAGTCCTGAATAGGTATCTGAGATCTCCCAGGGGCCCACAGGTGTATTGCATGTCCTCCTCTGTTTTCTTCCACAGCTTGACTCGTAAGTAGTGAATCCAGGTGTCCTGTCCTGGTACCTTGACTATCGGGGTGGTAAGTATTACAGGGTAGTGGCCCTTCCATGTGGAGTGGAGCTGAGCCTCTGGGGACCCATCTTTCCTGACTTTAATTAGCACTTTAGTCCCAGAAGTATATAGTGGTGGCTCTTTAGAATCTTTTGGGTCCTGGTTGACACCCCACAAGCATATATCCTGTCAGAGTTGCCCAATGGCCATGGTATAAGACTGGATGGACTGAGCCTCTGGATCAAGGAAGAGGTCATTGACATACACAAAAGGTCTCCCATATAGCATCTCATAAGGACTAAGACCAACCTGTTCCTTAGGAGCAATATGGGTGTGGAGGAGAGCTATTGGTAAAACGTTCTTCCATCCCAGGGAGGTCTCCTGGGTTGTCTTTTTTATCACTGATTTTAATATCAGTGATATTAAAATATCAGTGATGTTTATCACTTTTTTATCACTGATTTTCTTTGGCTCTTTCTACTTTTCCTGAAGACTGAGGCCTCCAGGCACAATGGAGGTAATAGGTAATGCCCAATGCTTTAGAGACCCCTTGGGTGACTTAGAAGTAAATAATGTCCCATTGTCACTTTGTAATGACCTGGGCAGACCAAATCTCATGAATGATTTCATGAAGCAGTTTTTCTTACCACCTCCTCAGCCTTTTCAGTCCAGGTGGGAAAGCCATCATTCCATCCTGTGAATGTAACTATCATGACTAATAGGTATTTATACCCTTGAGAAACTGGCATCTGGGTGAAGTCCATCTGCCAGTCCTCTCTTGGGTACATCCCAGGCCATTCGATGGACTGGGCCAGTTGGGGTCTTCAAGCTCCTTGGGGGTTGTTTAATTGGCAGGTGGAACATGAGGAGACCACTTGCTTATAGTCATTTGGAGGCCTGTTCCTCTGAAGGACCTTTCTAGTAATCTTTGGAGGGCCTGCTTCCCTAAATGTGTGGCAGTATGTAAGGAGTTAACCATCTTCCACTGGAGGTTCCCAGGCAGAAAAAGGAATCCCTCCTTTTGGAACTACCCCATATGATCTTCTTGAAAGCCCTCACTCTTAGCTTTAAGAGTCTCACCGTCAGTATATGAAGGAGTTTCTGGCAAATTAGTCTGTGGAACTAAGGTCACAACCCATATTAGGTCATTGCTCTGTAATGCTGCTCTCTTAGCTTCCTGATTGGCTGCTTGGTTCCCTCTTGCCACTTCTGTGTTCCCTTTTTGGTGTCCTTTACAGTGGGAGACTGAAACCTCAGCAGGCAGATGAACTGCCTCCAAGAGCCTAAAGATTTGATCACCATATTTGACTGGGGACTCTCAGATGGTCAAGTGGCCTCTTTCTTTCCAAATAGCAGCATGTGCATGTAGCACCAGAAAGGCATACTTGGAGTCAGTGTAAATGGCTACCCCTTTTCCTTTTCCCAGCTCTAAAGCTCAAATCAGGGGTATGAGCTCAATTAATTGGGCTAAAGTACCTGTTGGCAAAGGTTTATCCTCTATGGTCTCAAAATTGGAGACTACTGCTTATCCGTCTCTCTTTTTCCATCCAAGACAAAGCTGCTTCCATCAGTGTACCAGATTTCCTCAGGATTGGTCAGGACCTTCTGGCACTCCTTCTCGGGGATTTGTCCAGTGGTTCAAAGTTTCTAGGCAAGAGTGAAAGAGGAGACACTCTTGGGGGTAGGCAGGAGGGTAGCTGGGTTAAGAACCTCATAAGGGGATATATTCAGGCCTGGATTTTCCATCAGCACTACTTGATACCTAAGGCTCCTTTGATCAGACATCCATAATTGGCCTCTCACATTCAGGAGTTGTTTCACTTGGTGGTTGGTAAAAATAGTTAGTTTTCCCCCAAGAGAGAGTTTTAAAGCATCTTCTATCAGGACTGCAATAGCTGCAAGATTTCAAAGGCAGGGAGAGATCACTTCCCAATAAGGGAATGGGCACTCAGAGATCACCAGAAACCGATGGAAAAATATTTGTCCATCCCAGCAACAAAGAAGTGCTCAGGTCAATCTTTTTGTAATTGATTTTCCTGTAGCATCCAAAATGATACAGGTTTGGGGAGAGAAGTCTCTGGAGCCAGAGGTCATCACAGAGTAGGTAGTGCCTGTGTCAACCAAGATATTCTTGGAAACATCCAGTTGCAAACATCCTTGGCTCTGGCTCAATGATGGTTATCTGTGACAGGTGGGCTGGCTGGAGCTCACCACTTCAGTCTTGTTGAACCATCATGAGGGAAGCCTTGGCGGTTGACCTTGAGGCTCTTGGGTCCTAAGAACAGAATGCTGCCCAATGTCCCAATTGATGGCATTTGTAGCAAGCCTTTTTAGTAGACTTGTCACGGTTTGGACCCTCTTTGGCCTCATATCCCGCCTGTCTACAGATTTGGCATTTGCCTCATGCCTTGTCCATCAAAGACTCGGGGTTTGCCATAGGGCTTCCCTGGAGGGCAGCCAGCATCTGGGCATGCCTTGTCTCTTTCCTTCTCTCCCTTTCCTGAGCCTTGGCCTCCCTTGCCTGTTCTCTGTTATAAAAGGTATTGATGGCTGTCTGGACCATCTCATCTGAAGATGCAGAGAGGTCCTACTGCTGTAGCTGTTGTAAATTTATCCTGATGTCTGATGCACACTGAGATAGGAATTTGTCCTTTAAAATCACCTGTCCCTTGTAAGTATCTAAGTCCAGACTGGTAAACTTTTGGATGACCTCCTTTGGCCTTTCCAGAAAAGCAATGGGGTTCTCGTTGGGTTCCTGAGTTATTGCTGAGACTGGGCACAGTCCCAGAACTAATAGGCTTCCTTCTATTTCCATGGGTGGACTTCCTTAGGGGTGAGTCTTCTGAAGCTTATCGTACCCAGTACTGTTGCAACCTGAGAGCCAGGCATCCTTGAGTCAGGGTGCAGATCCCCAGGCAGGTTGAGGCATGACAGCCTCCTGGAACCCCTGGACTGGGGGATCCCCAAGCAGGTTGAGGTGTGACAACCTTCCAAGGACCAGATCCCTAAGCAGGTCGAGGCAGGTTGACCTCCTGAGACCCCGGACTGGCAGATCCCTGAGCAGGTTGAAGTGTGACAACCTCCTAGGAACCAGATCCCTAGGCAGGTCAAGGAAGATCAATCTTCTGGGACCCATGGTTGGTGTATCCCCAAATAGGCTGAGGCATGGCAACCTCCTAGGGACTGGATCCCTAGCCAGGTTGAAGCAGGTAGACCTCCTAGGATCCCTAGGCTGGAGTTGGGCATCCCTAAGGTCTCCAGCATGACTAGTACTGGGTAGGATTAAGAGTTTGTAATCTTAAGTCATTGCTGGTTTGTTCACCATGGATAGGAGTAGGTATCATGAATTAAAGCAATCCAAGTCTGTGCCCTGAGACTGGGAACCTGGTGAAACAGTCATAAGCCTTATCCTCATTGCTCTGAAGGAATGTAAGTCACTGATTTTCTCCCCTAGTCCTCCATAAGAACAACTTAGGGTGTTTCCAATGGTAAATATCTCACTGTCATAGACCCACTTTAGGTAATAACAGAAATAATGACAAAGGAGTGGGTTATCTGGTCCTGTTAGGGGCATTAGGAGTATTTTAATAATAATAAGTGGGGTGGAGCAATGTTGCCTACAAGGAGGCAGGGTCCTGGTTGTAAGAGTTAGTAACTGGCTTAAGAACCAATTGGTAAGAGGCAACAGACCAGATGTTTCATAAAGTGGGGTGGAAATTTGATCCAGGGATATGTTTATAACTTTAGGAGAAGGGTGGTAAGGGTTTGGGCCCAAATGGCCTGCAGGGCTGATTCCCAAAGTGGCAAACATTATCCCTGGAAACCCAATTGCCACCAACAGAAGAACTTCTAGCAGGCATTGTGTATCCGTCACCCACCCTATTGGGTTCAGTGAGAGATGCTATTGTGGCATATGTTGTAGAAAACATGGAAGATGAAGGCCTGAATATCTAGGGAGGTTGTGTATTACACAACATTTCTCTCCCAAAGGACAGCTATTTTCTGGTTGTCCCTAAAATGTGACATAGCCCAAGCGCATAACATAAACCAATTAAAATCAAATGGGTCCAAGATGACAAGTCAAATTCAACTAAACCTTGATCCTCATTCTTCAAACTAAGTGACACATGCAGAGCTGCCAGGACAGTTCCAAGGCACTGTCGAAAGACAGGAGTGGGTGGTTCCCCAATTGTTGGAATGATCCTCCCTCTCATTACCATATGAAATGATCCAGCCAGTGAAAACTAACTACGTCGTATTCCATGGCCGCTTCCCTCTGTGATGGCCCACACTTTTGGAGTGTGCTTCTCTCTGAATCTGAGCAAATCCATCTATTACCTATCATTGTGTCTCACTGAGTTTTTGCAATGAGACATCAAGAGCCTGAGCTTCATTAGCTCCTGAAGCCAAGCACAATGGGTTTTGGCTCAGCTCAAGTCCCAGGAGACAGGAGCTGAAGGATGGGAGGAAAAAGCAGTGGGGAAAACATGCCGAGGAATTCCCTTCATAATCTATCAGAAAATCTGCTAAATACCTGACCTGTGCTCACAGTTTTCATTGACCTGATCCTTGGCACAAATAAGATTAAGGACAGAAGAACCCCCACCCACTTGGGAAACAGCTACTAAGTAACCCCTGCCAGAATCCCTCAGTTGCACCCACTGCCACTCGCCTGTTCGTAGGGGATTTGCGGAAACAAGGAATGAGAGATTGCAAAGGAGTTAAGATTTTGTTAGCCTTATGTACTTTCAGCCACAGAAGCAAGAACCTCCTACCTTAGCCAGGGGTCTTCTGGAATCTGAGACTGAACCATATGAGATTTCTCTTGAGTTTGTTTTTGCTGTCCCAGTTTCTAGCACACTGGGCTTCTTGTCACTTCCCCTGAGCTGGGTTTTCTTTGCATTGAGCTTTCACCATGGGAGCTTTTGGCAAGTTGGACTTCTGCTTACTTGGCTTCTGCCTAGCAGGGGCCAACCCGAGATTGTTTCAGCCAGGTTAAATCTGAGAAACAGCACCATATATGTCGTGGGAGTATGTGATTTCCTTGATTCTGTCTCACTGCAGCAAAAATTTGAAGTGACGGACAGACCAGTGTTATAGCTCCATGTTACAGCTCAGTTTTATTTAGAAATCAAAGGAAAATACAACCTTGAGGCATGAGGGCTGGTCAATCCAAAAGACGTGAAGAGAAGAGAAGCCCCTGAGTCAATTTTGGCTCCTTTTTTTATGTTTTTTCTCCTCCCCTGAGCCTGGCCTATGTGAATTGAGCTGGCCAGGAGGGCTGTTTGCTTCACTTGAGGTTCTCACTCTGGTCCTTGGGCCTTCCTTTGTTCTACTTCCACAGGCTTTTCCCTTCTTTATCTTTTAGCCAACACAGTTTTGGACTCCTTTTTCCAATTCTAACTACCTAGCAGGTGAGATATACATTTATGAATGATAAAAACAAAAAACAGATTTGACAGATGAGGCCCAAGCAGAAACTTCTTAAAAGGATACTCTTATTCTAGTCAGGCAAACCAGACTTGATGGTTGTATTAAGAAGGAAGAAAACCAGGAAATTATATTGGAACTGAGATTATACTCTAAGCCAAGTTAAAAGCTTTATTTGTGGGATTGAAAATGGGGAACAGTGATTGCAATGTAATGCTATTAGAGAACTTTGTATAAATAGCATTCTGTGTTGTATATGATAATGCTTTGGAAAACTTTGGACAATCAGTTTGGTTTGGAAGACAAGAGACTTTTATCTTTGGCTATATGACAAGTGTCCCTTCTGTAAAATAATGAGATGCATAACATGTCACTACTTCTTTTTTTCTTGAAGCATGGGCAGAAGCTTGCCCTTAGACACAAACTTCTTACTCTTCAGAGCTTTGATTAAGGAAAATTATAATTGGATGTCATCACTGCCAAACATTTCTGCCTGAGACCAGGATAAAGAATGATGGGATCAGGTCAGTTGCTCCTCAGAATCATGCCAGGTCCCAGTGATGGAGCTCTTTGGCTGTCCCTCCCCAAACTGCGGGATCTCAGATACACAAAAACTCAAAACAATGGGGAAAAAACCCTTACCCTCCAAGAAATTAGAAATCAATAACTAATTCTCGATTTTATTCTGTGGAAAATGTCTTTTACCTTGGAGAAAACACCTGGAGGGAGTTTAGCACTGATGTGTTAGCCACTCTTAGCCATTTGGTTTTGTAGTAGGGATAAGCTTCCATGGCCATTTAACTTTGGTTAATCTGTGTCCTGCTTTGTACCATGAGATGCGAGTGATGGTGATGGATATGCTTCTTAGCAGAAGCTTGATGCTTTCCCAAGGTTTGGAAGCTCTGTGGGTCTTGTTTCTTCTTCCTGCTAATCCCTATCTCAGTTTTTCTCTACTATGAGAATGACCACAGGTACCCACAGCCCCATTTAAAAGGTTCAATACTTAAAAGTTTGTTGAGTCAAACCTGGAGATTTTTAGGGCTGTTTGTTGCTGCCATAAAGGTTCGGAACGCATGGTTTTTGGTGAATCTCCTTCACCATGTATCTTATATTTTCATATTACTCTTCTTTCAAAGTTCCATTATTTGGCTCTTGAGAAAGAGAAAAGAAAGCTTAGAAAAAATATTGAAAACATACTCTAAGTTCTAAGGAAAATAAGGAGCAATAGACTTGGAAGCACTGAGTCACTCACAGCAAAATTATATTTGGCTAAACCTTTAAACATCTGTTAGGGTAGAAAGAAATTGGCAGACATCTTTGCACTTACTCTGCTATATCAGGTAAGGTCACATATAAGGCAACCCACTCTCTCTGTCCCTCTGAGCCTCCCCAGCCAGCACAGGTGCTGGAAATTAGTTCCCCACTGGTATTAATCAAAATTCCCACAAACAGCTCCTCTTTCTCAGGTCTGTTCCTCAGATCTCTCTCTCTCTCTCTCTCTCTGTCTTAGCCTTTATCTTTCTCCATCTCTCTCTCTCTCTCTCTTTTTCCATCTCTCTCTTCCCTTCCTCCCAAAATTAGGACCTCAGAAAGCCCTCTTGCTGGTGAGTCCCTGACATTCCTTAGCATATATCTGCATGCATGTATGCTCAGTCGCTTCAGTCATGTCTAACTCTTTGAGGCCTTATGGACTGTAGCCTGCCAGGCTTCTCTGTTCATGAGATTTCACAGACAAGAATATTGGAATGGGTTTCCATGCCCTCCTTTAGGAGATCTTTCTGACCCAGAGACTGAATCCACATCTCTTGCATCTTCTGCACTGGAAGGCAGGTGTTTTTACCCCTAGTGCCACCTGGGAAGCCAAGCATATATCTGACTGACTCATAAAAGTGTGAATTATTGTGATCACAGGCTTCAGTGTGTGTATTTTGACCCTATTCTTTTAAAGGGGTGGCAGCGGCAGCCAGTCTGGCATAATAGGAGGCTAGACTTCTTTTCCTTCCCATCCTCTACCAGAATCCTTTCATATTGTGGCCCAACATATCATAAAGATCACCAAGAACAGGTGAGTGAAGAAAACTGCTACAGATAGACCTTTTGATGAGAGAAATAAAGATGTTAAAAATATCCTTCTTTTAAAAGCAGTGACATCTATTCTGAATGTGCCTATGAGTATAATATATCTGTTTGCATGTGCGCATGTGTGCGTGTGCGTGTGCGTGTGCGTGTGTGTGTGTGTGTGCAGGAGGTACTAATGTGGTTAAGGCCCCAAAGTCAAATGTCCTGAATTCAGTTTTGGGCTCTGTGATTCCCAGCTGTTGGAGTGAGAGTATCTTGAA
Source organism: Bison bison bison (assembly GCF_000754665.1). NCBI lineage: Eukaryota > Metazoa > Chordata > Mammalia > Artiodactyla > Bovidae > Bison > Bison bison. Next base: position 7,038,486 of record NW_011495041.1, read on the forward strand.
GTGTGAGACACTGTCTTTATCTCATTCTCCTCATTTAAAAACAAAATGAAAATCATGTTACAGACTGCTCAGGTTCTTTGGGAATTAACTAAGTACATGCAGCAGATAAACAGAAACAGGCACACAATAAACATTATGTAGATAATGTTTTTAGTACTTATTTTTCAACCTTTTTCTGTCTCTTGAAGTTATCAGGGGTCAAGTAATCAACCATGCGGCTGCTACCAGAACAGTTGATGCATTCACAGAATTGAGCCACCACTTCTTATCAACATTCTGGGAGGACATAAAGTCACCTATTGAAAGCCATGAATGGGAACCATATTGTATTTCAGGGACACATAGACTAAGTTGCTTAGGCTACATTTTGTTGAGCCAAAAGTTTGATTTATAACATCTCCTTCAACTCAGTTTGCCAAGACAAAAATCTACCTGGAGTTTTTCTATCCGTATCAATTCAATGTAAAGAAGATGCATTTAGCTAGAGTATCCCTGTTTGCAAAATATTTCCCAGGAACCTGCAGGAGTTGACCCTGACTCAGGACTTCAAGAGCATGGCAATGTCCTCATTAAAGACACAAGTAGCAGTTATGAATCTTCCTGTCTACATTACCATCCAGCCCACATTCCATATGGGGCTTATTAAAGACTTTGTCAAGTGCATTACTGGTTTGGAAATATATCATTCTAAATGCTAATGTGGATGCAGTAAGAAAGACACTTTCATATATTACTGGTGTGAGTGAATATGGCTACAAACTTCAGAAAGTAATTTGGCAACATGAATCAAGGGTCTTAAATTATTCAAACTGCATAAATTCCATTTCTATAAATATATTCTAAGGAAATAACCAGAGAAATTGACAACTGTGTTAACAACGATATTATTTATAAAAGCAAAAACTGAGGAAAATTCAATAGTCAATAATAGGAACTTGGGTGAATATACTATGGTGTAGTTATAGATAAAATACTTGCAGAAATCACAACTATAATAAAAATAATGACACAAAAAATGCTTATGAAATAATGGTACTTGAAAGAAACAATCACAACCAAACAAATATAAGGAGCCAATTTATACTTAAAATAATACACACACACATATATATACACACATATATATTTTTACATGATATATTAACCAATATATATAGATGAAAAAATCTTGGGAAGTCATATACCAGCACATTAAAAATAGTTGAGTCTGAATTTCTGAATTCTGAGTGATTTTCCTGTATATTTTTCTTTTTATTTTCCAACTTTGAGGGCTATAGTTCATTTCTTTTCTGAAAAATGTAAGTAGTTGGAACTTTGCTGTAGTTAGGATATGAAAATTGTTATAGTCAGTTGGACCGTCAGTTTACCAATAATATTATAACCTGAAATTGAGGTTAATATTTAAAAATTCGTTCTAATTAAATTCCTTTTGATTTCAAGTACCCTTTCATCTGTCTCTCAGTGCTTAACAACCATTCACTTGAAATAGATTATCCTTTGGTTTGCAGTCTCCCTCTCCAATAAAAGCACACTTTCATGTCTACTAACAACTCAGTTTTCTCTTAGACAAGATCAGTTCCTTTCTTTTTTTAATATTTCTCTTTTCTTTTTTGGTTGTTTATTTAGTACTTCTCTTAATTCTTCTTTTTCCATTTTTAAATCAAATATAAAAAATGGTAAAGACATTTATTTGGGTTTGCTTATATAACTTTCTTTCAGTAATTTATGCATAATTATCTCAAAAGCAACAAGAGTTTCTTCAAAATTTATTTTTCTTTCCCTTGGTTATTTCTAGTCTGATTACTGCCAGTCATGTGGGATATTAAAAAATTCAAAAAGGTAAAAGGAAAATGTAAATTGTTTGCCTTAATTATTTTTTAGCAGCAAAATATTTCTAAAGATAGCATTACATTGAATTCCAGTGTATCAGGCAGGAGAGTAGGGGATGTTCTAGTTGAAGAGAGAAGAACAATTTGGACCACAGGCTCTCCTCACTTCCTTGCTTGCCCCAGGAGCCACTGCTGAGCCTCTGCAATATCCCTAAAGATACTGCCAGGACTCTTACAAGCCTGGAAGAACACAGTTGGAGATCAATATGCTAGGATATTCTGTGCATATGTAACATCACATTTTTGCTACTTCACATTTGAAAATAAGAAATCGCACTGCTCTACTTCTTCTGTACGATTCAATAAAGACATTTTCCTCCTCGTCCCCCCTCTGCTCATCCATTTACTTCTACCAAAGTCCAAGTGGATGAAGGCAGCAGGGGCTGTGCAGTCAAAAGACAGTTACTGAAAATTTGTCGAATCACCCTACTGAGAACTGCTGGATACACAGCTTCCAGTAGCTTGTTGTTTGTACAATGGGGCACTAACACCATCAGAATTGTATGCGTGTGCACAAGAATTCTAAAGTTATGGCTTTGGAATATAAATATTTATCAATTGAGTCACAGATAGAACCTTGAGAAAACCCTGGAAAGAAGAGACATATTTCAATGCTTATGCACAATTACTTTTTTCCATTTTTTGTTTAAAACATACAGATCATAGGAAACAACAGAGAATATCTATATAACTTAAATAGATTCAAGAATGACACATGCATCTCAGGGACACTTATCTAACTGAAACTGCACAAGCAGCAATGTAGTATTTAACCTCAGTTAGGAAAATCCTGAACTTTTATTAGACTAAGAATTTCATATCTAATGAGTTTAATTTATTAATGCTTATATAATGAGAGACTTTAAGTACTTCACAAGTATTATTTTAGTTCAGGTAATAGTATTAGACTGTTTATAGATTATAAAAATAATTGAAGAGAATTTTGTATAAATTATTGTTAGAAACTCTATTACTTTCTAAATATTACATGAAAGCATCTAGAGTTAGGAGAATATATACTTGCCTATTTTTGTATTTTATTAGAGAATTTCTCAGGGGCTTCCCAGGTGGCTCAGTGTTAAAGACCCCAAGGCAGGAGACACGAATTTGATCCCTGGGTTGGAAACATCCCCTGAAGGAAGAAATGGCAATGGGCTACAGGCCATGGGGGTTGCAAAAGAATTGGACATGACTGAGGGACTAAACAGCAACAACAATGAAGAGAATTTCTCAAGGTGTCTGCATCAATCATTAGTTCTTATTCAAAATATAGCCCATCTGATAAAAGACTTAAGAAGGAAAACTACAAAATATTCCAAGTAAAGACATATAATATGATTTGATGATGCTAGGGTTCCCATCATATAGCGCATATATATGGATGTGTGTGTGTGTGTGTGAGTGTAGACATAACTATAATGATAGATTCCTATAGACATAAATCTTCTAGTACATAGTGGGTTTCCCTTGGGGGTCAGCTGGTAAAAAAATCCACCTGAAATGCAGGAGACCTGGGTTTGATCCCTGGGTTGGGAAGATCTCCTGGAGAAGGGAAAGGTTACCCACTCCAGTGTTATGTACATAATACAAACAGCTAATGAAGAAAGTCAGGTGAAGCTTAAGCACATTCACTGCTATGAATATTACTGCATGTATTAGTTTGTCCAGCTCATCCCCACTTCTTTTCAGGAAAATTCCTATCCCTTCTATTTGAAATTGCCAAATTCATTCTCAGAATCGCCATGGGAATCTCAACAATATGGGGTACTCAAGCTTCTGGACACAACTGATTGGTTCAGGAGTGGGCAGCTGACACAGGCTAACCCAGTAACTGTCCTTCTCTGGGAAGGGCTAAGAAACAGGAGGAAAACATCATTCCAGGGAGGTGCTCCAAGGATATGTCTTAAAAGAGCTGTTTATGATGGCCATTTTTCTTCTTCCTGTGAACTTCAGACCGTAGCAAGCAATAAAATTTACAGAAAATATAAATTATAAGGATGGATAAAGAATAGTGTGGAGAGACCAAAAAACAAAACAAAGCAAAACAAAAAACCTCTTAACAGAGTTTCTAAAACTTTCCGATCCCAATGAAATTTTATTCATGAGCTATACCAATGCCCTTATAATAAGCTTACAGGTAACTGACTCTTTTACTTTAGCAAATTCCAGCTGGTTTTGGTTTCTGTCACCGAAAACTCTGCACTTAAAGACTTGTTCTGAAAATTAGTAATACTGCTGCTGATAACAGAATATATTTTCTTTAAATAAGATTCTCCATACTCTTTCATGGACGCTTAAGAGATGTCACCACTTTTCACTAGTTAAAATTTTAAATGTTGAATTTAGTCCGAACAAGGAAGACATAACATTTGAGTGACTTACAATTGCCAATTCATCACTTTCACAACAGGCATTCTATACAACATCGAAAACTGGAAACAATCCAAATATCCATAAACAGCAAAAACAATGAATGTTACATGGGCACAGTGGAATATTATATAGCAATCCATATACAACCACAGTTATACACAACACTAGGGGTGAATCTTTGTAAAATAAAATAAACCCAAAGAGTCTGAAAAGATTATATATGACATGGTACACTTAGGAGAATTCTAAAAATAGCTAAAACGTAAACCTACATTTTAGCGATACATGTAATAACAGTTAAGTCCTACACAGTAGTAGGTGAAGGAAATGATAATCATAAGATTTAGGAAAATGCTTAACTCCGATTTAAGAAGGCAGAGAAGAGGACATGTCTACTTTTGCTTGTCTATCTAGCTCCAACATTTTATTTAGCATAGATTGGATGATATTGAATGTGAACCGCGAGTTGGTAATTTATGCACCAGCGACATGCTTGAGAACTACAAGCAAGGTGACCTCATGGTATTTCTGAATAATTGGTTCTCTCACTTCCTAGGAAATTTCACCTTTATTAGCTCAGCATACTTTCCATTTTATAGCGCATCAGAAAGGGTCCACCAAAAGCTTGCTAGCAGTTTGCCTCACATATTCTAAAAAATCACCTGTTACCAAAAAAAAAAAAAAAAGAAATATATTTTTCATATAGCCCAAATTCTATTCACATAAGAATGGTTCTGACTAAACTACTTCCCTTTTGATTGTGATTTTGAGTATAAATCTGCTTTCTTGGTGGTTCAGATGGTAAAGAATCTGCCTGCAGGACTCCTGGGTTAGATACATGGGTCGAGACGATCCCCTGGAGAAGGGAATAGCTACCCACTCCAGTATTCTTGCCTGGAAAATTCCATAAACAGAGGAGTCTGGTGGGCTACAGTCCGTCGGATCGCAAAGAGTCACAAAGGACTGAGTGATTGACATACATACGACTATAAATATAATATTATTCCTCCGTTGGATTGACTCTCTAGGTAGAAATCAAGATTCTATTTTAGAACACCAATTGCCCCACATTGACACTAAAACCTGATCAGAATGGCTGTGTGTTAGTAGGATGGATTCTGTTCCGTGAGGGCTTTAAAAATAAGAAAATGTCCCATCTTACAAGTATAATTAGGCTCAGCGTTGTTTTGTAACACGTGCTTTTATTTTAGAAGCTTTCTAGTTCCCTTTTAGCCTAGTAAGTATATTATCTTTGTTGTCAATATTTTTGTACAAATTAAAAATACTAACAATTTGCATACAACATTCATCTTGAGAGCTGCAAGTGGTTCAATTTCCCTTTTCAAGTCATCAGAGATAATGCCATTAATTGCAAGCATAGCCAAAATGAATATTTTCTAACTCCTTCAATACATAGATATTTTTGCAGGAGAAGACAACTAATGAAGTCACAAGGACTTCATCTATTAGGACATTTGGACTGAAGATTCTCGGAGCTCTTAAAAGAACTTCTGCCATTAGAAGTTTATGGTTGTATATTGTTATTCCAAAATGAGAAACGCAAGCACCGCAATTACTTATAAAATGCCAAGGCATAACCTTCTGAAATGAATCAATAAAAATATGCCTTAGGAGGGTTCAGAAGCCGTTTTCTGTCCCCTATCTTCACTGAAAACAAACATTTTCTGGATAAGAGATTTTCATGCACTTTGCATTATGTATACATAATAATGGACTCCTTGGTAGCTCAGCCAGTAGAGAATCTGCCTGCAATTCAGGAGACCTGGGTTCGAGCCTTGAGTCAGGAAGATCCCCTGGAGAAGGGAATGGCAACCCACTCCAGTATTCTTGTCTAGAGAATTCTATGGACAGAAGAACCTGGCAGATTATAGTCCATGGGGTCGCAAAGAGTCGGACATGTCTGAGAGACTCACACACACACACACACACACACACACAAATAAACTTATCGAGACATGTTTTGTAAAGAAGCACTAAGTGGTAACATTTCCTCTCTACTTCAGTTCTAGACAAACCCATTACTGTAATATCAGTGTCTCTGGCTACCCTGAAAATCCATTAAAATCCTTCCTTATTTTCATTAAAATCCTTCTTTATTTCCCTTTCTCTGATATCTCATCAACCAACAGTCCTGTTGATACTATTTTAGGAATTTCACTTGTGTGATTAGCACTTTATTTTGCATTTTGGTAAAGATATAACTATTGGAGAAGGAAATAGCAACCCATTCCAGTATTCTTGCCTGGAGAATCCCAGGGACAGAGGAGCCTAGTGGGCTTCCGTCTATGGGGTCGCACAGAGTCGGACATGACTGAAGTGACTTAGCAGCAGCAGCAAAGATGTAACTATGGATCCTCAGACACCCCACAAGCTTGGGCTTCCTCTGGTCAAAGCAGCAGCCTCTGTATCTCGATTCTGCTGTTTTCTGACTGGTAGCTGGTGCTCTGCGCATCCCAGGCCATCCTTGCCCTACATCTCCATCAGGACCTGCACTTTACTACCTCACATACTCAGAGCCACCTGGCACAGCCTGTGGCTCCAACTGAACCTTGCAATAACTTAGTTAGTTAATTAAATTGAAGGTATTTTTTTATTTATCTTATTCCAACACGATTTAATCTGTTTCCTGACTGGTTTCTGTGCCCCTAGACCTCCCTCTGATTCATAGAATGTGTATTTACTAGACAAATCCTTTAAAATTCCTCCTTTTACATATCATCCTCAATGATATTATTTAATAATCTCTAAACCCTTATAATAGTGCCCAAACTTCTCAAACCAGCATTCAAGCTCTTTGATAAACCATCCAGAAAGCACTACGCAGCCATATTCTCAGTAACTGTTCTTCAAAGAGCACTCTCTTGCCAGGTAATTATCATCATTTTGGTTAATCATTTGGTTAATCCAACCGCTCCCCTGTGCCTTTAAATCTTCTGTGTTTTGTTAACATTATCTAAATATTATCATTCCTTCACTTTTCTCACTTACCTATATTCATTGCCTAAGAGCAAACTGAAATGTCATACTTTCTACAGAGAATGGCCAGATAATACTGTTCCAGAATGAATCCTCCTTACATGAACTCATGAAAATCTTAGTACCTCAGTTCCCCTTGTGTACCTTATCATAAATGACTTTGGTTTCCGTTACTTAAACATTTACCTCAGTAATCTTATTCTCCTGGAAATACTTGGAGGGAGGAGGCTGAAATAATTTTCAATTCTTTATAATATCTTGCTTCCCAAGTCAGTATCAATAATAATAGTCCCTACTGGCCTGTTGACAGTTTTCTAGGAGTTATATTTATAAGGAACAAACTGATATAGCTTTAATCTCATTGAACTTCCAGCAGTAGCTTGTTATTTTAGGTATTTGTAAATACCTAAGTCTGTTCTATGAAACAGACTTACTTGATTCTTACATGCATCTCAGATTCTCTGAGTTCAAGGATAATGCTCAGACTTCATTTTTGTAAAAATTGATTTATGTTTGACTGTGCTGGTCTTTGCTGCTGTGTGGGCTTTTCTTGACTTGCGAGAGGGGCCCCTGTCTAGTTGCGATGTGTAGGCTTCTCGTGGTTGCTTCTCTTGCTGCAGAGCATGGACTCTAGGAAGCACTGGCTTCAATAATTGTGGGATGTGGGCTCAGCAGCTGCAGCTCTGGGACTCTAGAGCACAGGCTCAACAGTTGTGACACATGGGCTTAGTTGCTTTGAGGCTTGTGGATTCTTCTTGGACCAGGGATTGAACTCATGTCTCCTGCGTTGACAGGCAGATTCTTTAATACCGAGCCATAGGCACGAGGTAAGCCTAGACTCTTAAGTATTTTACAACAATATTTCAATTGTGAATATCACATTTTGGTCCAGCAACCTCAAATTAAAAAAAAAAAAAGATTGAAGTAATGTATGTATAAAGTAATGAATATTTTTTATGCATATTTCCTTCCATGTAGGAAATGTTTTCATTAGACACAAACTGTGTACCTTTAAGGTACATACAAGCTAGTTTCTAGCTTAAATTTTTCATTACTTTGATTAATTTTTAAATAATTCATGAAAGAACATTAAAGCAATAAAAGCTGTCAAATTTATGACAAATTTCAGCTATGCATCGGTCACATAAAGCTATTCAGCTTTTCATACAATCAGAATTATGTGTATGAGGGAACTTTTTGAAGAGTAAAATGAAGACAGTTATTGGCCATTGGTATACTTTCAAAAAAAAAAAAAAAAAGATAACAGCAACCAATACTTGAGGGTAGTTAGGGACACACAAAACTAGTCTAAGTCAAAAATCAGTCATTACTTTACCAATGGAAATGAACTCAATCTGGGAGGTTTCTTTCTTCCTTGGTTTCAATGATTGTGCTGCCAAGTCCCCGAGGTAGCAATTCTAAAAATAACATTTGAAAAGCTTTTCTGACCTGAATGTCAGAAACTGACCAAGCAAATAAATGTAACAAAAGGAAGCTAAGGGAAGAAAAAATTGGGGGTAGAAATGATTTTTAAACAACATGAATGTAAGAGAGGATATAAGAAGTATTTATATACCCTTTCACTACTTCTTAAAAATAGAATATATTTTGAGGTTCATAGTTTTTGCAATTACTTATTTTCTTTTTGAGACAAGCAATAAGAGACAGAAATTTGTAAAGGATTCAAATAAACATAATTTAATTTCAGAACTAAAGGGGGTTGTAATTAAGAAGAAGCACAGATGAGATCAGAATGATGCTTACCTTGCACAATTTCAATTTGGGGGGACTTCCCTGGTGAAGTATTGGTATTACCAATGCAGGGGATGTGAGTTTGATCCCTGGTCACAGAACTAAGAGCTCACATGCTGCTTAGCCAAAATAAATTTTTTTTCAATTTTTGATTGACATTTGATTACTAACTGGTGGATAGATTTGTCCTCTCTGGTTTCCATAATCAGGTCATGTGCCTTGTCCTTTAAACAATTATCCATTTGTTAAGCTTAGGACAGTCTCAAATGTAAAATATGTATCATGCAAAGTATGTGTGTATGTATGTATGCTCAGTCATGTCTAACTCTTTGTGACTCAAAGGATATGTAAAATGCATACATAATCAAATATTACTCAACATAAAATTTCTAGAAGAATATTACCAAGTATTGACAGCTATCACTGATATGACATTCTGCTGGATGCTATATATATATAATATGTGTGAATAAACATGCATATATAAGAGAATGTATATAGGTAAATGTAACGTATGTTAGTGTAATCTATAACCTAGAGGATAAATACCATTTGAAGGATTATCAAATTTTAGCTATGAAAGGCCTATATTCACTTAGATTTTTTCTAAAACAAAGCAGAAGCTTTACATAAAGCATGTGAAACTTTATTCCTTAACCAGAGAAATATTATTTTACCTTGCAAAAAGTTATTAAATCATTGTTTATTCAAATATTTTTGTTATTATTTTTCTTATCAAAAGCCTCATAGTTGGCCATCTGTTGCATCTCCAGCCAGACTTTATTGTTAAGATTCCCCATATATCTTGTTAGATAAAATCTTCACATTTGTCGGAATACAGATTCCTACCCATCTTTGTTGTCAAGACGTAGTCTTTTACTTAATATCACACATATTTTAGGGTGTCACTACTTTCTACTCTAAGTAATGAACCAGAGTAAGCCTCAGAGAAAACCTTCTCCTGTGGCCAGAAACATTTTCCTTTCTTCATTTATAAATGAGTTTGACAACTACAAGAATATTTCCAACACATTAAGTGCAAGATCACCTTCTGCCACTCTTTGTGGATATTTCCCCCAATTTCTATATAGAAAATCCCAAATATAAATCTCCAGTCACTAGGACTTCACCGAAGCATTTGGAGCCACAATTGTTGATAGCCATTAAACGCAGTACAAACAAATAGGTCTTTATGCTTCTCTAAGTACTTAAAATATGTATGTAGGTCCTCAATAGTGGTTTATTGATTAGATGTGCTAATAATGTGCGAGGGACTACATGAGTATTCTAGAGGGAGTTGGCAAGTTAGATGTGAACAATTTGATAAAATTAAATGATAAATGACATTAAAATGATTTAGGATAGATTTAGGTTTTTTCAATAAGAAGCAGAAAATTGGCCATTCCAAGAAGTTTTGAGTACTATATATGATGATGCCAAAGATCAATATAGGAGCCCTGACTGATGAAATCAGGGTTACTAGCAGAAAAGCAGACTTTGTGGGAACCCCTACAGGGCTGAGAAAGGAAAGATCGGGAGTATCTGGGAGACTTTCACGTATGCAAATGAGCAGCATCTTCGAACTGTGACACTCCAGAAGATCAGAGGTCATTCAATGTCTAAAGGTAGTGAAAACATAGAAGACTTACAGAGGTTTAGAAACAGGAAAGAAGAGGTGCAAAGGCCATGAAGAGCAGCTGTCACAAAGGCCAGATGTAAGACTCAGGAAAAAGACAGAGCCCAGTGAAGCTTCAGCTAACACCTGGAAGAGTGTGGTGCCAACCTGCCTGGCAGAAATGTCAGTAGCTATAAACACAGATTATTGACAGTCAGATAACTGAGCAGTTTAAGGTCAGAGAAGAGGTTCAAACAGCAACCTTATGAACAAGAAGGAAAACCAAGGTGAAGATGTACAACCTGAATATAGCCAACATCTTTGTCTGAATGTAAGGAAGGAAAAAAAAATGTAATGTGAGCAAAAATCAGTACTACAGATGCAGAAGAAAAACACATTTTTGAGAAAAATATATTGAGGGATGTAAAAGGAAAATAAGGAAAATGTCTTTAATTCAATAAAATATCAAAAGTATGTTATAAAATAAGATAGATATGATAAGGTGATAGATTCAAATCAAGAGGAGACTAAAAAGGAGACAAACAAACATGAATAATTAAAAAAAAAAACTGTATGCCAGAGGAAATGTGTAGGAAAATAAGAACGTAGCTGATAGATGAAATTTTCCTTAGAAGAAACAAAGGGCAAAATCAAGTTTACAGAATATGTCATCATTAATATATAGGACAAAATGCTTGAACATGAACAAAAGGACATTATGAAAAGGTTGAACAAAAGGTCATTAATTTAGAGCTAATTTTTAGATAAATAATCCTGCTCTAAGTAGCTGAACAAATGTAATAAAAAATATAATTGAATACAACCTGAACTAGAGAAAGAGCAAGAGTCTTGAAATTAAAATAGCTAATTGGATATTAATAATATTTAATGAAAAGATGTCAATCCCTGGACATATCCTGTGATCCTTTTTTTAATTTAATAATAAAGGAAGAGAAATTAGCTTCAATCTTTTTCTTGGGAATTACTTAAGACTATTTATGGGAAAACATTGAAAAGAGACCCTTTCTTTTAACTTTTTCTCTTCAATAAAATTAATTGCTTGCTTTAGTTGTTACCAGTTCAGTTTCTAATTTATTCTTTACATTTGAAATTTGCGTTTTGATGATCAATTTTAACTCATTATTAGATTTAAAACATTTTAACTATAGGTTTCCCCTTTTACATACATAAATAGTCACATCTCTCGCTTAATTTCTTTTGCTATGTGTGAATATTATTTTTTAGGATGGCTGCCCATTTATCAGGAACTTTATGCTACTATGAAAATGTTTCTGTGATTCTTTTGTCTTGTTATAGTCCTACAATTGGAATTTTCTATTATCAAAACACACTGAAAAGTCATGAACAAAACGGAGAAATGATACATATTTCTTTAATTCACAAAGAGAAAAATTATACTAATCTTATAGAAAAAGGAATTCATTTTATATTTTTTTGCATTTTAGTAACACTTTTCTCACCTTCTTGATAAAAGTTAAAAAATGCAATGGAATCAGTCTGCTTATAGTTTTTGGTACAACTTTATTCTCAACTATTTAGGCAACAATGGCATATTTATTTTATGAAATATAAAATACACTTATATTATAAAAATCTATACCTAAATATAAACAGATTTTATAAAATATAAAATATACCATTCTTGTTATCTTTTAGATAAAATGCTATATTTCTTAATTCCCATTAAATTCCTTTATTTTTAACAAATAAATGTTTTTAGTTAATTATTTTGGGCATTGACCCTCAGCCTCAGTTTGAAACAAATGTGAGACAAACTTTAACATTTTCAAAGTGTCACTTCAGTCAGACAGCTGTGCTGCCAATCATTCTAGGCTGCAACTCCAATTTCTTAATTTTGTTGAGTATTGTATCCCAGTGCTCCCAATTATGCCTGTGTGCAGAGAGCAAGTCTAAACTACCTGAGCCCTGAATGAGTGATTCCAGGATTTAGAGTGCCCTCAAAGGTGTGTTTTCTTGTGCACTGAGCTTGACCTAGAGGCAGTTCATGTCAGCCCGTATCCTGTTTTTAAAAAAATTATTTATTTTTAATTGGGCTTCCCTGGTGGCTCAGACAGTAAATAATTTGCCTGCAGTACAGGAGATCCAGGTTCGATTGCTGGGTTGGGAAGATCCCCTGGAGAAGGAAATGGCAATCCACTCCAGTATTCTTGCATGGAGAATTCCATGGACAGAAGAACCTGGCAAGCTACATCCCAACACTTTCTTTTTTAATTGGAGGATAGTTGCTTTACAATGTTGTATTCATTTCTGCTATATATCAACATGAATGAGCCATAGGTATGCACATGTCACCTCCTTCTTAAATGTCCCTGCTACTTCCAACCCCATCCCACTTCTCTAGGTTTTCATAGAGCACTGGGTTGAGCTCCCTACATTGTACAGCAAATTCCCACTAGCTCTCTATTTTACATACGGTCATGTATATATTTCAGTGCTACTCTTTCAATTTGCCCCACCCTCTTCTTTTCCCGCTGTTTCCACCAGTCTATTTTCTATGCATGTTTCTCTAGTGCTGCCCTACAAATAGGTTCAATACCATTTTTCTGGATTCCATATATGTGTGTGTTAATATATATTTGTTTTTCTCTTTCTGACTTATTTCACTCAGCATAACAGGCTCTAGGTTAATCCACCTCACTAGAACTGACTCAAATTCATTCCTTTTTATCATTATCCTTGACTATATGTTTGCAACTCTGCACAGAGTAAGCTTCACTGCCTCCAAGCATTGTATGATGTTCAGGGTAGCGACATTCAATCTTCATGGACTGTTAAGCATGGATGTTTATTCAGTCCTTATTTTTGGTAGAGTGAAGACTCAGATGAATGTTGTACAGAGGCATCTGGGCCAATGGTACAGACTAGGGGTGGGATGATGGGAAGGAGGCTAAGAGTCACCTGAGAGGCCACGCTGTCTCATCTACGAAGAGTGAAAGGAGATGTTGTTGCTCAGTCACTACATCGTGTCTCTTTGCCACTCCATGGACTGCAGCACTAGGGTCCTGCTTGTTTACCATCTCCCAGAATTTGCTCAAACTCACATCCATTGAGTCAGTGATGCCATCCAACCATCTCATCCTCTGCTGCCTCCTTCTCCTCCTGCCTTCAATCTTTCCCAGCGTCAGGGTCTTTTCCAATGAGTTGGCTCTTCACCTCAAGTGCCCGAAGTATTGGAGCTTCATCTTCAGCATCAGTCCTTCCGATGAATATTCAAGATTGATTTCCTTTAGGATTGACTGGTTTGATCCTGCTGTCCAAGGGATTTTCAAAAGTCTTCTACAGCACCACAATTTGAAAGCATCAATTTTTCAATGTTCAGCCCTCTTTAAGGTCCAACTCACATCTGTACATGAGTACTGGAAAACCCATAGCTTTGACTATACAGACATTTATTGGCAAAGTGATGTCTCTGCTTTTAATACACTGTCTAGATTTTTCATAGCTTTTCTTCCAAGGAACAAGTCTTTTAATTTCATGGCTGGAATCACCATCCACAGTGATTTTGGAACCTGAGAAAACAAAATCTGTCACTGTTTTGTTTCCCCATCTATTTGCCACAAAGTGATGGGAACAGATGCCATGATCTTAGTTTTTTCAATGTTGAGTTTAAAGCTCGTTTTTTAGGGATCGCCTTTTGAGAAGTTTGGTGACACTCCAAGCACAACCTATGGGGTCTGGGAGCCAACTTAGCAAAGTTAGCAAACATTGAAGAAGGATTTTGCAACCAAGCATCAGAGAGGCTGCCTGGCTGCCTGTGTATGGCAGCTGGCTGGTGACCCCTTCCAATACCTCGTTCACGGATTTCTAAGAAAAGCTTGGAACTCATTTGCATGTACTGCCCAGATCCTGAGCACGTGCAGAGACTATTTCTGCATAATTTTGAAATGAGTCAGAAAAATATTGAGCCTATGACTAAGGGAATTATAGTTAGAAGCTCAAAAAACTACTGTGGAGGAAGATTCCAACCCTTATGATATATGCATTTTAAAGCTAACAACCGAGTGGAACTTGAATATTAATATTAATATAAGCACGTGTGCATCTGTGCTGTGCATGCCAAGTCGCTTCAGTCATGGCTGACTCTTTGCGACCCTATGGACCGTAACCTGCCAGGCTCCTCTGTCCATGCGATTCTCCAGGCACAAATACTGGAGTGGGTTGCCATGCCCTCTTCCAGGGGATCTTCTCAACCCAAGAATTGAACCCACGTTTCTTACATCTTCTGCATGGACAGGCAGGTTCTTTACCACTAGTGCCACCTGGGAAGCCCTCTTATAAGCATGGGAAGACAAAAAGCCAGAGAATGATGAGAACTGTGAAAGTCTAGTTTACATGTCTGGGAAACAAACAAACAAACAAACACTTTCTAGAGCTACTGCCTGTTCTTATCCTGAATATTAAATGCATTTTCAGAAGGAAAGAAACAATTGTATGAGCCAAATGTTATTCCTCTACAGTTTGGAAAGTAAGTTGTTTACTTTCTTGAGTCTAACAAATATTTGGAGAAGACAATATTTAGCAGCCTTGAGAATCTCCCTTCCAGGCTTGCCCACAAACTTACTCAATGCTCTGTGCTGTGTGCTCAGTCACTCATTTGGGTCTGAGTCTTTTGTGACCCCATGGACTGTAGCCCACCAGGCTCCTCTGCCCATGGGATTTTCCAGGCAAGAATACTGGCGTGGGTTGCCATCTCCTTCTCCAGGGGATCTTCCTGACCCAGAGATTGAACCCATGTCTCTTACATCTCCCACTTTGGCAGGCAGATTCTTTACCACTGTTTAGTTGACAGATAGTCTAACTCCCAATAGATGTTACTTGTGCCTTTTACATTCTTCCTAGTCATTAAAGATTTCCTTCATTTTTTAATTTTTTTTTCCCTCTTGGCTTTTCTAAGTAGAAGACTGGAAAGCACACATGTCAACCCAAAATCTATGGGGATATTCAAAGTGTTTGAACAACATATGGTGTGTTTGGATATATAAGACAAACCTAAATGTTTGCAAGGAGTTCTGTATTTCACAATTTTGAATTACACCACAGTTTACTCAAATTCATCTCACATATATTATCACAGAATAGATGTTACTTAGTTCAAAAGTTTGCAGAATATACCTTAAAAAACATTAGAAAAGATATTCCAGGTTTAGAGGAGCATTGCGGGTGGATAACAATTCAGCTGTAAAATACCAGGTTGTCCCATCAAGAAGGAAAATTTCCAGTGTTGCACAGAATGTCTCATGACGTTTGTGACTTTTTCTGTAATAGAAATGATTTTTCTGTTCAGACAAATGCTGAAAGTTCTATTGAGTGCCAGGGTTTCCTGAACCCACTGCAGCATGACTTCAACACATAATGAAGTATACACACGGGCAGGCAGGGCAGAGTGATAGAATCACGGGAAGGCACGCGGATGCTGCCCGTAACTGGGCGTGCAATATGCAGAATTCAGAGGGGGCAGATCTGTCTCTTTCTCTAAGCAAGGAGCTTGGTAAGTCTTACTGAATCTTCCAAAAAGACTAACATTCCTTTTAATTTTTATTAAAAGGCACAAGATACGAAAGAGTATTCCAAAGAAGACAAAGTCATAGAAAAAAATTCTACACTTTTCAGTCTTTAGTAAGGGGTCCATAAATTCTCAAGTGAATATAAATTAGATTAAAAGATTCTCAAATATATATATATACACACACACACACATTTTTAATATAATTATTTATCTCATTAAATATATGCATTTAATTTTTGATGATATAAATACAGATTTAATTATTCAGTGTAAGCTCCATTGGGGAGAAGGTGATGGCACCCACTCCAGTACTCTTGTCTGGAAAATCCCATGGATGGAGGAGCCTGGTAGGCTGTAGTTCGTGGGGTCGCTAGGAGTAGGACACGACTGAGAGACTTCACTTTCGCTTTTCACTTTCATGCATTGGAGAAGGAAATGGCAACCCACTCCAGTGTTCTTGCCTGGAGAATCCCAGGGACGGGGGAGTCTGGTGGGCTGCCGTCTATGGGGTCACTCAGAGTCAGACACGACTGACGTGACTTAGCAGTAGCAAGCTCCACTGAGGTTTTACTTTTTGAAAACCTTAAACAGATATTTATTGTACCAACATATTCACCAGTTACTAATTTAATTGACCAAACTGAAACACATCTATGTAAACATATTTAATAACTATCAGCAATGTACTTTCTCCTCACCGAAAATCTCTGATCTCCTTGATTCTTGGTCCACAGTTTGATATTATGTTGTATTTCAACATGTTTTATTCTTAATGTGTTAACATGTAGATCATACTATGTTGTCAGTTTCAAAATGCTCTGAGTGATTTCATTACAATAAGTTTATTGTTGCAAAACAAATTTGTTTAATTTGACACAATCTTTAAAATCAAGGAACAGCACCAGAATTAAACTTGTTTTTCTCTTTTAAGGGATGATTTCCTTGTGGCTCAGTGGTAAAGAATCTGCCTGCAGTGCAGGAGACCCAGGTTTGATCCCAGGGTCAGGAAGATCCCCTGGAAAAGGGATAGGCTACCCACTCCAGTATTCTTGCCTGGAGAAACCTATGGACAGAGGAGCCTGGTGGTCTACGGGCCACAGGGTTGCAAAGAGTGGGACATGACTAACACTTTTCACTTTCTATTTTAAGGTATATTATATGTTAATTAGCAAACTATATAATCAGTTTATTGGATATGATGTCTTAATTTGTATTTCTCATATTTTGATTTACTTTGAATTATATCACTTTACTTGGTTTTCTTTTATATATATGTTGGATAATGTCTGTAACAATTCAAATGCTGTTATCTAAAATGTTCATTTGCTATTTCATTTTCATTATATCAAAGTCTTCTCGGGTTTAACATTTATTTCAATGCTTCAGTTTCCAAGGTGTGAGTGTTCTGAGGTTCACTTTTTCATTGTCCTGTCCCAAAGAAGCTGTGCATAACCATACCCCAGTATCGTTTAATACAATACTTTTTTCTCTTATTTTATTTGCCTGTCTGTGGATTCCCTGGTGGCTCAGTGGTAAAGAATCTGCCTGCCATGCAGGAGACCTGGTTCCATCCCTGGATGGGGAAGATCCCCTGAAATAGGAAATGGCTCCCCACTCTAATATTCTTGCCTAGGAACTCGCATGGATAGAGGAGCCTGGAGAGGTAGAGGCCATGGGGTCACAAAGAATTGTCAAAAATCTTTAGGAAATGGAAAAATATAACTTCCAATTATTGTTAAGTTTAATCAACTATGTATAAGTGGACTTATTTTTCATGTTGTGTGAACATAAGTTTCTCTTTCATAAAAAAATAATTCCTGAGAAATCACTTTTGGTTAAAAAACTGTATCATCAACTATATCATCTTCCAATTTCTGGTTGATATAAATATAAAACAAAGCTGAATCCCCAGTGTGAAGAGTACAAATTCATACAGACTTGTTTTAGTTTTTGATTGTTTTTAAATAAGACGTGCTGTCTTATGGAACATTTAAACTCTTCCCATTGTCATCCAGCTTCATTTGCATATGTTTTCCTGTTTGTCCCTTATGTTTGTAAATGTTGCTCTTGTAGATTGCCAGAGTTGGCTATATATAATACCTATTTTTTATTTATGTGTAAATGACATGCAACTGTGAATTACAAGACTGTAGGAATGGAATAATAACGAACTCATTTGTGGTGAAGTGGACTCATTATCTTGCCAGCTGCTGATATTTTCCCAGCCAGTACTTTTCCTGGCAAACAAGGTCCCAGGGGAGAAGTCTTCTGTCTAGCTAAAGAAAATCATCCTTTGCTTTAAAAATCTTTTCAAAATCTGGTATTCATTGCTTTACGAATAATAATAGTAATAATTTTAAAAGCCCGTATTGGCTTTTCCAGTGGTGGTTGTTTCTCTAATGGATTCTAAATATGAATTAGAATTACAAATTAAAGCAAACATCCTAGATTACAAATCAAAACAAACATCCCTCAATACACTTATTCTACTATTGCTTAATTTTAGGTTAATTATTGCATATGAACTACATGTGAAATATAAATTCCCAAGAGGTGCATGTACATTTGTACGAATGCAATACGATCTATCAACTTAACATCAGAATATAATAAATGGAATGGTGTATTGATAAATCTGGATCGTATGTGGGTACATTACGTACACACATATGTACGCATATACCTTCTTGGATATATGCTGACACTGCAAAAATCATTGCAACCAGAGATAAGTATAGCAAGGAAATGACAATCTATTTTATTCTTTTTGGAGAATTCTGATTGTGTAAGTCTTAGAGAATACTGATTTCAAAACCTCTAAATCAGAAATACTTGCTAAAGAATGATAAAAATATGCTAATAATACCACATACATAACTCATCTTCTTTTCTTTTATGTTTAATTTCAATGTGAATGTTCTTGAGCATGCTTGGCATTCAATTAAGTAAGCTCTGCCTTCAATTTTCAAGAGCCTAGAGGAAAAATAAATTGGGGGGGGCTTTCATATTTCTTAATTCTCTGTGTAGTCCAATTATTATCACCAACACAAGCTGCTATTACGTGGCATGCTAAGCTCTTTTATTCTTCAAAATTCTTTCCAAAATACATGTGCCACCTACACTATAAAATATTTTTGAAAATATTAAAAAGACGTGTTTATAGCAAAGAATCGCAGCTCTTCTATTTTGTAATAACCTTACATAATGTCATTTGGGTTCTTTCTAGTCCTTTTTCTCACTTGGCACAGTGCTTCATAATATCTAAGAAATAAGTCTTTTTTTTTTAAATAAAAATAAGAGTTTCAAAAGTTTTTCTATCTTTAGATAAACATAAAAGCCAATATTTTGAAAGATTGCTGACATATTTAGAAAAATAAAAGTGTAGTTGCTGCAGAGAATGGAAAGTTGTTTAAATTTGCCCCAATACACTAAGAACTTTTTCTTAAATCCACTGCTTTTGGTGGGAAATACTGTCACGCATTTAACACACTTCAAAAGACTATTTGGAGAAGGGCAAAGAATATTAGAAAGAGTGTCAACAATTTCTAATTGTTATTAATACCTCATAACTTTGTCAGTTACATATAATTCAATTAAATACTTCTTCACCCTACAAATATGAATCTCAGGATATCTGGATACATTTATAATATACCTAGATTACAAATCAAAAGCAGATGCATTTGTAGGATACTGATATTTTAAACACCTGATGATTACATTATGTCACCTGCTTTACTGGAGTCCTGTAAATCAATTTTCTTCTTTTTTCTTTTGGCTGCACCGTGGCACATGGGCCCTTAATTCCTGGACCAGGGATTGAGCTCATGCCCCCTGCATTGGAAGCACAGAGCCCTAACCACTGGGCCACCAGGAAATTCTCACCCGACTTTCACAGAGGGGCTGAATGAAGGAAAAATATAAGCAGTGGTAGAAAATGTTGGTACCAGTGAATGATAACCATCCAAATAGTTAAATTAAGCAAGTCTATTTCATCCATATTTTTTACTGTCTCATGTCTTACCAGAAAAAAAAAAAAAAAAAAACAAAAACGCAACAACAGACCAATTCCCTGGGAGAATAAAATAAATGTATACAGAGCATACACATTTGCTCCATAAGCAGCAAACTATTTTTAAACAATTAGCTCAAACCATAAGGCAGTGTGGGGTGAGCAATACCTGTGGGCGTGCCAGTTGTAAGAGGCCCATGACAATCTGCAGGAGATAATTTAGCAGTAGGAGCATCTGGCTCCTTGGCAAGCTCTTTAGGCATTTTTCTTGGCACCAGTTATCTCTAGGTCGATCACTTGATAATACATTTTAAAAGGTCTATGGATTATTTGGATAACATTTAACCTGTGCTGATCTCTTTTCCCTTTTTATTCAATATTGCCTTTATTAGATCAAACACAATGTGTCTGTGTGTAAGTGAATCAAAGCTTTATTATTAATGTGAAATATGAAAACATTTTTGGAGACCATATCCTTATAGAAAACTCTCCCGAATCGGTATGTCTGTGAAACACCATCCCCAGTAATGATATAACAGATACCTTAAAGAAAAGGTTTGATTGAATAATACAACACTGAACACATGTTAAGTAACAAATACAGTGTTGAAGTCTGCTGCTACCAAACATAAATATGAAAAAGCTAAACAAAACAGAAGCTCATGGTCTGGATTCCTGTATGATATATGATATCTATGTATGATATTTGATTGAACAGAGCCAAGTTAAATTAGTTTAGTTGTGAGGCTGTCCAAATGGAGTAAAGTAATTATTGGAACAGATGAATTATTTCAGTTGCACAGGAATGGTTAATTTTCTTGTGAAGCTTTTTCAAAGGCGCACATTTTGCACAAGATATGAAATTCTGCATTAGTTGCACAGAAGTGTGAGTTTCAGTCTTTGCAGGAAGCATTTGCTATTTGGACAGTATCTCTAAAAATTATGATTAGGCATTTGACATGCAACAAATTTCACTACAATTTATATTTACATCATATGTACCTATGCTCATAAATATATGCACATATGAATGTGTATGTATTTGAGTATGTGTATATGAATCAGATTAAATTGGGGACCTGTTTCTTTTTTTCACACTGCCCCATGCACCTCGCTTTGAAGTCTCCCCCTTAAAGGTGAAACTTCCTTCTTTAAACTTTAACATGGTTGTCAGCCCCTGACTTGCTCTGTTCAAAGGGAGGTTTGCAAACCCAATGCAAGTAGAGATTTGAAGTACACTTGTGGAGACTTCCCTGATGGCTCAGTGGTTAAGATTTCTACTTTCAAAGCAGGGGATGTGGCTTCCATCCCCGGTGGAGGAGCTAAGTTCCCACATGCCTTTGGGCCAAAAAAAACACAAAAACAAACAAACAAACAAAATATATATATAAAACAAGAAGCACTATTGTAACAGATTCAATAAAGACCTTAAAAACAAAGAAAAGAATACACTTGTGCAGTAAACTCTGCTTCTTGCTCTGAGGTTATTGCTGTACAAACAGCTTCTACTGGACCACC
Organism: Bison bison bison; assembly: GCF_000754665.1. Lineage (NCBI taxonomy): Eukaryota > Metazoa > Chordata > Mammalia > Artiodactyla > Bovidae > Bison > Bison bison. Next base: position 7,060,190 of record NW_011495041.1, read on the forward strand.
AGTGAAATGTACTGTCATTACCACATAGCTAACCTGAGGCCAAACAGAGCATGGACTCCCCAGCCAATACAAACATTCATGAGAAGAAAATGCTTATTGTGTATCCAAGCCTCTGTTCCAACTGCTCACCTATACAATGAACTTTACATTTTCAACGCATTTTCTAAATGCTTAAAAGCATTGATTAATACTCTTAATCCAATAGAGTTAATATTTCTTATAGACTTTATTAATATAATTTTTAAAATGAGAACTTTATATAATATTTTTATGTTCTTGGGGATGGGGAAGAGCTTTCTTTAACAGAGAAGGGAAAATATAAACCATGCAAGGAAAGATAAACTTTAAGCTATAAGAGAAAAAAATGAACAAATGTCAGCATAAAATTTTCTCATAAGGATCACAGAAAAACAAATGGATTAAAATAACTGTAATATGCATTAAAAAGCACACATAACAAGAAAATGATATATGTGAAATTATAAAACAATGTTCCACTAACTATACAAATAAGAACAAATCAAAGAAAATTAAGAAAGATCCTGAGAAGCAAATTGTGAGAAAGGCAGTACAAATGGTCAGAGAAGAGTGAAATTGCAATTGGACTTCACTAAAAGAAAGAGAGACGTGGTTTGTTTCGCCTTAAAACAAATATCCTTAACAACGTTTTTGAGTGCAAACACAAGGAAGAGTGGCTGTTCACAGTGTCAGAAGTTGCAAACTTTCTGAATGGTAAGACATGATTAAAGAAAAAAAAAGACAAGTTTCCTTCACAATACCATCTATATTGCTGAAATTTCATACATGTATATGTGTATAAAGAAAAATAGATAAAATACAGAATAAATTTCTACTACTCATAAAGTGAGTGATTTCAGGAATTATTGCACCATTATCAACTGTTCTTGCCTTTATGACTTTCATTACTCAAATCTCGTTCTTTTTTGCAAATCCTAGTGCCAATGATGGAAACTATAATGGACTTCCCTGGTGGCTCAGAGGGTAAAAGCATCTGCCTACAATGTGGGAGACCCAGGTTCGATCCCTGGGTCCGGAAGATCCCCTGCAGAAGGAAATGGCAGCCCACTCCAGTACTCTTGCCTGGAAAATCCCATGGACAGAGGAGCCTGGTGGGCTACAGTCCGTGGAGTCACAAAGAGTCGGACACGACTGAGCGACTTCACTTTCACTTTCAGTACCAATGAAGTTGCTACATTTCCATTTCCAATTTACATTCCTTGTTTACCTCAGCCTCTTATCTGTTTTCAAAAAATTTTTGCTCATATTGTCGGACATACTGTGTTCAACAACTGAACAGTCCTCTCGTCAATATTATCATCATCTCTTCTTTTAAATATTAAAATCCTGAGGGCAGGGGTTGACTTTTACATTGTTTCTCTGATCAATCACAGAACAAAGAATATTGACAGGTGTAGAAAAAGCACTTGGAAATCTTTTTTGATGATTATGTGCTTTATTTGTATTGCTATTCAAATGATTCAAGAAGCTCTCTAAAAACTACTATTAATGAATTCTCAGTTTTTTCTTCAAACTTATGTTTAAAACAGTATTGAAACATTGTTGGAATTAATAATGAAATAGGAATATAAAATTTAAAAATCTAACTATCTCCAATGGATTAGCAAGTTAAGATCTAGGACTACAAACAAGAAATATATAAACTCTAAGACAATGTATTTTTTATTACAGTAATTTTAATTTTTTTCCATTTTCCATGTCAAAGGAGCCTTTATGACCATCATTTCTTTAGTGTTAAAAACACTACAGGAAAATTTTCTCTAAACCCTATTTATCCCAATAGTGATGCTATTTTAAAAGATATTCTGAAAAAGAAATAAGACCTTTCACCTTCGATTAAACAACAGCATAGCATTATCTACATAAATAGTAGATGATAATAACCCATATTGCAACTATAAGCACCTGCTTCCCTTGCGGCTCAGATGGTAAAGAATCTGCCTGCAATGTGGGAGACCTGGGTTTGATGCTTGGGTTGGGAAGATCTCCTGGAGAAGGGAAAGGCTACCCTCTCCTGTATTCTGGCCTGGAGAATTCCAGCAGGAATCCAGATTGCCGGGAGAAATATCAACAACCTCAGATATGCAGATGATACCACTCTAATGGCAGAAAACAAAGAGAAACTAAAGAGCCTCTTGATGAGGGTGAAAGAAGAGAGTGAAAAAGCCGGCTTAAAACTCGACATTCAAAAACTAAGATCATGGCATTTGGTCCCATCACTTCATGGCAAATATATTTTGCTTTCTTGGTCTCCAATATCACTGTGGATGGTGACTGCAACCACAAAATTAAAAGATAATTGCTACTTGGAAGAAAAAATTATGACAAACCTAAACAGTGTTTTGAAAAGCAGAGACATCACCTTGCTGACAAAGGTCCTTATAGTCAAAGCTGTGGTAGTTCCAGTAGTCATGTATGGATGTGAGAGTTGAACCATAAAGTAGGCTGACCACTGTAAAATTAATGCTTTTAATTGTACTGCTAGAAAAGACTCTTGAGAGTCACTTGGACAGCAAGGAGATCACACCAGTCACTCTTAAAAGAAAGTAACCCTGAAAATACTTTGGAAGGACTGATGATGAAGCTGAAGCTCCAATCCTTTTGGCCACCTGATGCAAAAAGCTGACTCACTGGCAAAGACTCTGATTCTGGGAAAGATTGAAGGCAGAAGGGGAAGAGGGTGACAGAGGATGAGATGATTGAATAGAATCACTGACTCAATTGACAGGAGTTTGAGCAAATTCCGGGAGATATTGAAGGGCACAGAAGCCTGGCACGCTGCAGTCCATGGGGTGTCAAAGAGTCAGACGTGACTGAGCAACTTTGAGCAAATAAACCCCAGACCAGAAAAGAACACCAAAAACAAAACAAAACAAACAAGAATGCTTGTGTGAAACAGAGACACTATTGACGCCACAGTATGTTTTTATTTTTTTCTGTTAAATAGAAGTTATTTGATGTATAATCTAAAAGGGTCTGTCTCTTCTCATTAGACTCATTATCCTGTTCTTTAATTAGCCGACCTTCCCTTTCTAAGAGGAACCATCTTGAATGGGAGCTTTTCTCCTTGCTGGGACTGTCAGAATCTTGGAATCAAGGGCCCCCTAAGTTTCACAACATTTTATCTTAATCCGTTTTCCTCACCTGGCTTGGAATCAAGCATGTCAGAGCCCTTTTCCTTTCTTATGCAGTGTTTTACAGATCTATGTGTTAATTATCATCTTTTTACTCAGCTAAGACTAGTGCTAATAGATTGCCCAGAACTTCACTGAGACTCAAATATCTCTTTATTCAGCATCACATTATTTACAAGTAATATAAACTCCCTCCAGGAAAATCTCAGGCTGCCTTCATCACTGCTCTGGCATTGTACATCTCCAACATCTAGTATATAACACAAACTTTGCAAATATTTGTTGAACAAATGATAAAAAGTAATACATTTTTGCATTTCATTTATTTTATTTGTCCTGTTCAAACTCAACTATCCTGATAAGACTTTATAGTTTTCGTTTTATTTGCTAAGTTGTGGTGTCTGACTCTTTTGTGACGGCATAGACTAAATAGCCCACAAGGTTCCTCTGTCCATGGGATTTCCCTTTACCTATTTTTAATAATATTTAAGATTACTTGCTCAAGCTGAGATTGAAAGTGCAATGTGCCTTAAGAATTTAAGTGAATTAATTCAAATTCAAATTATTTAAAATAATTTTTCATTCAATTATTTTCCTTCTTCTCCTCTCCCTATCTTTCCCCTTTGAACCCAATAGCTTGAATATTTATTGTCATTTATTTATTGAAATAATATTTATTTAAGGATGTATTATCCACGATGGACTATTATAGATTACAGCAGTGCAAATATAATATAAAGTGTAAGGGAATAGAAAAATAAAAACCCCAGGTAAGACAAGAGTAAAGCAAATGATTTTTGCTTTTGTTACTGTTCTTTGAACAGCATACAGCCTTTCAAAACTTCATCCTGATGTAAATGCACAATTTAATATATATCACTAAGGCCTTGACTGCCACTTTTGCCTGTGAACTTGAAAAGTAACATATCCCTCTAGCGATGAGTCCCAAATCCTCTCTCCTAGCATCAAAATGACCGAAAAAAGATCAGTAGTATTGTATGACATAATTTACATGTGGAATATAAAAAATGAAACAAACTAGTGATTATTAAAAAAATGAAACAGATTCACAGGTATAGAGAACAAACTAGTGGTTATCAGTGGCGAGAAGAAAGGAGGAAGGAGCAAGATAGTGGCAGAGAATTAAGAAGCATGAACTATGCGAGTTTCCTGGTGGTCCAGTGGTTAAGAATATGAGCTTTCACTGCAGAAGGCTCAAGTTTGATCCCTGGTTGGGGAAATAAGATAAGTTGCTTCCCAGTATGGCCAAAACAAACAAACAAACAAAAAACTAAATACAAACTATTAGGTATAAAATAAGCTACAAGGATATATTGTACTGCATGGGAAAGATAACCAACATTTTATAACTATTAATGAGGTATAAGCTTTAAAAATTGCGAATCACTCTGTTGATATGCCTGAATTATAATATTGTACATCAGTTCAGTTCAGTCGCTCAGTCGTGTCCGACTAACTGCAACCCCATGAATCGCAGCATGCCAGGCCTCCTTGTCCATCATGAACTCCTAGAGTCAACCGAAACTCATGTCCATCGAGTCAGTGATGCCATCCAGCCATCTCATCCTCTGTCGTCCCCTTCTCCTCCTGCCCCCAATCCCTCCCAGCATCAGAGTCTTTTCCAATGAGTCAATTCTTCACATGAGGTGGCCAAAGTATTGGAGTTTCAGCTTTAGCAGCATTCCTTCCAAAGAAATCCCAAGGCTGATCTCCTTCAGAATGGACTGGTTGGATCTCCTTGCAGTCCAAGGGACTCTCAAGAGTCTTCTCCAACACCACAGTTCAAAAGCATCGATTCTTCAGCATTCAGCTTTCTTTACAGTCCAACTCTCACATCCATACATGACCACTGGAAAAACCATAGCCTTGACTAGACAGACCTTTGTTGGCAAAGTAATGTCTCTGCTTTTCAATATGCTATCTAGGTTGGTCATAACTTTCCTGCCAAGGAGTAAGCGTCTTTTAATTTCATGGCTGCAATCACCATCTTCAGTGATTTTGGAGCCCCCAAAAATAAAGTTTGACACTGTTCCCACTGTTTCCCCATCTATATCTCAATTAAAAATAAATCAAAATAAAAGAAATTTAAGAAAGAAACAAAGAAAAAAAGATCAATAATAGCACAACTGTGGCTTACATGTGTGCCCAGAATATATCTTTATATTTTTTCTAATATGAGAGGAATTACTTCCTGTTGAATAACTTTAAAATTTTATTTCATGGTGTGCTATAATTAGCAAAAGATGCATTTCATACTTCACTTTTCCTTCCATTAGTTCTACTGGCTAAAGTAGAATAAATCTTTCCCTTCCTGGTTTTTTTTTTTTTTTTTTTCTTCCACCTGCTCTGTTAACTCCAGCCTGTAAGTGGTCATTTATATTAGATGAGGATAAAATCAAATGGCTGCCAATTGAAATTATTAATGTATTTCTTCATGACCTGTGGATAAAAGAGCAAATGATTTGTCTAATTAACATTCTATAACTAACCCCCAGACTGCCTATGGTGCTTTACCAAAAGTGGTTTTCTCTTGTTTTAGTTTTTCCTTTTTAAATCATTGCTGATGAGCTTTAAATCCAACAATCTTATTTAGCATAGAACACTGGGATTTCTTTTTAAGTCCTCCATTGCCTCTAGTTCTCAACTGCGTAACATTTAATAACACCTAAAGGATATAACGGCATCCGTGGTGGCTCAGATGGTAAAGAATCTGCCTTGCAATGCAGGAGACCTGGGTTTGATCCCTGGGTTGGAAAGAAAGGGTATATTAACAATTCTCCCTCCCAGAGTTGAATGGCCTTGTGCTTTTTTCTCTTAAACTCTTACTTAAACTCCATTTACCTTGTGTTCTTATTTCCCTTCTTTAAAAATCTTCTATTTCTTCCTATTTAGTATCCAGTCTAATCCTGTCTGCCTCTCAGGTTTTTTTACTATGCTTGTCACTTTCAACTCCCCTGCATCTTTCCTCTCTCTTCCTTTCTCTTCCTTTTATCATTCCTTATTATTTTCTTTCATCTTATTTCTAAATATCCCTTGTTTTCCTCCTCATTTTTTTTCTGAAACCATTCATATTTTTCTTTTTTTCTGAGGCCACTAAGATTTTTTCTTTTAGTCCATCATAGATATTTTTACTGTCATCTTTCTCTGCTCCCATCAATATGATCTCTGACTCCTGCCCTGGCCTTTGCCTTCTTTCTTCCTCTTATTCTCTTGTGCTCAGATTCTCTCACTTTTTTGAACTCTCCTTCTTTTTCATCTTGCCTTCTCCCAAAATACACTCACTCCAGCTTTCCCTTTTGCTCTGTTGTTGAGTGACATGTACAAGGGTTGTTCTGAGACAGAGAATGGCTAATATTATACTTTAAAATGCATAATTAAACACACAACTTTGTACCTCATTTTGAAAGATACTAACAGGAAAAAACAAGCTAAATTATGGAATGCAGATTGAAACCAAGAACAAATAAACAATACATGGGGAAAAAATGCTTCACAAAGTCACAATTAATCCTTCCTCGAATGCTCCAATGGTATAAATTGGTCTTTGGGAAGGTTTCTTTTATGGGAGCCCTGAGATGATCATTTTTAATGTAAATATATAATAGAATGACCTTGTTAAGAAGTTACAAGCCAACACAGAGATATCCTGCTTACTAAAATGAAAACTGATATTCATTTTCTTAATTCATTGATTGATTAAGAGCAAGCAGCATGTTATAGGAACACTATCCCTTGTAGATACAGTGGTGTGCATTAGTACAGCCCAGCAGCTGCTATGCATTGAATAATTCTGGGTTGGTTGACAAATCGCCACTACTCCCTGAGTGAGTTGTCACCTCCCTAGCCAGCTTGGACTCCCCTATACCCAGCAAGTGAAGGACTGATGCCTGGATCACTAGGAAGCTGCTCTTTATCTGCTGCAATGCCCATTTTAAGTGTTTATTCCAGATCTATTGCTATTTTGAATCTTACCCTGGAAAATGAAAACTAAAATTGAAATTTTGCCTTCTTTAAACTCAGAATCTGGTGCATGCCAGTGGTATGCATTGTATCAGAGTTATGCACAAGTTATGTGAAGAGAAAATATTAATAAAAATGTAATATATACTTGCACTTTTCCTGTATGTCATCTCATTGAATTTTCATTTTGTTTTGTTTCTTTGTTTCAAAATTGAAGTATAGTTTATTTACAATATTGTGTTCGTTCCATGTATACAGCAAAGAGATTCATATATATATATATATATTCCTTCTTTTTCAGATTCTTTTCCCTTATAGGTTATTGCAAAATATTGACTATAATTCCCTGTGCTATACGGTAGGTCCTTGCTGCTGCTGCTGCTGCTGCTAAGTCACTTCAGTTGTGTCCGACTCTCTGCGACCCCATAGATGGCAGCCCACCAGGCTCCCCAGTCCCTGGGATTCTCCAGGCAAGAACACTGGAGTGGGTTGCCATTTCCTTCTCCAATGCATGAAAGTGAAAAGTGAAAGTGTAAAAAAAAAAAACGGAAAAAAAGTGAAAGTGTAGTTGCTCAGTCATGTCCGACTCTTAGCGACCCCGTGGACTGCAGCCTACCAGGCTCCTCCATCCGTGGGATTTTCCAGGCAAGAGTACTGGAGTGGGGTGCCATTGCCTTCTCTGAGTAGGCCCTTGATGGTAGTCTATTTTATATATAGTAGTGAGTATCCGCTAATCACAAACTCCCAATTTATCCTTCCCCCATTCTTTCCCCTTTGGTAACCATGGAAAATCATGTTTTCTATGCCTGTGGATCTATTTCTGTTTTGGACGTAAGTTCATTTGTATCATTTTTTTTTTAGATTCCACATATAAGCAAAATTATATATTTGTCCTTCTCTGTCTAGCTTACTTCACTAGTATAATAATCTCTAGGTCCATTCACAGCATCTCATTTAGTTTTGAAAGGAATCCTCCAGCCTGGTCTGGTTTCCGGCTTAGGAGCCAGGTTGTAGGTGAACAGGTGTGGCTCTGATGCTGTGGAGGGTACCAAATCCACTTTGCTCCTGCTCTGCTCATTCATATGATTATCTCAGGGGACAATGGACCATGCAGTGGCATTCCCAGCCCTTACATCATGCAAAACCGTTAGGCATAACTTCCTATTTCCTCCTGACATGTATTGTACATGTGGGGGACTGTCAACAACTGAGAGCAAGGGCCTAGATTTCTCAAAGCAATAGGGCCTGTGAACAGGAAAAGCAAAAAAATGGAGAGCTGCAATTTCAGCATGTATGCACATACTCTACATTTGGGTACAATGGATTATTTTTAAACATGAGACTAAAACTATGGATTAAAAACATAAAGTGCATTAATGAGCAGCATAACAGAACTGTTTTTAAATAAAAGTTATAAAATAACAAAAACTGGTGTCATAAGGCTCAGTCTTATTTAGGCAAACTGGTTTAAATTTTTTTCACACAGAAAATATACTATTTTTCTACATTTTGGTCGTTTATAAAGAGATGTTTACATATGTTCAATTCTTTACAACCCCAAGGACTGTAGCCCACCAGGCTCCTCTGTCCTTGGAATTCTCCAGGAAAGAATATTGGAAGGGAAATATTAGAATTTACCTTCTCCAGGGGATCTTCCCCACCTAGGGTCAAACCCAGGTCTCCTGCATTGCTGGCAACAATTATCTACTCCTCAGCCTACCATTCATGCTTGTACAGTCTGTCCTAAGCTCATTTAACTCCACACAGTTACTCCAGCTAAAGCTCAACTTGGTTTATTCTAAAACATCTGCCATACTTTGATTCTTTATCAATATATTCCTCTAGACCTGAAATGCAATTTTCCTATAGCTCTCTATCCAAATCTTATCCATCCATCAACATGTCTCTTCTTCATAGAGCCTTCATTCATTTTTTCTTGTAGCCCAGATGGACCTGCCTCTTCTAAAGTCACTCTGTATTTTGTACCTACTCCCTTCAGGTACTTGTTATACTCAACTTGATATTTGTTGTTGAATCTGTGTCAAATTTTCCCTTTTAAACCATGAGTATTTGAGACAGGAATGAAGTCATTACTCATTTGTGCAGGGCATAGCCTAATGCCAGATTCAGAAGGGATACTTAATAAATAATTAATGAATAGAGCTTCAACATGACTTGGCTACAGTCAAGAGCCAATTTTTTGTTGTTATTTTGTTTCATAAAAAAATTACCTAAAATGTTTGAATTACTGGATTATAGCTCAGGCCATTGCATACTTAATTGCTCTACTTGCTACAAGTGGCCTTGCATAGAATTATATTAAACGCCAACTGTGAAAGATAGTGAAAGATTAATAACAAACCAGGGGGCAATTGGACAAACAAAATTAAGGCAGTATTAAGGCATTCAGTTAAGTAAGTTGAGAGATATTAGTCAATTTATTCCTTCCATTTGTGAACTCATTATATTAAACTTTAAGAAGAATATTGGCTTATTTTGCAATATAAAATGAAATATTTCACAGTTTTAATTATGCATCACCAGCCTCAGGGTTCTTTAGGTCCTTTATCAAAGAGATAATACATTTATGAGAAATGAATTAGTTTGGTCAAAATTTCATGAAGTTACATGAGGTCTTCCTCTCCTCAAATCTAATTCTTATAGAGGGTAATCTATATATTTTATGCTGTCTTGAACACTGGGAGTGCATTTTATGCTGGCTAGAACAGAAAGATGATAGAAAAATAAGGATTTGTTATCAAAATATTGACTCTATATTGAAATACATCAGTGATTTAAGTATCACTATTGATCTAGTCATGGTGAATCTTGGGTATTATAGTATTCCATCACTGCAGTGTTCCCTGAAGGACAATGACTATTTCACAAAGAAAATGACATGCTATTTGTGACTCCTTGTTTTAATTCTTGCTTTTACTCAACTCTGAACTTCCTTTCCAGCTTGGCCACATTTTCGTCCTTGCTTCCAAAACCAGTAATCAATCTCTCTTTCTTCCTCCTCTATATTAGTGTATTATACATGGAGTTAAATATATAATATATAATGTATATGGAATTATATACAAATCAACAAATACACATACTGGATATATTTATATAAATATGAAATAAGTGCTGAATGAATGTCTTCAGTTAATGTCCTATACCTTTGAAGAAACCCTATTAGAAGTTGCTCAAGGATTTGTCAATTGATTTTCATTAATTACATTAATTGTGTGTATATACATACACATATACATACACACAAATATATATACACTGACATAAATGTGTGTGTAAATACCTATTTATTCAAATGTTATATTTTAATATATATTTAACTTAAAATTGATTTCTGTGTCTCTGTTTTTTCCTCAGTTTATTTGCACTTACTATCCAAGGTAAAAGGAGCCATTTGTCTATAATTAAGTACTCTGTCAATCGGATAAGGCAATGGCACCCCACTCCAGTACTCTTGCCTGGAAAATCCCATGGATGGAGGAGCCTGGTAGGCTGTGGTCCATGGGGTCACTGTGAGTCAGACACAACTGAGCGACCTCACTTTCACTTTTCACTTTCCTGTATTGGAGAAGGAAATGGCAACCCACTCCAGTGTTCTTGCCTGGAGAATCCCAGGGACGGAGGTACTTACTTAACAAAGGGCTGTGAAACACCAGGCCTTTTGGGTTGAAAATGTTTACAGTACAGAGCCCTTCGGTTCAAGAGATAAGACAAAGATTTTAACTGGCAACTGAGTGAGCACTGAGGAAAACAAAAAATATCTACAAACGAACTATTATTAAAATCTCCGTATCTAGAAACAATTCCTGAAGGAGAATAAAATAAGTAAGTCAACATCTTGACACAAACCCAGGAAAAATTCTGAAAGAAAACAGATACAGAGAGAGACGGTGATTGTGACAGTGGTACACAGAGTAACTGTTAGAAAACATCTGTTTTGCATTCAATTAAAATTGTTGAAATGTGCTCTAGGAAACAAAAGCTGAAAATGAGAGGATTAACATTTATTTTGTATTCTGTGTTTAAATAAGATAAAATTGCAAGGAAAATAAAGATATAACTGTAGAATTAAAATCTGCCTTTGAAGCAGTAAAATGTAAAATTGTTACCAAAGAGAAAATTAAATTAGTGACGTGAAGAATGAACTTGAGAAAGCTCTATCTAGAATTCTTTTTGCCAAAAAACAAAAGGAATAGTGGGAAAAATTGATATGCATATTAATAAAGAGATATCAGGATAATAATTATATTCATGAAGGTAAGCTTACAAAAAAGAAATGAAATAAAAATAGAAATTTTGGCAATAAAAAACAAAACATTTTTGGAAAATGAAAAAGAAAAATTAATATAAAAATTTCTCCAATTTTGATGCTTGCATTTTTGAAAAATAGGTTTAAATACATTTTTAAAAACCACTGAATTAGAAGTAACAACAGTGTATGTATATATTATATATATATATCAATTCCTTTTAGAAGATAAATAAATAAAATGCAGTTCTTATAAAGAATAGGAAAGAAAGAAGAAGCACAAGTCATAGGCCATTAAAAGATTTATTAAAAAGTTATGTGTTTGTATATCTGTTAGGTGTATATGTATTTGCTTGTGTGCATGTATATTTAATAAAAGAAGCTTTTGCTCTTTATGGCAAAATCTATGAGAGAGAATTGGTGTCAACTCAATAGATCATCAGTAGGCAAGATGCTCAGGCTATGGAATGTTTTATTTCATCCATTCATTCAATAAATAATCATAAAGTGTCTAACAGTTCCCTGACACTTTGCTCTGGTACTCAATATAAGAAGATTAAATGCACAAATCAAGACACTGAAACAATATCCATCGAATGTGAAAGATAAGTGAATAGTTTAATAATTCTCACATGAAATGATCATTGCTATGAAGAGCAGTTGGAAGGAAAAGAAAAGGTATCTCATTCACACCCAAGCAGAGTGAATAGGAAAATAATTCAAGTGTTCCCTTGGGGCTACCTTCATTTCTGTAAAGCCTTAGTTTTCTGAATCTAATATCTGATATCTCTAAATGATTAGAATATTAAATTATGCAAATTAAAACTAAAAAATAAATTATAACTTGCTGAGGAAAAGGACTGAAAGCTTAGCAAAGAATAAATTCGGTAGAATTCTACTGTTTATTTCTTGTGCTTAGTCATGGAAATACTGAAAGAAATGAAATTCTGTTCTGGAAAATATACTTTCATTGCTACTGTTTCTATAGCTTATATTAGAAAGAAGTAGTTTGTGGTTAACGTATGGATAAAAAGCAAATGAAATTTTTTTAGCACATGACACAGAAACTATCTATCTTTGAAATAGGACTTTAAACTTCAATTTAAAGAAATTAAATTATTGTAACATTGAAAATAGACCCCAGTTTCAAGTAATTATTCCATAGCTAAGGCTAAATGCATATTAAATCAATCCTGCTTTTGAAAATTCTGGAGTTGAAAATGTCTTTAAAACATTCTTCTAAAGTTGCCTTAAAATTAAAATAGCCAGTCTTAAAAAAAAATAGCAGTTTTTAAAAATAGTTCTCCTCCTTCGGGACCTGAGAAACCAAGTTTTTGCTTTTTTTCCCTCAGAAGGAAAGGACACTTTATGAATAAGTTGTAAACCATTAACAGAATAGTGTCAAAATTGAAAAGCTGACATGGTCCCAACTCTAATGGGGTAATCTATATCACTTCATCTCCCGACTGCTACAAGGAGAAACAATTCAGTTCAGTTCAGTTGCTCAGTCGTGTCCGACTCTTCGTGACCCCATGAATCGCAGCACACCAGGCCTCCCTGTTCATCCCGGAGTTCACTCAGACTCACGTCCATTGAGTCAGTGATACCATCCAGCCATCTCATCCTCTGTCGTCCCCTTCTCCTCCTGCCCCAGTCCCTCCCAGCATCAGAGTCTTTTCCAATGAGTCAACTCTTCGCATGAGGTGGCCAAAGTACTGGAGTTTCAGTTTCAGCATTATTCCCTCCAAAGAAATCCCAGGGCTGATCTCCTTCAGAATGGACTGGTTGGATCTCTTTGCAGTCCAAGGGACTCTCAAGAATCTTCTCCAACACCAAAGTTCAAAAGCATCAATTCTTCGGCGCTCAGCCTTCTTCACAGTCCAACTCTTGCATCCATACATGACCACAGGAAAAACCATAGCCTTGACTAGACAAGAAGATACAAACAAGTATTAAAAACATTATCTGATACTTTGGCAGGTGTGTGAGGGGGAATCATCTTGTTCAAACCCCTACAATTTGATTCTTTTAGAGATACCTCTGGCTATACATAAATATTCCATGTTTCCACATATGAATATCCTATCCATTTAAATATACATACCTATGGATGATTCATGTTGATGTATGGCAGAAATCAACACAGCATTGTAAAGGAATTATGCTGCAATTAAAAATAAAATAAAGAAACTAGAAATCCCCCATTCTGTCTTCAGACTTCAAAGTTGGCCTCTGAGTTAACTCAAATGTACCTCCCCCTCATATATTCAGAAATAACCAACTCTGTGTTTAAAAAGAACTGTGAATACCAAGATACAAAACAAGCAACCAAACATTACAGAATAAGTTCAGGGTTTCTGTTTCAAACAGTGCTCACACTCTATACCACACTCCTCCTGGTCACAGGTGGCATTTATTTATACTCATACTACATGCAGGTGGCATTTTATTTCCATCTCATTTTTTCCCTCCTAACTTGTATTTTATTATTTCTCTTCCCTCTCTGTGATTACTACATTGTAAATTCCTTTGAGGATAGGAGCCATGCATTAATTATCCTATGCATTTTCCACAAGGGAGAATAGGTCTTTATAAGCTTCCATAAATAATGTTCTTAAAATATTATTATTCGTTTAACAAACCTACAATATGGCTATTAAGTTGTATTTTCTTCCAGTTTCTTCCTCAGTGAAAGGCTTGGTGTAGTTTGACATCTTGTTCTGGCTGTGTAACCAGTGATACCTTCCTTGTTGCATCTTAGAGCGACACCTTTTCCGATCATCAACTCGATGCCTAATGAAATTAGCAGAAAATATTCATGTGTTTCTTCTCTAAGAATTGACTTTTAAGAGCCTAACTCTCAAAAGAGTGGAAAGGATAATGTGGACATAAACCCTGTCCTCTATTTTTAAAACTCTGTCCTCTATTCTACAGAGAAAATAAATTTCAAAAAATGTGACTTCCCCAACATCTGTTCCATACCCAGCTAAGGCCGGCCAGTATGCCGATGAGGCCTCAAGCTGCCAAAAGTGCCCTATGTGTGGGCGGAACGGCTGGCTCTCAAACAGGAATGGATCAAAAAGGAGGGCAGAGGACAGCGGGTGGGAGAGGCAGCGACATGCGAGGGGAAAGCGTGCCAAGCTCGCTCAGAAATCGCCTACATATGTCCATTTGCTTTGTATGTGCAGGACGGTCGATTCCATTTCAGAGGGTGAGTTAAAATGCAAGAGATGGTGAGAGATGATACTTCATTTAAATGGAAAATGAAATGAGGTACAGATGGCGAGGTTCTGCTTGTCTTCTATTACCTGGAGTTATAAAGCGGGTAGTTTGTCACTGCGTCAGCCTTCTTGGCCGAAGTCCTACAAATCGCAGTGGGCAATTTTGATGTTTTGGGTAATTACTCTTCTCATGCTCTAAGCCCTCAAATGATTTCCAGAGTATAAAATGCCAGCAAGAAAACAGAATTGTGCTGACTCAGGTTTAGGAGATAAAAGCAAAATGAAATCTATTTTTTTAACACAACATTCGAAATCTAAAGAAATAGAGAAAGGGAAAAAAAGAAAAAACAACAACCCAACACTTTTATTGAATCTATAAAAGTTCAGTCAATGTTTTCATTACACAAATAGATAATTGGTAGTGTAGAGCATGGTGAGGACTGAAGAATGAAAACAGAGCTGTGTTAAGTCTGACATAACATATTTGCCTACAGAAGAATCACTGTGGAAGACTGGAATATCTTATGCTCTATGAGCTTCTTCTCATTTCATTTATCTTTAAATATGAAATATGATATTTAATTATGAAATAATTCAAGTACACAGAATAAGACAATGAAGACTATCAGACAAGCAATCACTATTTATAAAATGTTTATAATTGCTGTAATAGGTGTGTGTGTGTGCTATCTGTACATTTATATATATAAAACTGTTATGTATAGGTCCTATTAATATATTGCTATACCCATCAAGAGTAAATATGTTATTGGTATTTTTTACATAAAATATATGGCAATGTATCATAAAACAATGTCTAGGCAATGTCTTTACATATGGTGAACTAGCCCATCTATTGCCCATTGATTTTCATTGTGCTTCAAGAGCCTATACGTGTCTCTCTCTCTATGTGTGTGTGTGTGTCTATATATATATATATCCCACTTTTTTTTTTCTTTTTTAATAAATTTTCTTCTATCTGTCTCTCTTGTCCTTAGGCCATTACCACACAGTTTGAATTACTGGCTTTGTAACAAACTTTATTTTCTAATACAGTAAGTTTGGAAATTTATTTTCTTTTATGAGAATTATTTCATCTTGAACCAGTTCATCTCCTATATGAACATTTGGATCAGCTTGCCTAATTGCATTGTAATTATGAGATAACTTGGGGGCAAAAAGGGATCACTTTGTAATTTGGGGTTACTAGGTATTTTAATTTAGATCTTTTTTATGCACTTTAATAAAATATGATAATATTTTTTACAAACTGAATAATTCTGTAATATTTATACTAAAAAGTTTTAGTTTTTCTGCTATTAAAATTTTTTTAAGTAATCTTTTATAATTTTTTTCTGGTCCATACCAACAAACATCCCTTTCTAATAGTTTTTAGGATTTCTCTGATGCTGTACATTGTAAAATATCACATTATCATTTATACAATAATTTCCTCTCCTTTATTACCTTTTATATAATTTTCAAATTTTGTTCAGCTGAATTGGATTTCCCATATAAAGCAGAAAGACAGTAGTTATAGTAGACACTGACTGAATGGAAAAATTATTTTATGATTTTACTATGTACTAATATGCATAGTATAAGATGTTGGTAAGATTTATCTGGCAAAACTTTGAATGCATCAAATTTCATGCATTTTTTTGTTCCTTTTGATCCTTGTGGTTTGGAAGTCAAACACTCTATTTACCGCTAATTCTTTAAGTCAGTTTTGACCTACTAATGTGTAATGTTTTCAAGAACTCTAAAGTTTCCCTTTATACAATGCTTTAAATTTGATCTGACCATTTTAGCTCCCCTTTTAAATTACCCAAAGTACCATTATTTTTATATTGACTTAGGTGGTTATTATTTATTTAAATTTGTTTGCTCAGTTTCGTGCTCTAATTTTATCTCATGTTATCTCTTCACTTGATTAAAATGTGAAAAAAAAAAGTGAAAGTGTTAGTCATTTAGTGGTGTCCAACTCTTTGCGACCCCATGGACTGTAGCCCACCAGGCTCCTCTGTCCATGGAGCTCTCAAGGCAAGAATACCGGAGTGGGTAGCCATACCCTTTTCCAGGTGATCTTCTGTGGATGCAGGGATTGCAGGGGTCAAACCCAGGTCTCCCACATTGTGAGCAGAGTTTTTATTGTTTGAGCCACAAGGGTAATCCATGCCTATCCTTGTACACTGCTTTATTTGAGTATAGAAATATAATGTGTTTTTTTCATCACAGTTTGAAACACCAGAATCTTAGTTTGATCATGATGCGAACATGCTTTCTCAGTTTTTCATGGTATTAAGTTATACATTTTGATTTTTGTTACTTTTTGTATTGCTTTCATTTTATGCATACTGATTTTATACCATTTGAATGCAGAGTTCCAAAGAATAGCAAGGAGAGATAAAAAAAAAAAAAAACCTTCCTCAGTGATCAATGCCAAGAAACAGATGAAAACAATAGAATGGGAAAGACTAGAGATCTCTTCAAGAAAATTAGAGATACCAAGGGAACATTTCATGCACAGATGGGCTCAATAAAGGACAGAAATGGTATGGTCCTAACAGAAGCAGAAGATATTAAGAAGAGGTGGCAAGAATACACAGAAGAATTATGCAAAAAAGATCTTTATGACCCAGATAACCACAATGGTATGATCACTCACCTAGAGCCAGACATCTTGGAATGTGAAGTCACATGGGCCTTAGGGAACATCACTATGAACAAAGCTAGTGGAGATGATGGAATTCCAGTTGAGCTATTTCAAATCCTAAAAGATGATGCTGTGAAAGTGCTGCACTCAATGTGCCAGCAAATTTGGAAAACTCAGCAGTGGCCACAGGACTGGAAAAGGTCAGTTTTCCTTCCAATCCCAAAGAAAGGCAATGCCAAAGAATGCTCAAACTACCACACAATTGTACTCATCTCACAGGCTAGCAAAGTAATGCTCAAAATTCTCTAAACCAGGCTTCAACGGTATGTGAACCATGAACTTCCAGATGTTCAAGCTGGATTTAAAAAAGGCAGAGGAACCAGAGATCAAATTGCCAATATCTGTTGGATCATTGAAAAAGGAAGGGAGTTCCAAAAAAATCTACTTTTGCTTTATCGACTATACCAAAGCCTTTACTGTGTGGATCACTACAAACTGCGGAAAATTCTTTAAGAGATGATGCTGGGAAAGACTGAAGGTGGGAGGAGAAGGGGATGACAGAGGATGAGATGTTTGGATGGCATCACTGACTCAATGGATATGAGTTTGAGTAACCTCTGGAATTTGGTGATGGACAGGGAAGCCTGGTGTGCTGCAGTCCATGGGGTTGCAAAGATTTGGACGACACAACTGAGTGACTGAACTGAACTGAACTGATTTTATACTTACAGGTTGGTAATTATCCCAGATCCTTCCAGACTATTTACTGTGATTCTACCTGTTGATGACTTGTTTTCTCATGTGGCTTTTAAATTTATTATTTTTTTGCTTATTTTTAACAAAGAGTATTATTCTCAGGGTCTTAACATAAGTTATGAATCTGCCTCTACAGCACAGATTCATACAGCTTCTTCCAGAGCCCTGGGATTCCATGGACACAGATAGAGTTACTGTATTATTTTCTTAGCTTGACATTTCTTTATCATGTGAGCAGAGTAAGTAGCTACCATACAATCACAGACAGCACAGCACAGGGTTGAGATATTTATTTTTTATAAAAACAAAATTTATATTTTTATTTTAAATCTTTTTCAGAAGAGCCTTTTGCCATTTCTCTGGGCAAAGGTTGAGGGTTGGAATAGATAGTTTCCTGACCAAAGGTTTTTATTGCTGTTTGTCCTAGAAAATTCTGACACTATGATTCATCTCCTTTCTTTACAATTTTCCATGTTCCTATCTCTAACAATAAGTTACTATTGAAATTGATGGGAATCTTCCTGACTAGCATAAACCCTACATTGAAAAAATCAATATAAAAGAAAACCCAAAGATTCTTTGGTATTTATATTTTCATCATTAGATACAATTGATCTTATTAACTAAGATTTATGAGATAATGAAGTTGGAAAACTTGTGGGAATAAATGACTTGGTGAGAAAATTGAAATGTGAATGGTTAACATAAATAAAAATAAGGCTTTTAAAATGAATTTTAAAATGGTGAAAGAAAATGTTCATTTGTTGAAGCTTAAGTAAGATATCAGAATGATATGCTACAAAAATGTCCTAAAAGAAGCTGGATATTAGGAAAATGATTAAGATGCTATCTGGGAAGATAGTTTATACTAATATGTGTACTTGAATTCTTGAATATTATTAAAAATCAGCCAAATAAGTAATTTATGGAAGAGATAAATGTCTTCAAATCTGAATTAAACAAATAAAATCTTCCCAACCACATCTTGTATACATTTTTAGGTCTATAGGGTTGCATTTCCCAGAGTCTTGTGATTGCAGACATGTTATAAATTGATGGGAATACAATTTTTTAAAATATACATCTTCCAAAATTGGGTTTATTAATTATGAAGCTTACTTTTTAAAAGAAAAAAGTCTAGGTCTTCTGCCCATTTTTTTTTTTTTTTGATTGGGTTCTTATTTTTCGCTGTTGAGTTATATGAGCTGTTTGTATACTTTGGAGAGTGACCCCTTGCTGACTATCATTTGCACATATTTCCTTCCATTTGGTAGGCTATCTTTTTGTTTTGTCAGTGATTTCCTTTACTGTATGAAAGTCTTTAAGTTTAGGTCCAAGTTTTACATTTTTGCTTCTATTTGTTTTGCCTTAGGAGGCAGATCCAAAGAATATTGTCAAAAAGCTTTCTCTTCTAAGAGTTCTACAGTCTTATTTAGGTCTTTAATCATCTCTTGATTCTGTTCCATTGATCCATGCATCTGTTTTTGTGCCAGTACCATGCTATTTTGATTACTGTAGCTTTGTAATAGAGTTTGAAATTGAGGATTGTGATGCCTCCAGCTCAGCTTGGGCCAGGTTTCATAGCGAAGTGGTCCACAGGAAACCTGAAAGCCACCACAGTAGACTTTGCTCTGCCCTGCTCTGGGGCCAGTCAGCACGCGTGTTCTCCTTAGAGAAAGAATCCAGACTTCCTCAGCCCCTCTGTTTGTCTCAGTTGTCCTCCAACCAATCCTGGGTCTCGTCTTCTCCATAGAACCTTTGCCTTTGTATTCAACCTATGCATGCATATCTTAAGAGACATTTCAAAATAATGATGGCAGGTATCAAAAATGTTCATCAGTGGTACAGAAATTTGACAGTTGGAAAAGAGTCCAAACTCTCGAATGCCAAAAGACTTAGGAAACAAAACAAAACAAAAAAATTTTTTTTTAAAGTTCAGCATAGAATGCTTAAAAATGTGATTTTCTTTAAAAAAGCATGGTAGTTTCATATTAGAGTGACTTACTATGACATTGTGAAATGAAATCCATTCCTAATGTGTCTGAATTTGCATATGCAGTGGTTCTACTCTACCAGTACAGCCCATTTTATTGAGCTTTTGCATGCAGAGAGAAAAATCCTGAATTCTCATTTACTTGAGGCTAAAATTAATGACTTTGGTTCAATTGCAAAGTAGGCTAGTGAGGTCAGGAATTGAAATCTTTATTTAAGATACTGATTTTTTTTTCCCTTCTAAGTTTCAAAAAGCAATAAAGTGCCTTCATCATTTCCTTCTGTATGTTAGCAATGACAATTCAATAGCAATAGAGACACTACAGAGCTGCACTGCAAACCTGAGACCACTCCTACAATTTCCCTCCTAATGTCATTCATCACCAACAAGCCTTTCCTTTTGCATCCTTTTCTGTTGTTTCCTAACATAATAGCAAGGACTTGAAGTGCCTTCCTTTCTCCCTAGAAATGCAACATTTTCAGTAATTTCTGCAGCAGTTGTAAATGATGAGGGAAAAACATTGGTGGGGTATTTGAAATGTTAATTATAAATATGT
Organism: Bison bison bison; assembly: GCF_000754665.1. Lineage (NCBI taxonomy): Eukaryota > Metazoa > Chordata > Mammalia > Artiodactyla > Bovidae > Bison > Bison bison. Next base: position 7,080,796 of record NW_011495041.1, read on the forward strand.
AGTCCTTACAGAAACACAATCCCAAACAAATGCATGAATAATGAAAGCAAAACATACACAGTGACTTTTACAATATGAATTTTGCTACCATTCTAAGCTGAAAAAAATGTATTTTATTTTTTTCAAAGTATTTTTATATGTCTGCTAAAAATACTGTTACGAATGTGTCTATGGCCTTGAAGGTTATAAAGGTCATCATGTGAAGTCTGTCAAGGTAACAGTGTCTAATTCCACACTCTGAATATAGAAGGCTCTAAATGAGAATGTTCTTTGCAGGATAAGGACCTCCAAATCTTTAAATCTTATCCTGTTACCCTGAGACTGTTCCTAACCTGAAGGAAATATATAAAGGAGCCATACTATTTAAAAACCACACTCTGTTGCTCTTTTGAGCCTTCATTCTGGTCCATATTCACTCTATCCAGATACTATTGATGGAATTATTTTAAGTTACCTGGAGCCTTTTCATTTAGACTTGAGGAAAACTGCTGCTCTCTGCCTGAGGCTCCTTCACAATATCCACTCTGGTTTCAACTTTTGACCTTCAAAGAGGTAATCTTTAAAATGATAATTCCAAATTGGAGAAAGTACAAAATAACTATTTGAATATAAAAACTTTTAACATCAGTGTCTTCTACTAAAACTAAAGAACATAGTAGCTTCTTGGCAGAATTTTCTAGTTAATAATCAACTTGGAGACTGCCAAGAACAAAGAGCTTTATTTGGGTATCTTAGGTATTGCAGCTGGGGAGACCCAAATTCTGGTAAAATCCAAAAGTGTTCTGAGGGAGATAAAGAATCAGGGGCTTATAAAAAACAAACAAACAAACAAAACAAAAAAAACTGTAAGGTTTGTTAAAATTGTCTGCCAGGAATTATGATTAACTCTGACACAGGAAAGCAAATATTTGTCCCTAAAGGGAAGGCTGTCAAGAGACAGACTGAATGCAAGAGAGAGTCTCTTGCATTGCAGGTGGATTCTTTTCCGTCTAAGCCACTAGAGAAGCCTGATTTTGGAATAAGTGTCCCGTAAGTATCTTGAGTTTCTGGAGCATTGGGAAGGTGTTCTGGATGCCTGTGCTGAGACAATCAGTCATTAGGCTTCACATACCACCAGGCTGAGCCATTCTTAAGTCACACTTCCTCAGAGAGTCCTGGCTCCAGTTTAGAGAGTTCTCTTAACAACACTGCCTCCATTTTGACTTTCCTTTTATCAGTATATTCCTAGCAGTAACCTTCAAGAGTCTTTGAGTTGCAAGTTGAGGAAATTAGTAGGTGGCAAAGGGAAATGCCATACTCCCTCTGATGTTGGAGCCTGTGGTCAATACTCAGCAAAGCCCATGCATATTATTGATGTAAATATACAGTCTTATAATATCTGACTGCATGCAGCCTACTAAAATATAGGTTATCGATAATACTTGAAAATAATTGCTAATAAAACATTAACAAATTTACAATTTTCCATTATAAGCCTTCACATCCCAGATTACTAAGAGTTCTATAGTCACATCTGGAAAGAAGCAAATTTTCTTTAAGTTAATAAAGTTGTAGGATTTAAAAGCAGATTCTGTCACAAATTTGATTTCTGGATCCTGTTTGAAAAAGCTGAAGATTTACAAGGTATCTTCTTTAGAATATAAACTTTGTAGGAAACGACTATGTGTCAATTATTTTCCTAAATTTTTACTAGAAATATTTGCCAATGTAATATATGAGGATATCTTATAAGGAAATATGGAGTGTATTGTGTTTCAGAGAGTAGCAGATTTCTTAATATTAGGGAGGAGAAAAAGTATTCAGAATCTAGACTTATAATACTCAGAGTTGTAAACTTTTTTCTGTTTGTTTTGGTATCTTTTTGCACATGAATTAAAGTATATTGATTAAGCTTTGTCATCAGCCTTTAGTCTTTTGCTCTCACTTTCATTTCTGGAATTAATTTTTTTCCTGTTTCTTCATTTCATCTCCATCATTACAGATTTACTTTCACATAATAGCTAATTTGATCTATCTTCCAATATTTGTTGGCATTTTGTACAATATCAGACTTTTGGCCCATGGCTCAAGCTTAAGCCTATTGTAAATCTTTCTAAGTATATAAACCCTCAGAAACATCTATAACACTTATAATTTCATAATACAATTATTATAACACATAATAATTCAATTCAAATCAAGTAACATATAACATTACACATTTTAGAAATTCTAAGCTTACATTCAGAAAGTCTAGGAAAATAAAGCCCAGAATAGCCTATGCTGGCACTTATCCACATCGATTTTTAAATTAGCAGGTGTCATTTTGAGTTCTGAATATTGAACACTTGAATGTTCTGTGATTAAAATCACATGAAAATCTGGTAAGATACTCTAGAAATGCAGCTACCTATAAAGCATGTGTGAGAGAGAGAGAGAGAGAGAGAGAGAGAGGGAACAGAGACAGAAACATAGAGAAAATTGACTTCCACACTCAGCTCTCCAAGGCAAGAATTCTAGCTGAATTTCTTTACCGTGTGGAAAGAAGAGCGGACATCCTAAGGACCAGCTCACTTGAAAGAGAGGTCAGAAGGACTGAGCTGTATGCCCAGTTGTGCTTTTTGCTCCCATCTCACCAAACACATGATTGCTCCTCCCTCACGGGGACTAGATGAGGAGCTTAGGGGCCAGTTTCCCAAATATTCAAAAGTTCTTACTGTAGAAATAAAAACAGGGAGGCAAGAAGAGGGCAAAAGTAGTTCCTCCTATGCCGGGTATATGCTGTTGATATAGCTTCTATAAACTTTATTATAGTTGAGCCTGATTTATAACCAAACCTCTGTGCTTCCCAGGCTGCTATAACTGTCACACTAGCAACATCCAGGGGCTGTTTTAAGACTCAAACGCATACTTTAAGATTAGTCCTCCCCAGAGCAAGCAGCACAAGGATGCTACATTAACTACATATGTTGGAATCTATAATCCCTCAGATACATCTTTTTTCACCTCAAACACAGACTATGTTGACTTTAAAGATAAGAAAAAGAAATATCCTACACAGTCATCCATTTTCTTCCCCCACTTGATTCTCAGATTTCTGTTAAGAGATGCAGGGATTTCCAGTTGACGGAAAGCAGTGTATATGAAGTGTTCAACTTCAGGGTTACAGTTCAGTTTCATGAGAAAATGTTTACATAAAAGTCATATGGAAACTGTTTTCAGTGAAAGAGACAAAATGATAGAAAGTAAAATTCATCATAATCAAAAACTTTTATCTGTAATCAGCAAACATCAGTTGGGAAGATAGAACTGGAGATTACATTTGATTCTATTTTTTCACAAATGGAGCCAGTTAATCTGTATGAAAGTTGCTCTTCATTTTATGCAGTCGGTTACTTTGTTACTTCTCTTCCTCCTTGTTCTTGATTCATTTCAGTAATGTCCATTATGAGGAAAGGAAATTAAAAGACCTATGTTATTACAAAGGTTTGACATTCAATAAATCATGTTTTTGAAAAAATGCCATGTTTTATTCATTAATACAAGCATTAACATGACAAACTTGGAAGTTTCTCCATAGAATGTTTGAACTTAAAAGCTTGTGAAGAATAAGAACATTGGTATTTGTTCAGACATTTGTATGTAATTGCTGCTGCTGCTGCTAAGATGCTTCAGTCGTGTCTGACTCTAGGCGATCCAAGCGACAGCAGCCCACCAGGCTTCCTGTCCCTGGGATTCTCCAGGCAAGAACACTGGAGTGGGTTGCCATTTCCTTCTCCACTGCATGAAAGTGAAAAAGTGAAGTCCCTCAGTCGTGTCCGACTCTGTGCGACCCGATAGACAGCAGCCCACCAGGCTCCTCCGCCCATGGGATTTTCCAGGCAAGAGTACTGGAGTGGGGTACCATTGCCTTCTCTGATGTAATTGCTAGATTTCCTAATTAAGTGTCTAGCTGTTTTAAAATAACTGTGAAAATGATTCAGATGCATAAGGTTAAAGTTGAAACTTTAAAATAAAATTGAGATAGATTTACAAATAATGTTTATACCTACTGGTTGATTATCAGGAAGAAAATTAAATGATTTCTGACCATAATTTAGGTGATGAAAATAAAGAGTCAAAATTCACTTAGCTAGAAACTTTGTAGATGTTTAAAGGAACATTCCAATTAAGCTAGACAAGAAAATATCATATTTTTTCCTGTGATATTTTTCCTTGGCAAGAATCGTGACCTAGGCAATGCATTTCCATGCAGAGAGAACAGCCTAGTAAGTTTCAGCAAGTTTGATAATAAGAAACTTAGGTTTCATGAAGGGCAAGAATTTCCCATTGAAGCTAGGAAAGTTGAAGTAAAAAAAAAAAAAAACGATTAAGTGACTTCCTCAAAGTCCAGGAAATAGTAGCAGAGCCAATAGTATAGCTTAGTTCTGATGCTTGTACTAGTCAGTAATGTTCCCACCACTAGCTGTTGTCTTAAGCCTGAACAAGTACAAATATCTTAAGCTGATGAGTAAGAAGGATCCTTTAGAATAGCTTGTGATACTTAAACTAGGCATGTTTCTTAATTACAGGTAAAGCATATAACTACCTGTGTTTCCAGCAAAAATCTCCGTTTTTCTCTCCTAGACTCTCATTGTGAGTTACTCAGTGGTTTATTACAAGTACATTGATACATTGGAATGTTTGTGTGGAGGGAGGGTTTTAGGAACCATAATCTGTTTGTAAGTGAGCCTTGAGGTTATTTTCACATGGCAATTTACACAGTAGTGGGAGAGATGGCGATTTTCCATATTAAGCAGTATGTATAGAAAGGTATTGTAGATTTTACAAAAATTCAGTGTTTCCAACCAGCTTCTTGATTCTGAACTCCTAATCGAGGTCAGTAGACTATGAAAGTTCTATTAGAATATGTAGCTGCTCTACCCCCACCACGTTTACCAAATCCCTCCTACATCTCTTTTGCTTTTAAATCTTCTGATACACACACACACCCCTCTCTTTTGCAGCACTTTATGCTCTTCTTCTCTGAGGTCAAAAAGCTATCATTCTGTCGCTTTCTCTCTGAAACAAATTGGCTAAGCGAAAAGCGTGCAATTTTTACACTAGCTGCAACTCAAGGATGTGTGAAATCTTCCATATAGTTTGGCACGAGATCAGCAAGGCTAGTTAGTTGTCAGCTTGTTCTCAATGATTGATCTTAAGGAGAATTTTCTTTCATCAGCCAGAAAGGAGGATCATTTGGCTGATTTATTATTATGGCTCATCACCTTGGAAGTCTCCTTAAAAGACCTTTCTGCATGACATGTAATCTCCATCAGGGAAAGCATTTTACATGACACCTGCGGTTTGATACATACTTGGAATATAAACTGTTTTAAGATTTTAGTTAATGTTCTACATTGCACAAATTGCTGTTTTAGCATTTATTGCTGGTCATATTTTTCTATCTTTAAAAAGTGCTTTGGACCTATCTAGGCACTGTGGTGTGATTAGATTACCTATTTTTCCCCACACAATTCAGATGAAATCTGCACATTGTTTAAGGTCTTTCACATGGATAGAATGTATCTAAAATTATGTAGAAATATGCAGCTCTACAGAAATCAGACAAATTGACTAGAAGACTGGATCTTAAGAATAAATATTTCATCTTCTTTAGGGACCAGCCATTACAACAATTCTCTCCAGGGTATTGTATCAATTCAAATACCTTATTTTTTAATATTCTGCTACATAGTTTCACATAAAGTGATAGTTGGTAAACGCATTGATATTAATCTGTTTTCCCTTATTGCTATCAAAATATATAAGACATTTTAAAACAGTAAGATCTTACAAATGTTGTTACCAAAAGGCTGGTACATAAAAAATTTAACAAAGATAATTAGAGCTTCATAGCAGAAACAATTCTTAGAAGGCCAATCTTCCTATCACATCAATGGAGAAACTGAAGACAAATTAGTTCACACAATAGTTACAAGACCAGAAATATAACTCTTCACTTGTACTTTTAAATAATAAATTATACTATAAATAAAAAGTTAAATAATAAACCATACTATTACATTATATATACATTTGTACACCAGGGCTTCCCTGGTGGCTCAGAGAGTAAAGAAGCTGCCTGCAGTGCAGGAGACCCAAGTTCGATTCTTGAGTCAGCAAGATCCCCTGGAGAAGGCAATGGCAACCCATTCCAGTATTCTTGCCTAGAAACTTCCATGGACAGAGGAGGCTGGTGGGCTACAGTCCATGGGGTCCCAAAGAGTCAGACGCGACTGAGCAACTAACACATATGTATGCACATATGTATTATTTACAGTCTATTTGTGCGTGCGTGCTAAGTCACTTCAGTCATATCCGACTCTGTGACCCTATGGACTGTAGTATTCCAGGCTCCTCTGTCCATGGAATTTTCCAGGCAAGAACACTGGAGTCGGTTGCCATTTCCTTCTCCAGGGGATTTTCCTGACTCAGGGATGGAATCCATGAGTCTTATGTCTCCTGCGCTAGCAGGCAGGTTCTTTATCAGTAATGCCACCTTAGAAGCCCGCTCTATTATATATAATATATTTAATATATTTTAGCATATATAAGGAGAAGGCAATGGCACCCTACTCCAGTACTCTTGCCTGGAAAATCCCATGGACGGAGGGGCCTGGTAGGCTGCAGTCCATGAGGTCACTAAGAGTCGGACACGACTGAGCGACTTCACTTTCACTTTTCACTTTCATGCATTGGAGAAGGAAATGGCAAGCCACTCCAGTGTTCTTGCCTGGAGAATCCCAGGGATGGGGGAGCCTGGTGGGCTGCCGTCTATGGGGTCGCAGAGAGTCGGACACAACTGAAACGACTTAGCAGCAGCAGCAGCAGCAGCAACATATATAAAACAAAATTCGTATACTATATAGTGCAATATATGTATATATATCTTACTTATAGGAACACTATCCACACTTTATTTTTAATTTTCATTTCATATATTTACATTGTACTAATATACTATACAAATTAATGTTTTTGGAAAAGAAACCCAGGTGGTTATGCACTGTGTTAAAATGGATACCTATTAGAACCAGCTTATATCACTGTTTATTATTTATTTCCATTAAGCATTTAACTCTACTAAATTACTCAGATGATTTGTTAATGATTAATTAATAAAATAAGGGATATATTATAGGAATGCAGACATTAATAGCCTGATTTCTTCAAATTTTAAGTATGTATTTTAAGTCATTTAAATCTAATTGTGATATTCTACTGTAACTTAGTTGCGAAATTAGTCTCAATTTCATTTCTAGATATGTGTATTTCAGTAATAAAGCTTCAGGAATTAAAGTGTATCTGTATTAAATATTAGCTGTTAAACTTAGTTTTTAAAATTTGATCTAATATACAAATGGGGCTCAAAATCCAAGTCAGTGGAAAAAAAAAACACAAAAAACGAAACACTATTGACCATTCATGGACCATAATTTTCAAAAATTATAGAGAAAATTCAGTCACTTGCAAAAATCAAGAAAATATTATAATTTTTGTCCACATTTTCAATATCATTCTGCTCTTATTTTAGTCAGTTCTTAGACAACAAGGAAAAGTAGTCCATGAAGGAACTTTGTGAAAAATTAACCAAATTCATTTGGATTTGAAAGAACAAACTCATACCATTGAAAGAGAGAATTTCATAACATGAAGAGACATTATAGAAGAAAGTTCAGGATACTTCAGTGCTACTCTTGACTTTAAAATTTCAAAAAGTTAATTAGTTGTTCTCACACAGTTTTTTGTATATAAATATATTTATCTTCCATGAAAATAGAAATTGATCAAACAGAACTAGTTCAGTTCAGTTCAATTGCTCAGTCATGTCTGACTCTTTGTGACCCCATTTGGGCAGTAGCATGCCAGGCCTCCTGTCTATCACCAACTTTCAGAGTTTATTCACACTCATGTCTATTGAGTCGGTGATGCTATCCAGCTATCTCATCCTCCGTCGTCCCCTTCTCCTCCCATCTTCAGTCTTTCCCAGCATAAGGGTCTTTTCCAATGAGTCAGTTCTTCACATCAGGTGGCCAAAGTATTGGAGTTTCAGCTTCAACATCAGTCCTTCCAGTGAATGTTCAGGACTGATTTCCTTTAGGGTGGACTGGTTGAATCTCCTTGCAGTCCAGGGGACTCTTAAGAGTCTTCTCCAACACCACAGTTTGAAAGCATCAATTCTTCAGTGCTCAGTTTTCTTTATAGTCCAACTCTCATATCCATACATGACCACTGGAAAAAACATAGCTTTGACTAGACAGACCTTTGTTGACAAAGTAATGTCTCTACTTTTTAATATGCTGTCTAGGTTGGTCATAGCTTTTCTTCAAAGAAGCAAGCGTCTTTTAATTTCATGGGTGCAGTCACCATCTGCAGTGATTTTGGAGCCCCCAAAACTAAAGTCTGTCACTGTTTCCACTGTTTCCCCATCTATTTGCCATGAAGTGATGGAACAGGATGCCATGATCTTATTTTTCTGAATGTTGAGCTTTAAGCCAACTTTTTCACTCTCCTCTTTCACTTTCATCAAGAGGCTCTTTAGTTCTTCTTCACTTTCTCCCATAAGGGTGGTGTCATCTTCATATCTGAGGTTACTGATATTTCTCCTGGAAATCTTGATTCTAGCTTGTGCTTCATCCAGCCCGGCATTTTGCATGAAGTGTTCTGCATATAAGTTAAATAAGCAGGGTGACAATATACAGCTTGATGTACTCCTTTCCTGATTTGGAACCAGTATGTTGATTCATGCCCAGTTCTAACTGTTGCTTCTTGACCTGCATACAGATTGCTCAGGAGGCAGGTCAGGTGTTCTGGTATTCCCATCTCTTGAAGAATTTTCCACAGTTTATTGTGATCCACACAGTCAAAGGCTTTGGCAAAATCAATAAAGCAGAAGTAGATGTTTTTCTAGGAACTCTTTGCTGTTTCAATGATCCAATGGATGTTGATGATTTGATCTCTGGTTCCTCTGCCTTTTATAGATCCAGCTTGAACATCTGGAAGTTCACGGTTCATGCACTGTTGAAACTGGGCTTGAAGAATTTTAAGCATTACTTTGCTAGCAATTGTAAATAGCAATGAGCAATTGTGTGATAGTTTGAACATTTTTGGCATTGTCTTTCTTTGGGATTTGAATTAAAGCTGATCTTTTCCAGTACTGTTTCTACTGGTGAGGTTTCCAAATTTGCTGCCATATTGAGTGCAGCCCTTTCACAGCATCCTCTTTCAGGATTTGAAATAGCTCAACTGGAATTCCATCACCTCCACTAGCTTTGTTTGTAGTGATGCTTCCTGAGGCCCACCTGACTTCACATTCCGGGATCTCTGGTTCTAGTTGAGTGATCACACCATCGTGATTATCTGGGTCATGAAGATGTTTTTCTGTATGGTTCTTCTGTGTATTTCTGCCACCTCTTCTTAATATCTTCTGCTTCTTTTAGGTCCATACCATTTCTGTCCTTTATTGAACCCATCTTTGCATGAAATATTCCCTTGGTATCCCTAATTTTCTTGAAGAGATCTCTAGTCTTTCCCATTCTATTGTTTTCATCTATTTCTTTGCATTGATCACTGAGGAAGGCTTTTTTTATCTCTTCTTGCTATTCTTTGGAACTCTGCATTCAAATGGGAATATCTTTCCTTTTCTCCTTTCCTTTAATGTCTTTTCTTTGCTCAGCTATTTGTTAGGCCTCCTTGGACAGCCATTTTGCCTTTTTGCATTTCTTTTTCTTAGGGATGGTCTTGATCACTGCTTCCTGTGATCAGAAACCAATATCAGGAACTTCCATCCATAGTTCTTCAAGCACTCTGTGTATCAGATCTAATCCCTTGAATCTATTTCTCCCTTCTACTGTATAATTGTAAGGGATTTGATTTAGGTCATGCCTGACTAGTTTATGGACAAGGAGGCTGGCGTGCTGCGATTCATGGGGTTGCAAAGAGTCAGACACAACTGAGCGACTGAACTGAACTGAACTGACTGGTCTAGTGGTTTTACCCACTTTCTTCAATTTAAGTCTGAATTTGGCAATAAAGAGTTCATGATATGAGCCACAGTCAGCTCCCAGTCTTGTTTTGCTGACTGTATAGAGCTTCTCCATCTTTGGCTGCAAAGAACGTAATCAATCTGATTTCGCTATTGACCATCTGGTGATGTCCATGTGTAGAGTCTTCTCTTGTGTTGTTGGGAGAGGGTGTTTGCTATGACCAGTGCATTCTTTTGGCCAAACTCTGTGAGCATTTGACCTGCTTCATTCTGTACTGCAATGCCAAATTTGCCTGTTACTCCAGGTGTTTCTTGACTTACTATTTTTGCATTTCAGTCCCCTATAATGGAAAGGATATATTTTTTGGGTGTTAGTTCTAGAAGGTCTTGTAGGTCTTCATAGAACCATTAAACTTCAGCTTCTTCAGCACTAATGGTTGGGGCACAGATTTGGATTACTTTGATATTGAATGAGTTGTCTTGAAAACAAACAGAGATCATTCTGTCATTTTTGAGACTGCATCCAAGTACTGCATTTCAGACTCTTTTGTTGCCTGTGATGGCTACTCCATTTCTTCTAAGGGATTATTGCCCACAGTAGGAGATATAATGTTCATCTGAGTTAAATTCACCTATTCCAGTCCATTTTAGTTTCCTTTCCCTAAAATGTTAATGTTCACTCTTGCCATCTCCTGTTTGAAGACTTCTAATTTGCCTTGATTCATGGACCTAACATTCCAGGTTCCTATGCAATATTGTTCTTTACAGCATCGGACTCTATTTTCATCACCTTCACATCCACAACTGGGTGTTGTTTTTGCTTTGGCTCCATGTCTTCATTCTTTCTGGAGTTATTTCTCTCCTGATCTCCAGTAGCATATTGGATACCAACCAACCAGGAAAGTTAATCTTTCAGCGTCCTATCTTTTTGCCTTTTCATAGTGTTCATGGGGTTCTCAAGGCAAGAATACTGAAGTGGTTTGCCATTCCCTTCTCCAGTGGACCACGTTTTGTCAGAACTCTCCACCATGACCCGTCCATTTTGGGTGGCCCTACATACATGGCTCATAGTTTCCTTGAGTTAGACAAGGAAGTGGTTCTTGTGATTGGATTTGTTAGTTTTTTGTGATTGTGGTTTTCATTCTGTCTGCCCTCTGTTGGAGACAGATAAGAGGCTTATGGAAGCAGCAGAACTATCATGAGTCCTATTCTTCTTTTTTTATGTGATTTTAAAGTATTGTCTCAAAGACCACAAAAGTATTGAAAATAAGAAAATATTTTACAACTAGAAGGTTTATTATATACTCTTGGATGATAAGGATTTCAAGAAATTTCTTTAGACTATATTTGCTCTATTCTTTGGAAATTGCAGTTAAAACCAATTTCAACATCACTTTAAAAATGCACCAACTTCTGCATTTGACACTGTATAGTTATAAATTCCAGTATTTAAATAAAAATCACTGTGCATTTCCAAAACCAAGAAATTGTGTTCTATGACCATGAAGAAACATTACCAGTAAATGGAGACAGAATCCCCCCAACCCAAAGATAGAAACATGTAGTTAGGAGACTAGAAAATTTAAGAACCTTATACAAATATGCTCAATTTTCTCAACATGTCAAAAAAAAGCAACATAATCAGAGAAAGGGGAAATGAAGTTGGTAAAGATTTCTTAATAGAAAAAGGAAAGAAAGACTAAGTAAATTGAACATCATCACGTCAAATCAGAAGTTCTACAGTGTAAGATCTTATACCTTGAAAAAATAGAGTACAAGAAGAATTTTAATATCCAAAATGATGCTTTCCAAATTATACTTTGCTTCTGCTCTGTTCACTTCCCCGGTGGCTCAGATGGTAAAGAATCTGCCTACAATGCAGGAGACACAGGTTCAATTCTTGGATCAAGAAGATTCCCCTGGAGAAGGAAATTGCAACCCATTCCAGTTTTCTTGCCTAAAAATCCCATGAACAGAGGAGCCTGGTGGGCTATAGTCCATGGGATTGCAAGAGTCCGACATGACTTAGCAACTAAACAACTCTGCCCTGCACAAAAAACTTAACTTGAAAGAGTTACCTCTTCAATTAAATGCATCACACTACCACTCTTATTCTTTACTTACTTGTTTTTCAGAGAGTTTCATCATCCAAAAGATAGAAGGTAAAGAAGTGATTATCTGGCATCAGTACTTTTGGCTGATGTAAAATCCATGCTTATGAAGTGGAAAAACACATGGCCAAAGTTATACTTATCCAGATAGTGTTTTTGTGAATGCCTGGTAAGCATGGGGCAGGAAATTTGAAAGTATACTTTTGACCTCATTTCAGATTGTATTGTTGTTGAATTTTGAGCAACCAATTCAGTTCATCTCTGAATTATTCAATTCCTTGCTGATTTTTAGGAAAACTTTAAGTCTTAGTCTCTGATACTTCCCCTTAAGTTTGTTTCTCATTGTATGTGGCTGATGGGAAGTGTGTGGAAAAAAGATTAAAAGATTTTCAGATGGATTTGCTGGCCATACATTATTTTATACTAGATATCACATCACTTTTTACTGTTAAAAGCAAGACATTTGTTTTAAATATGTGTGCATCTTTGAGTTTAGCATGTCATTATCATGAATAAATTTGTACTCTTTTAAGTTATTCTTCAAATCAAACTTTCCTCTGTTTCTTTAAAATGCATAATACACTACTCTGGTTCATGACTTTTCAACTTTCTGAGACAAAATTGTAGAAGGAATCTTAATATGGAAAAAAATCACTGTATGATTCAATAATATTAAAATTACAGTATGGAAAGTTTCATAAGTTGATATTTCTTCTATTAAGTGGACTTGCAACTGCAAAACATTCTGAATATATTATTTTAAAGAAATGTCTCATCTTGCAGGTTTAAGTATGCACAAAATTTCTTTGGAATAAATTTGCAGAATAAATGTTTTTGGCACAGAATTTTGGACACTGAAGCTAATTATAAATTACTGAATAGTGGCTGCTGCACTGAAATGTTGGTAATACTATTTAGCACTAATATGTCACGGAAAATTTTGGCAGGAGATACGAATGACTGGTTTTGTTGAATCTAGTTTGAACTGACTTTTTACAAAAAATCATTTTGCTTTTCTTTTCCTCTAGTTAACTGTTTAGGTGATTTCACCCAAGTTTATTACAACAAAAAGAATAGCATTGACAAAAATAAGACGATTTGTAATTATGACATCTTGTTTCTTTGAGGAACCAAATGATACTGAAATGATATTGATATTGAAAATGCTTTCATTACTCTATTTGTTTCACATTACATTCTTTTGCAGATCATTCCTAACAAAGATTAATTTCATTCAATATAGATAAAAAGTGAAAACTGGTCATGATCTTTTCTGAATCATATTAATAACATTGAGATAAACTGTCCATGAACTTTGCATTTTTTTGTATCAACATAATTTTCCAAATTGAAAGCCCATTCTGAGAATTGTTGGGAATTTCTCCGGTTGACAAATGATGGAGAACAAGGAAAGGCTAACTGGTCACGATGTTCATACGCATAGGGTGCTTTGGGGAAAGAAGGGCCTTAGCTGAAAAGTTCAACTGCTGCTTGCAATGCTGCATCTCTGCCCCTTTAGAAGAAAAACTACAGGGATAATTTCCAGTCTTCAGTTTTTTTTAGGCTTGGATTCTCACTGCTGCTCATTCCCACTCTGGTAGTTTAAAATTATCTCTTACTGTATGTATGTGTACATGTTGGTGTTGTTTAGTCACTCAGTCATGTCTGACTCTGCGACCCCGGGGACTGCTGCCTGCCAGGCTCCTTGGTCCATAGGATTTTCCAGGCAAGAATACTGGAGTGAGATGCCATTTTTTTCTCAGGGGGTCTTCCCGACCCAGGGATCAAACCTATGCCTCCTGCATTGGTAGGTGGATTCTTTACCACTGAGTCACCTGAGAAGCCTTCTTGTATGCATACATATATTCATGTATCCTCATATATCGTGTCTCGTATAAACACGATGCACAAGCTTGGCTAATACAATTTGCTGAGGGGATGGTTGTGAAAGCTTTCCAGTCTCACACACGCACAACAGACTGCAAGCCACACTTCAGTTTACAAACCTTTAGCCTTGAGTTTGATGCTTCATTTGTCACACTGCCACTCTGCCAAATGGTATGGTGGCTCTGATCCAGAGAACTAACTATGGCAAAACTACATAGAGCGGTGGACGTCTGGCTCATGCAAAAACAGCGTCCAAAACGTTCAGAAGGGAAACAACAACAGCCTCAATGCACTGCCAGGCTCTGTTGGTACTAATCAAGTGTTTTCTTGTTCATTGTTGCATTCTATCTGCACAATAATTCTTTCTGGAGACATTATAGCTCTCTGGAAGCTCTATTTTGCTTAAAGGACTAGATATTACAGACAACTTCTCATTCAGAAATGTTGAGAGTTCTCCAGTTAATATTGCCAAGTTAACAACTGCTTTTTCACTCTTTCTAATCAAGCAAGACGAGAAACTTATTTCAACCCTATGTTGCCAAAGACACACTCACGTTCCAAAGCAGCTTGAATTTAAAAATAGTTTTCCAAACCCATGGATGAGGTTATACCATTTACACAAACAGTTTCACTTTCAGTCATTGAAGGAAAGCTTTCTTAATGCCACTTCCTAATTCACAGCTTAAAACATGAATCAAAATTTTTAACTCGATTTCTCTAGTGATCCAGTGTTTAAAACTTCACCTTCCACTGTCGGGGGTGAGGGTTCAATCCCTGGTTGGGGTATTAAGATAACACAAAAGCATAACCCTTTGGCCATAACTCTTGGCCAAAAGCATAACACTTAGAACAGAATCATTATTGTAATAAAAATTTTTTAAAAGGTCCACACAAAAAAAGAAATCTTAAAAGAAAATGCTGTTCTAAAACTACCCAGAGCTATTCAAAATTATTATGACAGCAAAGTTTGTTTTTAATTAACTTTCTTTATGTTGTGATCTGACCTTCAGTCATGAGTTATAGCAGAATTTCAGAGGCAATTTATGTTACATGTTTCAAAGTCAAGGCATTTTAAGATGTTTTTTTATGTAGTACACTTTACATATGAAATTTTGGCAAGACAGATGGTGGTTAAACATGCTCAATTCATTTAGCCCATGATTTACCCACTTCTTGGTAAGAAGTGACCACAACACATACAAATTATTGAGCAGTTTGGCTTAAATCTAAGCCTGAAACAAAGTTGAGAAAACATATACATCTGTGTTTATTTAGGATCTGAAAATGATTACTTAAATGTTCAATTAAGTAAAAATTTTATGACTTAACTGTGAATTGTTGTTTTTCAATTGCCAAGTTGTGTCTAACTTTCTGTGACCCCATGGACTGCAGCATTGCAGGCTTTCCTGTCCTTCACCATCTCTTGGAGTCTGCTCAAATTCATGTCTATTGAGTCAGTGATGCCATCCAACCATTTCATCCTCTGCTGCCCCCTTCTCCTCTTGCACTCAATCTTTCCCAGCATCAGGGTCTTTTCCAATGAGCTGGCTCTGCATATCAGGCGGCCAAAGTATTGGAGCTTCAGCTTCAGCTTCAGCATCAGTCCTTCCAAATGAATATTCAGAGTTGATTTCCTTTAGGATTGACTGGTTTGATATCCTTGCTGTCCAGGGAACTCTTAAGAGTCTTCTACAGCACCATAGTTCACAATTAAATTTCTACACTCCCTAATTTAAAATATTATACTTGCAATTTCACTTTTGTAACTTTTATTAATCATTAATAATCCATTTAACAAGAGACTTTTAATGGTCAGCTCAGGAAATTTAAATAGGACTCATGAATAAGTAGGATACTGCTGCTGCTGCTGCCAAGTTGCTTCAGTCATGTCCGACTGTGTGCGACCCCATGGACTGCAGCCCACCAGGCTCCTCCGTCCATGGGATTTTCCAGGCAAGAGTACTGGAATGGGTTGCCATTGCCTTCTCCAATGCATGAAAGTGAAAAGTGAAAGAGAAGTCACTCAGTTGTGTCTGACTCTTTGAGACCCCCATGGACTGCAGCCCACCAGGCTCTTTTTTCCATGGGATTTTCCAGGCAAGAGTACTGGAGTGAGTGCCATCGCCTTCTCCAGACTAGGATACTAGATAATAAAATGCATATAATTTACCAGTGATAGAATTAAGAGCTTCAGTACTTTTAATTAGCATCTGCCATTTTAGAAATAAGAGAAAAATATACTGATATGTTTCTCACTTGCCTGATCTTTCTCAGTCTATGAAAGTCCATCACTCTTCTAATTCAGTAAAACATTTGTCTCTAAAAAGATTTGTGTACATTTACTTTTTCCCCTTAGCTAAAGGAAGGGCAGGTGAAAATATCAATTGAAAGTCTTTTACTACTGTAATTATAGTTAATTTTCAGCAATGAAACATATTGTACACTACTAATATAATACATTTATTTTAACTATGAGTCCTTTTTCTTCTATTACAAGGATTATTTTACCTGTGTTTGGATGACTATATCTAATACAGGGCAACTAGAGTCTTGCAAAACAAATACCAGCAGATACAAGGAAAAGATAATATTTTAAATTGAATTTATGTAATGGCACTTCATATTTTCTTTATATAATGTTTATCCAGGTGCATTCATTTAAAAATGCAACCATAAATTCTAAAATTAAAAATTAGCTTTAAGATGAAAAGGCAGATACAAAAAAATCTTGCCTATTATAAATTATGAGACAGAAATTAAGTGCTCATACTTACGTGCCTTAAATCACACTTTCACCTGGTGGTAGAAAAATCATCAAGACTATTTTCAGCTTCCAAGACACACATGGTTATTCCTCATCACCCAATCGAATGGTTCCTTTAACCCAATATTCCTATTTCTGCCTACAGTCTCATGCCATAAGTTAAACCTGGTCCTCAATGTTTATATAAACACTTGACATTTTTCACTTGCTTAAAATCCTGGACAACTGTGTAATGCATGAGTTTCTTTCCTCCCTCAATGATATTCTGTATTCCATGTAGATAAGAATGAGATCTTGTATACTGACTGATTTTGCAATGAAATGGCAGGTAAATTTCATTTTTAAAAACATACATATAAGCACATTTTAAAACATCCTCATATTTGAAATATTAATAAAAGGTTGATTATAAATTTATCCAAGTATAATCATTACATCAAAAACTTTCTTTAACCTACTTTTTAAATAATCCCATGGCTTTATGGGTTTTGCTGCTGCTGCTGCTGCTGCTGCTGCTGCTAAGTTGCTTCAGTCGTGTCAAACTCTGTGCAACCCCATGGACTGCAGCTTACCAGGCTTCTCCGTCCATGGGATTCTCCAGGCAAGAACACTGGAGTGGGGTGCCATTGCCTTCTCCTTATGGGCTTTAGTTTTACCCAAATTCATTCTAAGTGTTGATCCTGAAAGTTAAAGTGAAGTCGCTCAGTCATATCTGACTCTTTGCGACCCCATGGACTGTAGCCTACAGGTTCCCCCGTCCGTGGGATTTTCCAGGCAAGAATACTGGAGTGGGTTGCCATTGCCTTCTCCAGGAGATCTTCCCAACCCAAGTATTGAACCCAGGTCTCCCTCATTGTAGGCAGACGCTTTACCATCTGAGCCACCAGGGAAGTTCATTGATCCTGAAAGTCAGTGTTATTTTTAGATGATTTGTCAACCTTTTTCCTGAATACAAGCTCTCCCTTTTGCAACAAGAGGCCAAACTTTTAAATGTGAGTTTTTGCTTTAAGAGAGTTCTTTTCTTTTGATATTTGGCAAAACTAATACAATTATGTAAAGTTTAAAAATAAAATAAAATTAGAAAAAAAAAAAGAGAGTTCTTTTCTGTAAAATGAACCTGAGCTTTATATCTATTCCGCACAAGTGGCTATTTTACAGTAAGAAACAACTCACCATATTCTCCTAATGTTCCTCCTCTTTTAAACTCTTAATTGCATTCAATGGTTATCACATTACTCACAAAGAATAAAATAACAGCATAATGAATATAATGTATTTTTGCCTTGGAGTCAGCAGGATGCCAATACAATAAACTGATCATCTAATTCTATAAACACATGCTTATATGATGAGTTAAGTCACCAATATGTAAACTTGTATTGTTAGCACAGTTAAGTGTTTGGTGTTTCAGATTGGATGAGTTTAAACTTGTCTGGCTGAAGATTCCATTTTGCACTCATGCAAACAATAGCATGTTGTTGTTTAGTCACTAAACCATGTCAACTCTCTGACACCCCAAGAACACCAGGCTCCTCTGTCCATGGTGTTTCCCAGGCAAGAATACTAGAGTGGGTTGCCATTTCCTTCTCCAAAACAACAACATGAAAAGTGAAAGTCGCTCAGTCCTGTCCGACTCTATGCGACCCCATGGATTATGCAGTCCATGGAATTCTCCAGGCCAGAATACTGGAGTGGGTAGCCTTTTCATTCTCCAGGGTATCTTCCCAACCCAGGGATAGAACCCAGGTCACTTGCATTGCAGGCGGATTCTTTATATCACCTGAGCTGAAAAGGAAACCCAAGAATAGTGGAGTGGGTAGCTTATCCCTTCTCCAGCAGATCTTCCTGGCCCAGGGATTGAACCCGAGTCATCCTGCATTGAAGGTGGATTCTTTACCAATTGAGCTATTAGGGAAGCCCTTAAATGATAGCATTCTGCTGCTAAGTCGCTTCAGTCGTGTCCGACTCTGTGCGACCCCATAGACGGCAGCCCACCAGGCTCCCCCATCCCTAGGATTCTCCAGGCAAGAACACTGGAGTGGGTTACTATTTCCTTCTCCAATGCAGGAAAGTGAAAAGTGAAAGTGAAGTTGCTCAGTCGTGTCCGACTCTTCGTGACCCCACGGACTGCAGCCTACCAGGCTCCTCCATCCATGGGATTTTCCAGGCAAGAGTACTGGATTGGGGTGCCATTGCCTTCTCTGAAACAATAGCATATCTTTACCTAATATAACTAGTTTCAATATATTACAATAAAGTATAATTTCATATTTCCTATAATTTGATAAATGTTACTTATAAGAAGCAACAGATGTGTATCTTTTAATTTTTTGAATAAACTACAAATTATATAAAATAACTTGCCAATTGAAAGATATGAACTACATAATGGTCAGAGAAGTAAAATAAACTTCTACTAAGAAAAATGATTGTGTATTTAATTAATTAAGGCATTTTCAGCTTAAAATGTACTGAATAATATTGAATCTTATTTTTCATTTATTTATAATCTTTTATGTGAGGATTATGTTTTGCTGATCTTTGATTTTTAATTTGTACCACCTATAATGCACATAAGAGTCACTTGTACTTATTTGCAGATACATGAATATTGTTTAAACTGAACAAAAGTAAGGTCTCTAAAAGCTTCAGAATAGAAAAATAACTTAAAAATTTACTTATTGTGTAAGCTCATTTGTTGAAATATTTTAGATATCTTTAAATTTATATAAAAGATGTTAACTTTTTTGGCCCTTGAACGTGAAGTCACTCAATCGTGTCTGACTCTTTGTGACCCCATGGACTGTAGCCTACCAGGCTCCTACTCCTATGGGGTTTTCCAGGCAAGAATACTGGAGTGGATTGCCATTTCTTTCTCCAGGAGATCTTCCCAACCCAGGGACTGAACCCGGATCTCCCGCATTGTAGGCAGATGCTTTACCTTCTGAGCCACCAGGGAAGTCGGGTCTTAGAATTATGCAAAATATTACTGATAAAAGTTAAATACAGTTGATCTATATATTAAATAAGATTCTGGTATCAATTATTATGAGACATATTCCAAAGCTTTTTAAAAGAGAAACAAATTTAAATCCTTGGCTGAAGGAATAAAGATATGACTTCTTGAACATAACAAAGAAGAAATTGCTTAATTAGACTGTCGACCTCTTAAAGTTAAGAATCTGTAATACTTCAGAGTGCTATAATTGCAAAATATGCAGAGTAAAACTCAGTGACCCTGGCTTTCTCCTCCCAGAAAAATGTTCTATTGAATATCCTATCCATTCAATGATTCATTAATATTATGCATTTTGGGTTTTAAATATCTTATTTACTAATTGATCAGAATCATGTTCTAATTCAATAACTAGAAAATATTAAAGTGTTTGAATATAAAGAGACCATTTTCGACATGTTTTTGGTATGTAAATATAGATACAGATTTCTCTATTTTGTTCCCCAGGTGTTATTAATAAAACGAAAGTGAAAGTTGCTCATTTGTGTCCGACTCTTTGCGACCCCATGGACTGTAGGCTCCTAGCAGGGTCCTAGCAGGCTCCTCAGTCCATGGGATTTTCCAGGCAAGAGTACTGGAGTGGGCTGCCATTTCCTTCTCCAGGGGATCTGCCCAACCCAGGGACTGAACCCTGGTCTCCCGCATTGTAGGCAGACGCTTTACCGTCTGAGCCACGAAAGCAAAAAAAATAATAAAAGTCAAAGATAGATAGTTTTCATAAAGTTCGAAAGTATACATTATTATTTACATATATTTTTTATAGTCAATGATAACCATTTGGGCTTGTTTTATTAATACATATAAAATATAAATGATACAGCTTTAATTTTTGAGATCATTACTGATATTAGAATATAGATTGTAATATCAATTGAAAATACTTATTACTAAACATTTCCAGTAAGTAAAAATCATGCATCTCCAGCATTATTTGCCCAATTCTTAAAGATTTGTTTTTGGTTCACAATGAAGCAATTTTTGAAAAGTTCAAATATAAAAACACTTTTATTTACCCAATTCTAGTTGAAATTTAGTATTTGTCAAAGATTCCACTCTTGGTGACTTCCTTACAAATAATAAGCATGTTTCTTTTTTTTTCTTTTGTGTTCTGATTATATTACTCAACTGCTCTGATTATATTATTCAATTCTTTAAAAAATATATGTGCTATCTTTTTCATCTGTATTCATTTTAATTTCTGCATTCAAGTGCAGGGTAGAGATTACACCAACATAATGAGTTCCTTCATTGAGCCAGGTGTTGAGACGGTTAGTTAGGACAATGAGTCAAACTGAGAATAACAACCTAGGCTCTACTTTCGAACAAGATGCCAAAAGAGACAGTCTTTTATTTTTACCCATGAAACATCACCTGCAGAGTGAGGTGCATAAGTGCAGATGGAGGACCCATCTTCCTCCCGAGAGGGCCTGGAGAAAAGGTCCCTGCCACGTTATGGAACCGAGAGAGAGCTGAGAAGAGTCCAAGTGGAGAAAAGTGCCTAGTCCCTTACCCCTAATAACAATAAATAGGTTTCCATGGAGACACCTTACAAGTTTCTCAGCCGACATCCCTTGATGAAAAGATCCCCCAAAGAAGGTGTCTGGATGAGAAATGCAAAGATGCCCAGAACATGACTGGCCTCTATGTCCAACTCCCTTCAAAGACTGCAGTGAAGAGGCCCTGAACCCAGGTTACTGTAGGAAGGGCAGCTTCTCTGTGTCACGGAACAGGGAGTGTCCTGCACTTGCCAATGGTCAACACTGAAAGCTCACACAAAGGGTTTGACTTGCAGCTGGACTCCTCATGCATAGTCAGGTGTTCATGTAAGTCCACCTCAATATCCTCAAATCAAAATAAGAGTGTTACCAGCATGAGAGGTGCATGTAAAATAGTGTAGAACAATGTGGATAATCTTCAAGTCAGTAATGACTGTTTAATGCTGTAGAGCCATAAGGAGTTCTATTTTCAGAAAGTTTCCTGAGGAAGTGATCAGAAGATGAGTTAAGATACATGTGCATAAATGTTTTTCACAGCTTTGTTTAAAATAAAAAGAAATTTAAAAAAAGTATAATTAGAAATATAGAATCTAATAATTTGTATATCATGCAAGAGACTATCAAGCAATTTTAAAGATGATGTGGATACATTTAAAATGGAAATACATTGTATAAAATATACTGTGGATGTAAAGTTTATTGAAAAAAGATTACAGTGAATGATTCTTCCAATTTTATAAATATATGACTTTGTGTGTGTGTTTCTTTGCAGAAAGGCATAGGAAATATTTAAAGACTTGTAGATCAAAATGTCCTCATTAGCTTCTTGAGTGAAGACTAAAAGTAATTTTTTGAAGTCTTTTACTAAGTTTAAAATTTTGCTGTAATGAATTTTCTGAGAAGAAAATGAGCTAATTGTTTAATTAGATGAAAATTAAAAAGAATAATTGAGATCAGTTCAGAAATCAATTTGTCTTAACACACTACAATGATCTTGTTAACAGTTTTTGGCTATAGCAAAGATAATAATGTTCTTAAAATGCTATAATAATGTGATTTAATTATTTTTATCTGTTACTTTATATTTTTATTTATAAAGGCTAATTAAATTCAGGTAGAATTTGAAGGGAGAATGTTTTCTTAAAAATTGTTATCTCTAGAAGAATATGTATTTGTGTGTTTGCTTTGTATTTCTATGAAACAAAAATATCACACATTTAGCAGCTTTAAAGAACATATGTTTATTGTAGTTTTCTGTGGACCAGGATTGTGGCTGTATTCTAATTGTGTCTTCTGTTTAGGGGTGCACAGAGCTTCATCATGAAGATGGCCAGGGATGTGATGTTATCTGGTCTTGGTATTTGCTTCTAAAAACTCGCTAGTTGTTGACAGATTCACTTCAGTTCCTAGAAGTAAAAGGGCTTAGCTCCTTGAAATCATCTGATGTTCATGCCAGGTAATTGTTACTGTAAAGCCATTTGTTCTTCCAGACAAGCAGGACAGTGTCTCTACTGCTTTGAGCCTCTGGCCCCCAAGGACTTCATTTAGCTGATTAGGTCAGGCCCACCAAAGTTACCCTTTTGATTAACTTAAGTACAGTGAATTAGGGATTTTAATAACATCTTGCAAAATCCCTTCACTTTTGCCAGACACCATTACCTAATCAAGGGGGTAGGGCTTCCTAGCAGGTGGCTCAATGGTAAAGATGTGGGTTTGGTCCCTGGATTGGGAAGATACCCTGGAGAAGGAAATGGCAACCTACTCCAGTATTCTTGACTGGGAAATCCCATGGACAGATGAGCCTGGCAGGCTACAGTCCAGAGGATCACAAAAGAGTCAGGCATGACTTAGCCACTAAATAACAACAACAATCAAGGGAGTAGCACATTCTATTGGTTCAAATCAAGTTATAGCTACTGTCCATACTCCAAAGGAAGACCCCATTATGAAGGCATGACTCCATAGTGGTCACTCTAGGGTATGTCCATTACAATTGGAAAATATATACAGTACTTAGTAGAGATTCATACAATTCTCAATGAGTACCCATGTTGTCCACATCTGAAATCAACTACTTGATATATTTTATCCATTAACTTCTGTTAGATTTCTCTGAAAGCTCTCCAGTGTTTTAATAGAATCACTATATTTACAAAATATTCTTGATGTAAACTTTTAAACAGCTTTAAAGAAGTCTAATTACAATTTCATGAACTATCTGTTTCTATCTGTATATACAAATGACTTAACTGACCTCAGTGGCAAAAGTTAAATACTTCCTTTACATAACTGAAAAGTATTTGAGGAGACTGACATTGAGCTCCAATATATTTGACCAAATTGATGTTTAAACATTGATCACTTTTTCATTTATAAATAATAAGCTCTGTTAAATGTTACTTTACCAAAACTGAATTTTAGCTGATATGCACTTGCAAGAATCATGAAAGTTGGTTTTAGAAAACTTCATGCTGTGGAATTTTAACCATGGAAAAAATGCTTCAAAAGTTAACAGAAGGCTTTTAGCTTAAAGTTTCACCTGAGGCAGAAATACTTACAAGTTATTCATCTTCAGAATTTTAGAAGTAACATTCTAAATTTGTTCAATTATGAAATGTATAATTTGTGACTCAGGCCCAAAAATGATTGCAAAAAGCACTCCTCAACAATTCATCTTTTTATTATGAGGTGCTTAATTTGTGTCAAGTACTCTATCAAGTACTAGAGATTCAGAGATGAGGACTTCTGTTTCTAATAATGTGGATCAAGTTCTTTATTAGGATCGAATTTTACAAGGAAAACAATAAAACTGCTGGGTAAATATTTCTGATGACCTAAATGCATTCAGATGAGCTGTCAGGCCAGTACGACAGGGACAAGATACATTCTTGGGAAAACTCTAAAGAAGACATGCAGGCATAATCCTTGAGCATACAAATATTTTTTTCCTCTAAGTCCTGACAAGTCAGCAAACGCAGGCTTTAGTTCAAAGTCTCGTGGGATAAGGATAAAGACAGGTATATAATTTAAATCTAGAGTAGGGATTATATAAGAACCCTCACTGCAGTAAGCTGGGTACTCAAAAGACTATACCCCTGATGTAAGGATAAACTAGATGTAGCTTCGCTTCCCTAATCTCTTATCTCCATAAATCTCAAAGGACTTTTTGGGACTTTTATTAAACCTGGTATTGAGTTAAACAGGATAAAAAAACCCTAAATAATAGAATAATAACACTATGTATGAACCTTGAAGTTGCAAAAATTCAAAGACATCAGGTGTAAGTGAAATCGCAACGTGTCCTCCTTCTCTATTGCTGACAATCCTTCAGCTTTACCATCTCCTGCCTCCTCTCCCTCCTGCATTCAGTAACGCTTCTTGCCTGTTCACGCGTTGCCAGCCTCTGTATGCCAGCTGTTGTGCTACTACTGCACTTTTCAAGGTATGGTACTGTGAGATTTAAAATGTTTTCTTTATTTTTTATATTTGTTTTTTACACATAATTTGTGTGAAAAGTATTATAAACCTATTATAGTACAATACTATATTCTGTACTGTTCTGAATTCTCCAGGCCAGAATACTGGCCAGAATACAGGCCAGAATGGGTATTCCAGTATTCCCCTTCCTTTCTCCAGGGGATCTTCCACTATACAGCCAACTGTGTTTAGTATCTAGGCTAACTTTGTTGAATTTATGAATAAATTGGACTTACAAACATGCTCTCAGAACCGAACTTGTCCATATATAGTGGATTTACTGTAACACCAACTAAAATAATATTTAAGATAGCCAACACAGTATTGAAGTGAAGTCGCTCAGTCACGTCCGACTCTTTGCGACCCTGTGGACTGTAACCTACAAGGCTCCTCCGTCTATGGGATTCTCCAGGCAAGAGTACTGGAGTGGGTTGCCGTTGCCTTCTCCAGGGGATCTTCCCGACCCAGGGATTGAACCCAGGTCTCCCGCCTTGCAGGCAGATGCTTTAACCTCTGAGCCACCAGGGAGATATAGCCAACACAGTATTAAGTGGGAACAAAGTTGGAGAACTGACACTTCCTGACTTCAATTCTTACTATAAATCTACAAGTAGTCAAGACAGTGTGGTACTGGTGATAAAGCAGACAAATAAATCAGTGGAAGAGAACAGAGTGCCCAGAAATAGACCCACATACATATGGCCACCTAATCCTCAACACAAAAGCATAGATAATACACTAGACAAAGATTGTATTTTCAACAAAGGGTGTTTGAGCAACTGGCCATCCACATGCAAAAAAAGGATCCAGTTATATCTGACACTCTTCACAAAAAATAATTCAAAACGGATCATAGACTTAAATGTAAAATGCAAAACCATAAAACTTCTAGAAGATAACATAGGAAAAAACTCAATTGGGTATGATGACGGCTTTTAAAATACAACTCCAAATGTAAAATCTATAAACAAATAATTCATAAGCTGAGCATCATTAAAATGTAAAACCTTATGCCCTGTGAAAGGTAACACATCAAGACAAACCACAGACTGGGAGTAAATATTTGCAAAAAATACATCTGATAAAGGATGGTTAGGGTCAAAGAACTCTTAAAACTCAACAGTGAAAAAAACAAGCTACCCGATTTAAAAAGAGGCCCAAGACCTAAATAGACACCTCAACAACAGAGACACACAGATGGCAAATAAACATATGAGAAGCTGCTCCATATGATATGTCATCAGGGAAATAAAATCGAGACAAAATAAGATGCCACTGCACACCTATTAGAATGGCCAAAGTCCAGAATACTGACAATAACAAATGCTGGCAGGGATATGGAGCAACAGGAACTCTCATTTACTGCTGGTGGGAATGCAAAATGATCTTGGCACTTGGCAAAATGGTTTGGCAATTTCTTACACAGCTAAACATACCCTAACCATATGATCCAGCAATCACAGTCCTTGGTGTTTACCTGGAGCAGTTGAAAATTTACATTTACACAAAAAAACTTGCACACAAATGTTTTATTCACAACTGACAAAACTTGTAAGCAAACAAGATGTCCTTTAGTAGGTAAATGGATAAACTATGGTGCATTCAGACAATGGAATATTAGTACTAAAGAGAATGATCTCTTGGATTTACCTGGTGATCCAGTGCTCAAGACTCTGCACTTTCACTGAAGGGGGCATGGGTTTCATCCTTGACTGGGGAACTAAGATCCCATACTTGCTGTTTTTGTTTAGCTGCTAAATCGTGTCCAACTTTTTGAGACCTTATGAACTGTAGACCTCTGTCCATGGGATTTTAAAATCCCATATGTGGTACGGTCAAAAAAAAGAATGAAAGAAAGAAAAAGCCAAAAAAAAAAAAAAAGAAATGATCTCTCTTTATGAAAAGACACAGAGAAACATTACATTCATGCTATCAGATGCAAGAAGCTAATTTGAAAAGGTTACAAACTGTTATAATCCCAAATGTATGATACTAGGCAACAAACAAATACAAAAAAAAATTAAAAGATTAGTGATTGCTGGGGTGGGAATGGGAGAGAGGTGAAAGGACAGAACACAGAGGAGTTTTAGGGAAGTGAAAATATTTTGCATGATGTTATAATGATAGTTCTATGTCATTTTACATATGTCAGAGTTCATAGAATGTATCACACCAAGAATGAACTGTGGACTCTGGATGTTAATGATATGTCCATGTATGTTTATCAATTGCAGTGACTGTACCATTCTGCTGGGGATGGTGATAATGGGGGAGGCTATGCCTGTGTGGGAGCAGGATATACATGGGAAATCTCTGTAGTCTCCCTTCAAATTTGATGTGAATCTAAAGCCATACTAAAAAAAATAAGTCTTAATAAGTCAAATTTTAGAAGTCAAAGAAAAAGAAAAATATATTCAAATTTTACTCAAAATGATGGCAAAACAAGCAAGTCAAATAAAACTTTCATTTGAGGCTATGAGCAAGTTGTTAAGAAATTATGGGGGAGGTGTTGATGAACATAAAGAAAAATGTAAGAGTAAAATCACACCCAATAAACACCTATCAATAGTAGAAGAGCTAGTTATCAATTGATACCAAGGTCAAGAAGTAGACAAAGAATCTGGGATATTTGCAGGATATTTATTTTTTTTAATATTTTTTAAAGATCATTTATTTATTTGTTTGGCTGTGCTGGGTCTTTGTTGCTGCAAGGGCTTTTCTCTGGCTGCAGCAGTGGGGGCTACTCTCCAGGTGTGGTGCGTGGGATTTTCATTGTTGCGGCTTCTTTTGTTGTGGACCACCGGCTCTAGGGCGCCTGGCCTTCGGTAGTTGTGGCACGTGGGTTCACTGGTTGCGGTTCTGGGCTCTAGAGCACAGGCTCAATAGCTGTGGCTCAGGGCCTTAGTTGCTTCATGGCATGTGGGATCTTCCTGGACCAGCGATCGAACCTGTGTCTCCTGAATTGACAGGAGGATTCTTTACCACTGAGCCACCAGGGGAGGCTCTGCAGTATTTTTAAAAGTAGAGAAATAAAATTTCATTTTCTAAAGTCCAAATATGATCTTCTTATATCCCAAAGTGATAATCTTCAAAATCTTCTCTTCTCATTATGTAAACTAAATTGTGAACTTCTAGCCATGAAATTAGGCTTAGGATTAGCTGGTAGTTCAGTGGTGAAAAAAATGCCTGCTAGTGCAGGAGATGTGAGTTTGCTCCCTGAGTCTAGAAGATGCCCTGGAGGAGGAAATGGCAACCCACTCCAGTATTCCTGCCTGGGAAATCCCATGGACAGAGGAGCCTGGTGGGTTACAGTCCATAGGATTGCAGAGTCAGACAGGACTTAACCATTAAACAGCAATAACAACAAGCCGTGAAGTAGTGAATCTGTCTTACCTTACACTCATTCTTCTCTTCCTTTTCCTAATAGAGTATGTTAACATATTTGCTGATACAAACATATAATTCTGCTTTTGCTTGTTTTTCTCTTTCTGCCTGGAATATCTTTTCTATGTGTTGTTTAACAGATGGACATTTAATTGTCCTTCACCACTCAGCAACATGTATAAATCTATGATATTTCTGCTTCATTTATTTATTTATGCATCTTTCTTCTTTATTGGACTATAAACTACCTGATGGCAGGAATTGTTTGATTTTATCCATCTTTACATACCCAGGAATTAACTCAAGTTCCTGACAAAAAGCAATCATTCAATAAACTTTTGTTGGTGGCACAGGTAGAAAGAAAGAAGAAGGTAAGAAAAGAAGGATATAATTTTAAAATATGGTCAAATGTATGTATTTAATTACTGACATTTTTTAGAACAATACACATAGAAGAGAAACAGAATTATTAGCAATTTAATAGCTTTAAATAATTACACTTTAAAAAGTTAAGGAAGAGCTCAGAAAACAGAGAATCCTGACACATGCCAAACACTATCTTATAAAATTTTAGTAGCAATCTTGCTGAAAATTTAAAGTGTGATAAACGAAAGATACAAAATTATACAAATTCATTAGAAGAGAGCAAAGTACAGCAGATTAGGGAATAGAAGATACATGTCAACAATTTCTCATTTAATAGATGAGTCGGGAAAGAAATCAAACAACCAGGAGACTAGGACAGGCTGCCCTATAACTATTTCATCCTTGAAGTATGTGTTCATTGCAGATAACCCCCTCTGAAGGTAAAATTGGTGAACACATAGTATGCTAGTTAAAAATTAACAGAACAGCATGGATTTACTGTGCTACTTATGGCATATTTATATACCATAGTTTTTATAGTAACAAAGAATAAAAGTAGGCCATTTTGAAAGTTAAGCTACAATTAGCTAGAAAATCTAGAATATAAAATTAATAATTTCAGTAAAGAGGAAAATAAAAGGGAGTGATGCAAATAGCGTCACTGTAGATATTAGTGTGGCGACTGTGAATATTCTTGGCATGTACCTTGATGGGAAGGGCTTGCAAAAAATAAATTCCAAGTGCAAAAGAAGGATATTTGACTTTTCTCATTAGACTTAGAATAAAAGTTGAACAAGCAGTTTCTGTTGTTTTACATTATTTATGTCAGATTTCCACCAACAGTACCATGTTGTACTGATGGGAGTCATTTCTGTTCTTAATGAACAACAGGTTAAATACTTAAGGGATAAATCACCTACCTGACAGAAAGGAAGGAAGGACACAAGTGACCAAAGTATTCAATCACTGGGGGCAAAGTTGGAATTTTCACTTAAAAAGTTATGGACAAAAATCAGAACTTCCATAAGTCTTCTTTAGAAATTAAAAGGAATTTTAAGAAAATCATGTGTTAAAGAAAAAAGCATCGTGTACTATAAAAGCTTGTGGTCATAAAAAATGCATTACTACTCAAGGACACATGGAAGACATGTTTTATTAATAGAATATACAAAAAAACCCAAAATTTTATCTTTAAGAGGCTTTATGAGATACAAGACTTGAAGAAATCTGAGCATTCATAGGAAATGCTTCATATAATAAACACACTGACTTCCTTCCATGCTTTCCATCTGCCTGAGACACAGCCAGCATTTCTTTTGCCATCTCCCTACCCTAGACCCTTATCTGTATGACAGGTTATTTTCCAGGGATAGATGCTATTTATTCATGGAGGACTTACCTGAGTCCTCAGACTTGCTTAAGTTATCACCTTGTACATATTCACTGCAACCTATTTCTTCCTACTACTTACTCATGATTTACAGAATTACATATATGAGTTACTTAGTGGTGGTCTCCTCTTTGAGCTGTCATGATCACTAGGCCAGAGATGATGTCTGTCCCTCATATGTATCATGCCAACACACATCAAATAATTAACAAACAACTGTTAAATGAATAAATACGTAAGTGCACATTTTGAGATTTTGTAACTGTAAAATAAAATTATGGAATTTGATCATGTAATGTGTTTTAAAGGGGAATGAAATAAAGGTATGTGGAGAATAAAAATTATTCCCTAGAAAATTTTCAAGTTTTATGACCTCCCATACTACCATAATTAGCTATATTTCTAATTACTGAGACACTAAGAATAGTAATGAAAATTAACATGATTCTATGTAGGAAACAATATGAGATAAACAATTGAACTGGAGGGGAAGGTCAGTAAATGTGAGGAATTATTTAAACTTATATTTGGAGCTTTCCTATAAACAGATTTAATTTTTAAAAGCAAGAAGTCTCTGTCATATCTACGCCTGTAATATTTCTACTGCATATATAAGAAATGTTACTTAAAGTGGAATGTATTAAACTCTGCATTAATTGTCTTTTAGCAAATGTTTTCTTTTTCTTACATCCTGTAGATTTTGGAAGTAAATGAACTGAATCATCCAGTATTTTTAAGTTGTATATAAAAACATAAGATATAATATTTCAATGGAGTTTTTGAGAGAAAAAAGCTATTGGGTGATATATATCTTCCATATGAAGTCATTCTTTGTATACATGTTGATTAGATTTGATCAGTCCTTGATTGAAGCATTCATTCCCTCACTATTTACAGAGTGTCATTATTTACCAAGTATGTGTTACAGAGTCTTCTGGACACTTGGAATGAATGAAAAGTGCTGGGTTTTTTTTGTTTGTTTTTTTTAGATGGATTGATGGTTGTAAGGATCTCCTTGGGAGAACTTCTAAGCCCAGGTCTGAAGGATAAAAAGAAATCATGCACAATTTTCCAACTATGGTTGGAAATTTTAATATTTGCTTAAATTGAATGTTTGTAGCATAGATTCAGTGGTTCTGTTTTGGTCTATGAATATGTCCTTGAGGAAAATCAATTTTAAGGTAAAAGTTTGAAAATACAAGAAAATATCTGTCAAGTAGCTTTGAAATTTTCCCAAGCAAGACTTACGGTGCTTTGAAGCAAGATAGTGTAAAACAGACACTCATTAAAAAATTAGTAAAATATTTTGTGGTTGAAAAAGGTGATGACAGGGCAAGTTCTTTCATTCATCTATTCAGTATTTTCTTGCAAAGCACCTACAAAAGTGGAAGCTATTCTTCACGGCTTCTATAAGGATAATACAAGAAGTAAGAACAAGAAAATACTTGCCCTTGGAAGATTATATTTATTAGACAGGTAATGAACATGTGTGCTCAGTTGCTCACTCATGTCCAACTCTTGGTGACCCCATGGACTGTAGTCCACCAGTCTCCACTGTCCATGGAATTTTCCAGGCAAGAATACTGGAGTAGGTTGCCATTTCCTTCTCCAGGGGATCTTCCCAACCCAGGAATCAAACCCTTGTCTCTTGCATTGGCAGGTGGGTTCTTTACCACTAGTGCCACCAGGGAGGCCCCAGATAATGAACATAGAGATAAATAATTAGATAATGTATACTCAGATACTTATAACTGTTTAATGCCAAGATAAAATAGGGGACTGAGATAAACAGAAGCAGAAGATATTAAGAAGAGGTGGCAAGAATACACAGAAGAACTGTACAAAAAAGATCTTCATGAACCAGATAATCATGATGATATGATCACTCACCTAGAGCCAGCCATCCTGGAATGTGAAGTCAAGTGGGCCTTAGGAAGCATAATTACAAATAAAGCTAGTGGAGGTCATGGAATTCCAGTTGAGCTATTTCAAACCCTAAAAGATGATGCTGTGAAAGTGCTGCACTCAATATGCCAGCAAATTTGGAAAACTCAGCAGTGGCCACAGGACTGGAAAAGGTCAGTTTTCCTTCCAATCCTGATGAAAGGCAATGACAAAGAATGTTCAGACTACCACACAATTGCACTCATCTCACATGCTAGTAAAGTAATACTCAAAATTCTCCAAGACAGGCTTCAACAGTATGTGAACTGTAAATTTCCAGATGTTCAAGCTGGATTTAGAAAAGGCAGAAGAACCAGACATCAAATGGCCAACATCTGTTGAATCATCGAAAAAGCAACAGAGTTCCAGAAAAACATCTACTTTTGCTTTATTGACTACACCAAAGCCTTTGACTGTGTGGATTACAAAAAACTGTGGAAAATTCTTAAAGAGATGGGAATACCAGACCACCTGACCTGCCTTTTGAGAAATCTGTATGCAGATCAGGAGGCAACAGTTAGAACTGGACATGAAACAACAGACTGGTTCCAAACTGGGAAAGGAGTATGTCAAGGCTGTATATTGTCACCATGCTTATTTAACTTATATGCAGAGTACATCATGAGAAACACTGGGCTGGATGAAGCATAAGCTGGAATCAAGGTTGCTGGGAGAAATATCAGTAACCTCAGATATGCAGATGACACCATCCTTCTGGCAGAAAGTGAAAAAAAAACTTAAGAGCTTCTTGATGAAAGTGAAAGAGGAGAGTGAAAATTCTGGCTTAAAGCTCAACATTTAGAAAACTAAGATCATGGCATCTGGTCCCATCACTTCATGACAAATAGATGGGGAAACAGTGGAAACAGAAAGAGATTTTGTTGTTTTGGGCTCCAAAATCACTGTAGATGGTGACTGCAGCCATGAAATTAAAAGACGCTTGCTCCTTTGAAGAAAAGTTCTGACCAACCTAGATAGCGTATTAAAAAGCAAAGACATTACTTTGCCAACAAAGGTCTGTCTAGTCAAGCTATGGCTTTTCCAGTAGTTGTGTATGGTTGTGAAAGTTGGACTATAAGGAAAGCTGAGCACTAAAGAATTGATGCTTTTGAACTGTGCTGTTGGAGAAGACGCTTGAGCATCCCTTGGGCTACAAGGAGATCCAACTAGGCCAATCTAAAGGAAATCAGTCCTGAATATTCATTGGAAGGACTGATGCTGAAGTTGAAACTCCAATCCTTTGGCCACCTGATGCGAAGAACTGACTCATTTGAAAAGACCCTGATGCTGGGAACGATTGAAGGCAGGAGGAGAAGGGGATGACAGAGGATGAGATGGTTGAATTGCATCACTGACTCAATGGGCATGAGTTTGAATAAACTCTGGGAATTGGTGATGGATGGGAAGGCCTGGCATGCTGCAGTTCGTGGGGTCGCAAAGAGTCAGACATGATTGAGCAACTGAACTGAACTGAACTGAGATAAAGTATAGTTGACAGAGAATGATAAAGACCAAATATTTTCAGCATTGAAGTAAAGAAACCCTCTTTGAGAGGAAGAAGTGGTGGAGAATTGTGATATATTTTAGAGTAAAAGGATTAAGCAGTGCAGAAGGGGGAAGTTGGAAACTTGGTAGAGCTCAACTAGGCGATTCATTATTTCCGTACGTCATTGACTGAGTTTACCTAATGCAATTCAGATGATGGAAGTCTGTCTTCTCTTACTCACTATGTCCTTTATTAGGGGGTGCATGCTCAGTTGCTTCGGTTGTGTCTGACTCTGAGATCCTATGGACTATGGTTTACTTGGCTCCTCTGTCCATGGGATTCTCCAAGCAAGACTACTGTACTGGATTGCCATTTTCTTCTCCAGGGAATCTTCCTGACCCAGGCATCGAACCTGTGTCTCTTACATCTCCTGCGTTTTCAGGTGAGTTCTTTACCACTAGCACCTTTAGTAGGGTAGGGGGTGTTTGGCCTCTGATATTTTGATCAGAGTTCATGCATTTCCATCTCTTCAGCCTCCCGTCTCTAGGCATTCAAACTTCTAATGTGGGTCAAAGCTTCAGGAGAAAGGAATCTAGGAGCAAGATGAAAGCCAAATGATTTTGTGTGGTCTAACTTTGAAAGTAGTTCTGTCAGTTGAAACCGACACAAGCACACCCATATTCAAGGGCAGAGGACATAAACTACACATCTTGTTGGGAGATCTGTCAGAAATATGCCACCACATTTTAAAAGGAAACACCAATATATACCTCTGGCCATTTCACACACTCCGAAATGCAAGATGAAGTCATTCTTCAATGACTGATAGCATAGGATTGAATTCAAGGAATAGAATCTTCATTTGAATCAAATCCAGATACAGATGCATATTAGTCACTTAGTTGTGTCCAACTTTTTGCAACCCCACGGATGGTAGCCCGCCAAGCTCTTCTGTCCATTGGTTTTGCAAAAATATTGGAGTGGGTTGCCATTTCCAGTGGGATCTTCCAGATGTAGGGATTGAACCCATCCTCCTGCATCTCCTGCATTGGCATGCAGATTCTTTATCACTGAGCCACCTGGGAAGCCAAATCCTGATTCATTCTTCCTCAAAAAAATGAAAAAAAAAAAAAAAAGAAGAAGGAAAGAAAGAAAAAGAAGAGAAGAAGAAAGAAAATAGACTGTGTTTTCAGCTCAATACTTTTCTTAACCTGCTTTCTTCCCACAGAAATTTTAGAATCTAATTATTTTCCCTATTCTGTTCTGCTCAAATAGGTACAATTCTGTAAAAAGTATGAGTGTCTTAAGTATCCTCCTATGGCTTATTCCACTAGGCAAAGGACATACGCACA
Organism: Bison bison bison; assembly: GCF_000754665.1. NCBI lineage: Eukaryota > Metazoa > Chordata > Mammalia > Artiodactyla > Bovidae > Bison > Bison bison. Next base: position 7,115,475 of record NW_011495041.1, read on the forward strand.
AATCTCTTTGAGATAAATTTTCTCTACTCTGGACATTTTATAAGGCTGCAGTTGGAAAATGCCTGAAGGTTCTTAGAAACCCTTTCATTTAACAAATAAGACCTGTGGGGCCTATCTTGAGATCCATAGAAGGCCTTTGTCCATCTGAAAGAGTCTTTGAAGCCTCAGCTTGAGTCTTTTTAAGATTTTAAAAAGGTTTTTATAGTTACAACTTTGGCTCCCCTTTCACACTGAGATGACAACTTGACAGTGAGTTGGATTTAATATTTTCCTGGAGATGTTTCCTCTTTTGGGGAACTCTTTTCTGGTTGGAAAAAAAAAAAAAACACTGTGCTGCTGGCCCCTTAACCTTTCATCCATTTTCTACTCCAAAACTAAAGTTATAGCTTTCACTCAGGTATCCCTTTATTTATGACAAGCAAATGAAAGAAGGCAAGTGACAACTTTAACTCAGCCCAGAAATCTCTTTATTAGGTCATTGAGTTCCTTTGGAATATTTCCTATTTTTCACATTACTGCATTACTGTTGCCAAAATTTCACTATTATATAATAAGAGCCCTCTTTTCACTACCTTCTGATACTTTTTCCTCAGTTTATCACTGAATCTCACCAATAGAGACCCCCTTCAGATCCTTGAATGCCACTGCCCAATCCCATAACAGTTTTAGGTTTTGTTATAACATCATCCTACTTCCAGGTGCAAAAATGATTTTCCATTTACTTTTTACAGTGAAACTAGCTCTTCAAACTTAGTGGCTTAACACAGCAGTCATCTTGTTGATATCATGAATTGGGGATCAGCGGTGTGAGCAGAACTTGGCTAGCTAATCTTTTTGTTCCGGGTACTATCAGCAGAGGTCACTTGGTGGCATTCAACAGGTAGATGGGCAGGTCTGCAGGGTCCTAGATCATTTTACTCATAAGTCTGATTCCTTGATGGGGATTACTGGAAGGCTGGCATCAGTTGAAGCTGTTTAGGGTTTTCACCATGGTTACCTCAGGGTAGTTGGACTACTAAAATTACATCTTAGAGCAATATGCACAACAGGTCCAGTGGACAAGATGAAAGAAAGTTCTATGGCTACCTGTTACCTATCATTGGAAGGAAATCTTCTCTGTCATAATCTATTTGCAAAACAAACATAAACCTGGCCAGAGTAGAGGGAAGAGAAGATAGATCTTAGTGGGGGTGAGTGGCATATCAAAGAATTTGAAGCTTTTAAAATCACCTCTTCCATCAAAAAATATCGATGGATACATAAAACTGTGCTGTGTTCACACTGAGATGTGATCATACAACAATGAAAGTAAATAAACTACAGCTAAAGATATTATCATGAATAAAACTTTTTAACATAATATTGACTGATTAATTCAAACCATAGAAGATCATACATCACATGACTCTGTATGAATGTAAAAGGCTAAAATAACTAAACAGTATACTATTTAATTATATGTAGATATATATTGAAAAAAAATTAGAATAGTGGTTACCTCTAGAAGCAGGAGACAGAATGCAATGAGAAAGGACACACAGGTTCTTCTAAAACCTTTAGCTAACTCTTTCAGCTAGCTGTTGAAAGAAACACTTTTTTTTTTCCTTTTAACTGATCGTATGATTTTAGCCACTTCTGGAGGTATGCTATGTTTCAAAAAAATTTTTTAAAAAGGAAGGAAGAAGAGATGAACAAATGAAGAACTAAAGAAAACTTTTGAGAACTATAAGAAGGAAGAGAGAAAAGGTACAGCTGCTAGAAGAGGTAGAGAGGAAATACAAATTTCATGTTTCTTCATTGGGGAATAATAGAATAAGGGACTAATTTAGGAGAAATTGGGGCTTCCCTGTAGCTCAGATAGTAAAGAATCCACCCGCAATGCAGGAGACCTGGGTTTGATCCCTGGGTTGGGAAGATCCCCTGGGGAAGGGAATGGCTACCCACTCCAGTATTCTTGCTCAGAGAAAGTGAAAGCGAGTATCCCTCAGTCGTGACATTCAGCCGTGTCCAATTCTTTTCAACCCCATGGACTGTAGCCTGCCAGGCTCCTCTGTGTATGGAATTCTCCAGGCAAGAATACTGGAGTGGGTAGCTGTTTCCTTCTCCAAGGGATCTTCCCAACCCAAGGATCTATCCCAGATCTTCCACATGGCAAGTGGATTCTTTTACTGTCTGAGCCACCAGGGAAGCCCAACAATATCAGAGTGGGTAGCCATTCCAAAGAGAGAGAGGCAAGAAGAGAGAAATTGCCAAAAGAAACATCTTTGTATAAATAAATTGAGAAACAACTTTTAGAGATAAATTGAGATAGAAATCACAGCTCAAGAAGAGTTTAGTATTTGGCAGAAGGAGAGACATAACCCACAACATGTGGATATAACAGATTTAGATGCAGATGTCTGATAACAGTATGAAGAACTGCTTTCAAAAATAGGTGTATTAGGCTAAAACAGTCATTTAAACTTAAAGAGGATGCCATTTACTGATCCTCAAATGAAAACATAATTGTCAAAAAACCTGGACAATGACATGCCACCTAGACATTCTTCATTCTTTCTGTAGGAAAAGCTAGATGGTAACCTAAATATCAGTCAAAACCATACTTGTAGCTCCTCAGAAAATGGAATATGAGAATTTGCATGAATAATTTTAATTGGTGATGACATTCGGCTGAAATATCCATCCAATTATTTCCATCTTTAGTGATAATTTTGCCAAAGAGACTGGATGGTGACATTGCTGAATAAACATGCCCAGTTCTCTGAGTCTCACTGACCAAAATTTTATGGAAAAAATAGGTTTCTAATTCTACCTCAGAAAATAGCTATCCGAATTGTACTTAGAATATCTGCTACCTGTACAGTCTAGTAAAGATTTTAATATATGGTTATGACTTGAAACAGATAATATTATTCTCAGTACACTTATACTGACACACCCATAACTCATGCTAAAAGACCCTGAGTCAAATATATGAATATAGAAAGAGCTCACTAATGCAAACTTCTCCTGTTGGAATACCTCTAGCTTCCCTCCGCATTTTATGTATTTTATACTCTCCATTTTCATCAAATGGAAGTGAACTAGATTAAACAGATTTATCAGTCTAACATACACCTACTACTAGTCAATGGCCATGGTTTTTATTTTCCGGCTTACACTGAAAATGCAATTGGTGTAAATTACTGGATAAACATATAAAAAGTGCTTCATATTTGTGTTATGGCTTTAAAAGCTTTTTGAAAATAAATATTAATATCAAGTAAGCACTTCCACACTGTTTTAAGTACAATTTATATTTAGCAACTTTAGGGAATCAATTCATAGAAATGGCAGTGCAGCAAGTAAAGTGGAAAGCTAAATAAATTATACGCAAATTGTAGGAAGCCACTGAAGAAGTGAAATAGCATTGCTGGGCAGATTTAGCGCTTTCTTTATCGGGGTGTATAAATTGTACTTCTAATAGGTTGACTGTACACCAGAGTCACTTTAGGCCATCTGTGCTCTAGAGCTAGGAAAGTTCAGACTGTTTAAGATGTAAAGTGCAAAAGGAACACCTAAAGTCAAGGAGATTTTCAAGTAAATTGATCAGATGGGTAGTTTTCCCAGCGTAGGATTCTAGCTGCTGGCGATTAACAGTTATAGATGTAAATCAAAGCATTTACAAGCTAAATGTCCACCACTGTAGGCTCTCACACGGTATTTCCATCAAGTCTCATTTCACTTTCCTTTGAATGAAATGATTGATTGATTGTTCACAGCTTGCATGACTCTCTGCTGCCCTAGATCCATCTCCACTCTCCACGCTCCACACTATGTCTGCATCATTGACTTCCTGCCAGCCATTTGGCTGCCAGGACCCAGGGTGACATTTAATGATCTTTCGACGTGGCAATGTCACATTCGTCACTCTTTACCACTCATGACAGACCTCAATTCAAATGCAAACCTGAAATGGAGACTGACTTCCATCCAAACTCTGATATACTTTTGAATTGACATCTGTCAACAAAGATCGACAAGATATACTGATGAGGGGATAACCTGCTGCTTGTACAGTAATTAAAAATACTAGTTCTAAAACCATCCTGAGAAATCAAGGACATTTTAATTTCATGAGGCAATAGTTCTCACAAAAAGCTTTGAGGCGGAAATTGTATTATCTCAGCTGTCATATCAACTAACATCAAGTATCTACACACACTTGGAAGTGATAATCTACTTTTAAGGCAATATTCTGCTTTATAAAACAAATATCATAATACCCAGGCATGTTCTTTACAGAATTCTTAAAGGGAGATGTGCTTCCAAAGTTACAACAATCATTTAGAAGAAAAGAAAAATCAGTATAATTATACACATTTTCTCTAAGCATCTTCTTCCTTTGAGTTGTCTTACTCTGATGTAGGAATACTGTATTTTACATTACAGTTTTTTCTAAGTCAAATATCTCCCTGATATTTGTACTTTCTTAATATCACTACACAAAACTATATTTCACTAAAGTTTAAGGGTACTGAATAATGGTATTGCATTTCAATACTATTTAACAAATAATTGTTAGAATATACAGAGAAAATTGGGACTTCCCAGGTGGCACTACTGGTAAAGTATCCATGTGTAAATGCAAGAGATGTAAAAGACACGGGTTCAACCCCTGGGTCAGGAAGTTCCCCTGGCTGAAGTCCACAGGGTGGCAAAGACTGGGACATGACTGAAGCGATTTTGCCTGTACACAAGCGCAAAGAAAATTAAGAAATGAATTCAAGGTTTGGAGTCCTTCAGCCATTCTTGCTAGCTTAAACTCCAATTTAAATTTCACTTCCTTTCCAGAGACTAAGAGGTTCTTTTAATTAGGAAAATTTTGCTAGTTATAACCATTTTATTTTCACTTTTCAGTTAAAAAAAAGAATCTTCAAAATAATGTTGTCACTAATCTAAACTTTATAAACTCAGAGACTGTGTCTTACCTTTATATTTTCCGATCCACAGAGCCTAGTGTTACATGAATAATTACAGAACTAAATTGAACAGAGGCATCATATTAATTTCAGAATGAAGGACAGAAATTTTCATATATGTCACAATATCAGGAAAACCCCTACCTATTGTTGACTTAAAAAATAGTCACAACCTAAATATTTCATTTCTCAATATTATACTCATGAAAGTATTTCTCTAAAATAAATGTTTCTTTGATATAATCTCCCTTTGTTTTAGACCTAAGGCAATTTTCCACATTCCCTCCTACATTTTGTTAACTGGATTACATTTCTACTCTTTTATTCTAGCTGTCTAATGCTTTAAGAATGGAGAACTATGGCCTCTCACAAAATCTATCATATTCTAAGTGCTCAAGAAACATTTCTTGAGTGTAATTGATGTCTTAAAAGCATCAGCCTCAAGGAACTTACAAATGTATAAAGAGAATTGGGGCTTCCCAGATGGTGCTAGTGGTAAAGTATCCATGTGTAAATGCAAGAGATGCCAATTCAAGAGACATAAGAGACATGGGTTCAATCCCTGCATTGGGAAGATCCTCTGGAGAAGGAAATGGCAATCCACTCCAGTATTCCTGCCTGGAAAAACCCATGAACAGAGGAGCCTGGTGGACTACAGTCCATGCGGTCTCAAAGAGTTGTATATGACTGAAGCAACTTAGCACACAAGCACACAAGAAGCTCATGGAATTTTTATTGTGATTACACTTCCTATAGTGGATTCAGACTTAAATGAATAAAGTAGAGGGAAAAAAATAGACAATTCAGATATGACCTAAATCAAATCCCTTACGATTACACAGTGGAAGTGAGAAATAGATTCAAGGGATTAGATCTGATAAACAGATGTTGGAAAAGATTGAAGGCAGAAGGAGAAGGGGACGACAGAGGATGAGATGGTTGGATGGCATCACCGACTCGATGGACTTGAGTTTGAGTAAGCTCGATGGACAAGGAAGCCTGGTGTGCTACAGTCCATGGGGTCGTAAATAGTCAGACATGACTGAGTGACTGAAATTAGCTGAACTGTGTGGATTCTGGTGGTACCCCTACAATCTGGGCACCTATCAGCCCTTTACCATCGCCTGTTAGCCATTCAAAACTGTGTAGCTCTCTTCTTTTTCAAAAAATTGCCTTGAGCCAAAAGGAGCCACCACAGTCAGGGGCCTTCCCACTCTCGGTCCTTTCCCAGGGAGATCTCGCTATAAGATGCAGGCTTCGTGCCTCAAGGCAGGACTGACTGGGGAGCAAGTCCCTTTGTCCTGAGAGCACTCCCGCAATAGATCACTTATACAGGAATTCCCATCTTGTGCTGTTTCTGGGGAAACTGACCTAAGGCATTTGATGCTGTTAACGGCTCTAGAAAGCAAATTCAAAGGATAAGGTTGTGGATTTGCATCACTTATCAGCTGATTGCAAGGAATATCCCATTTCTGGTGGCAGGTGAAGTTATAAAAAGTTCCTGCCGACCCCAGCAATGTGTTTCCAAAGACTTTTGCTCATTTAAATTGGGAGGGGTTACAGGCATCCTCTTAGAAATTTGAAAGGTCCAGAAGAAATAGCAACTGTTGAACCCGGTGGCTATTTCTCAATGTGACCAACTCGGTTAAAAGTGGAAAAACAAGCCAGGGTAATTAATTAGCAATTTAAAGCCAAATGTGAAAGAGAGACTTCACAGTATTTAAATAGATCCTCATCCCTTACAGCCCCTAAGAAGACACAGCTGAGTACCAGGGGGCAACACTTTATCCTGAGAGTGACAGACATTCAGGGGAAGTCTCACACGACAGTCACTGGACAGGGGAGGAATGGGGCTCTATGATTTGGCTTGAGAATACCTTGATAGATACATTTGAGAGCACGGAAAGCTTCGTTTCTCCTGTGCCAACTGAATCTTCAAACATAGCCCACCCTCCCTTGTTGGAAGACAGAGACCCTCTTGCTGGAAGAAAAGGCAGAGTACTCAAGTTAGGCAGATACTTCACAAGATAAATGCTTTTCCACTACAGGGTTTGCAGCTTCCCACTATGTCACCCTGCCCCTGTGCCCGTGATATAATAATTAGGCTCAAATCTCAGCCCAGGAATGGATCCTGTGTGCTAGGACAAGGAAGATGGAGTTTAAAGTTGGATAGACGTGATTACAAACACTAAACAGGATCTAAAACACCGGTGAAGACCGACCTTAGTGACAGTTCTGTTATGCTTTTCTGATGGCTCTTGGGCACTTGGACAGAGTTACAAGAGTAATAATTCACATTAAATGGAGTAGACACATCAGAACCATCATAACAAACTGTGGTAAAATGGATCGAAAGTGTAAGAGAAATAGGTGTGTCAATCAGGAATATGACTGGTAGGTACTTACGGAGATGACTTATAGTAACTGGGATCTAGGAACTTGATGGACAGCCAAAAGAGTGTTGCTTAGTATATGCATCAGGAGAGACTAAGGATGGAGGTTCTGAAACCAACAGGTTGCATGTTATTTTAGACCCACATCAGTTCCATCTGATGGAGATGACCAGTCCCCATTGGAAGGAACTTGTAAAACCAGAAAAAGAATAAACGCTTGATCTTCCCAGTCTTTCAAGATACATGTCCATTTCCGAAGGCAACCATACTTCAGGGAAAATGGACTTTTAAGTTCTTTTGAGAGCTCTACATGGGGATAATATAATAGCTGGAGTTTTAACCCAGGTCTGTGTCCAAATGTGTCCATAAAGTCCGTGGATTTGCCTCTTAGTCTTTTCTTCAATTCCACATATATAATTTGAATGGATACACTTGACTATCAACAACACACTCTCAATGGGACAAGAGCTGCTATTTCAGGAAAACTTCAGGTAGGAGCCTCTAAAATTGCCCCTTCCTCATGTCCAGATAATAAATAAAAAGCAATATTGTATCTCAGAGGAATGACACAAATTGGTGCTACACTTTAACATTTAAAGGATGTATGTATTATATGTCTGGCCCTTGCGAAACCGGATAGCTCACGCCACATAATAGGGCACTACTGCAAATTACACCAAGCAGTAGCTAAGATACACACAGTACTTTGTGTGACTCTTGATAGAGCTATCTTTCAACAATGAAAGATAAACAAAGATGTTTTTAAGAAATACAAAAGCTAGAAGTATTCATCACCAGTAGACTCACACAGAAAACTAATATCAGATGGAAACTGAGTATGAAAACCTTGGATAAATACATAAGATAATTTTATTTGTTTGTAAGTCTCCTTAGAAGATAATTTACTGTTTAAAAACTATAACAACACTGATTATTGTGAGTAGGTACAGTTGCTACTGGACAAAGAGGAATATGTTTGACACTTCCGTGATCACTTGGATATGGCTTGGTACACAATTGTTGTTTAGTTGCTAAGTTGTGTACAACTCTTTGCGACTCCATTGACTAGAGCCTGCCAGGCTCCTCTGTCTGTGGGATTTCCCAGGCCAGAATACTAGAGTGGGTTGCCATTTCCTTCTCCAGGGGATCTTCCCAACCCAGGGATGAAACTCACATCTCCTGCATTGGCAGGTGTTTACTTATAACTTTTATTTGTGATTTACAGCAACAATGGCCAGTGTCCATGTTTCGTTTTTCTGTAGTAACAACATAGAAGGACTGACACCTAATCTCATACATCTAAACCAGCTACAGAAAACCCTATTCAGATGGTATTGAAAAATAACCCCCAAACCAGAACACTTAAAAATCAGTCTAGACAGAGTTAGCTCTTAATATAACAGAAATCATCAGAACTACTTGAGAAGAAAATTTACATGTAAACAGAAATATATAGCTTTTTAAATTCTGTATAAAAATTTAAGAACTCTTTCTGGAATTCATTCTTATGGGATAGCTATGTTATAATTGTGTATGAAAATGAGATGGTGGTAACCACTTCTGAAAAAGTTAAAATATCATTAATGAATATTATACTCTAATACTGGGAAATGGTCACAAGGAATGAGAACACATTTCTATAAAGCAGCTCTTAGGGCACAGATCCTAAAGTTTTTAGGAGCAATATTTTGTTTTGTAGCAGGAGCATCTAACTTAGCATATGAACCCAATGATATGGATTTGCCCAAGGACTCTTGCTGTGAAAAGTAATTGAAAATATCGTCAATTCTCTCACATTCACAAGACATGTAATTTCAGACCAACCTCCAATATTTTCACAGTTGCTGATTCATTCTTTATTCCATTCATTTAATGTGAGAATTTGACAAATGTTTTTTTTTCTATACAGATTTACTGTTTATTTGAATCAGCTGCTTCATTCAATTTGTATACATGCAAAAGAAAAATATTAATTTGTATATTATCATATGCTAAAATACCACTGAGTAGAAAATAGTAGACTTAATATGAAGATATTTTTATATATTTCAAGAATTTAATCAACAGAGTTCAGATACTCACTCTACCACTCATTCTAGGTGAAAGTACAAATTATTTGAATCAATTTCGTGCTCATCAAGACAAGCTTGACTTTTCTGAAACCTAATCATTATGGTTTTATAAAAAGCTTTAGAATCACCAAAAGTATCTAGCATTTTCACCTTTCCACTTTATTATATAAGGACAGTAGATGTAAAATATCAGGTTTTACCTAGTCAATTGAATTAATTACTTTGGATGAGCCAGGATGAAATTTTCTTATAATTTTATTTGCCCTGAGCACCATTTGACTCTGTCCTGCTTAGTGATGATTACAGTTAATTTAAGGATTTTCACCAGCATTCCTTATTTAAAATTAAAAACATGTATTCGGAAATATTTCTCCTTTTGCTTGGTTTGGGCACAAAGTATAGAAAATATACTAAAGCTGACATAAACAATCCTATCCATAAGAAGCCCAAATTTTAATTTGGGAGACAAATACAAGTTTGATAAATTTTATATGATAGGACATGTATACGTGAAGTAATGGAAACTTGAGTAAAAGAGCAAACTCTGCTTGGAGCGTTCATGACATAACTTAGAAAGGAGGTATTAATTAGTCTGGTCTTGTTTGCATTTAGCCCCAGAGCTAGAATAGCGTCATTACATGCTTCATCTGTAGAATGGATGATTTCCCTTGTTCCTAGCTATGTCTTACTTGATTTACAATAATATTTTTTTCCATCTTATTTCCCTTTATTACAGTCTCCTTAGAAGAACTGTATTTTTTTTTCCCCAAAAACTAAATGAGGTTATGTCATTCCTCTAATTTTACATCAATGGCTTCTGATTAAACTTGAACAGAACTGCAGACAATTTTTCATGGCCCACAAGGCTTTCCATGATCTAAAACTACCTACCCAGCTCTCCAATGTCAACTTGTGCTATTATCTTTAATGCTCCATTATGCCCCAGCCATTCTGGACTTTTCTGAGACACTTGGACACATAGTTTCAATTCTCTGATATTCACTTTCCTTTTTCCCTGACCTAATTTTCTTTCAAAGGATTGTGTGGCTCGCTCCTTCTCAACATTTAAGGGGATTACTCAGTCGTAATCACTTAATTTAAAATGTTTATTTTGCTGGCTCTGATTACTCTCTTTTAACCTATTTTATATTTATAACACATATAACTAATTGAAATAATGTTATTTATTTATTTATATTGTGTATTATGAGTTTCCTTGGTGGCTCAGACAGTAAAGAATCTTCCTGCAATGCAGGAGCTCTGGTTTAATTATAGACACTAGTTTATTTTTTGTTTTCTACCATTTCTTTTGCACGTAGAACTATGGCTGGCATGTAATAGGGACTCAGTAAATATTTTTGAATGGCTATCTCTCTCTTGGAGTGCTTCCCAGATGGCACCAGTGGTAAAGAAAGCAGCCTGCCAGTGCAAGAGACACAAGACATGCGGGTTCAATCTCTGGGTCAGGAAGATCCCCTGAAAGAGGGCATGGAGACCCACACCAGTATTCTTGCCTGGAGAATCCCAGGGACAGAGGAGCCTGGTGGTCTATGGTCCATGTGTTGCAAAGAGTCAGACGTGACTGAAGCGACTTAACACACATGCATGCATCCATCTTTGAAGTATGAATAGCTCTTCAGAAGAATAAGCACATAGATGCATGGAATATATGAAAAATGCACATATCATAATAGTAAATGACTTATTTTGGTCAATATATCCCATAATGAAATTTAGAAGGTTGTAGTGATTTTAAAAAGCAAATAACATCCCAAAGGTTAGGAACATAACAGAAAAGATTTAGGGTCCTCTTTCTTACCTGGAAAATCCCATGGATGGAGGAGCCTGGTGGGCTGAAGTCCATGGGATCGTTAAGAGTTGGACACGACTGAGTGACTTCACTTTCACTTTTCACTTCCATGCATTGGAGAAGGAAATGACAACCCACTCCAGTGTTCTTGCCTGGAGAATCCCAGGGTTGGGGGAGCCTGGTGGGCTGCCGTCTATGGGGTCGCACAGAGTCGGACATGACTGAAGGGACTTAGCAGCAGCAGTAGCAGCAGATGAAGGGCTTGAGTGTTTTCTACAGAGGAATCTTTTCGACTGGCTCTCAGTCTCTGCACCCACCATTCTGAATCTGGAGGCGGGACATCCTTTGCTATTCTGATTAACTCTGATGAAGACTTTGGCAGGCAATATGTACCTGGGTTTCAGGCCTGTGACTTTGCAGATTGTCCTGCCTCTTGCCCAGAGAGATCATTTTTCTTATTCCCTTCTATTCAGTTTCTAGCAGCCCTAAGTTTTCTTATTCTTTCCCCTGAGTAATACGTCATTTATTCCATGGGGTGGATAGGGCAGGTGGAAATGAGCAGAGTCTCACCAGTGACTGCTCATCCATCTCTCAGTAGTTTCATCTGCAATCTTCCCTGCAAATGCCTGGTGGGTTTAGAGAAGAAAGACTGCAAGAGCAGGCAAATGTTTTTTTTTTTTTGCCGGAAGCCCCCAGAGTGTCACCTTCTCATACCAGCCATGCTCGGTCATTAGCAATTCATTTAAAATATTTAGCTGCAACTTCTCACCTACTATCCGTTTTACACATGATGGTGTATATATGTTGATGCAACTCTCTCCATTCATCCCATTCACTCCCTCCCCCAATGTGTTCACAAGTCCGTGTTCTACACCTGTATCTCCATTCCTTCCCTGCAAATAGGGTTCATCAATACCATTTTTCTGGATTCCATATGTATGTGTTAATAGATTGGGGGAAGGGAGGGAGGCTCATGAGAGAGGGGATATATGTGAGGTTATGGCTGGTTCACATTGTTGTACAGCAGAAAACAACACAATGTTGTAAAAGTTAAAAAAATAAAACAAAAAAAATTAGCTGTATCTTCTTACTGGCTTAGAGGATATCCAGCGTCATCTGCTCAGGTACACAAAAACTTAGGTCTTTTTTTTTTTTTTTTTCTTTTTCTTATTGTCACAGTAGGGACCTATCTCTACCTACATACTGGGTTGTTTGCTCTGAGTCCTCAGTTCTCCGGTTGTTTCAAGAAAAGTCACTAGTTTGCCACTTTTTCAGTTTTTCTTTTTATTCCTTATTTTATTTTTATTTCTTTTTCCTTTATTTAATGATGCTCTTTCGAGTTCTACATTTCCAAGATAAAACTGGATGTCTCCAGTAACATTTGTCCTTTTACATGAATCATTTTGAATTTCTTATTGACATTTCTTAAAAAAAAAAAGAATGACAATATTAGAATATATTATAACTTAAGATCTGAAGGCTTGTTCCAATAGTTAGATCCTTCCTTTCAGTATATTCAACAAATGTGCATTGACTGTTTATTGTAGATGTCATGTGTAGTCTACCCAGATGGTAAGCTACAGAAAGCACTTTGTAGAGTACACAGATATGTTTCCTATCCACTGAGAATTATAATTTTGGCAGCAATTTTAATATGTGAACTATCCAAATATCATTTCTATTTATATATGCGTAATTTATATTTGGGTGCCTTCCAACATATATTTAATAACTGAAGTTATATAACTTGAGACAAAAGGAAAACCACCACAGCAAAATGTATTGACAGTACTTAAACCCACTCAATAATGAGAACAGAATGTTACTTTCTAAAAGTTACTAAAGAGAAGAAAGAGAAACAGATGAGTAGAACACTATAATTAATGTGCGTCATGGCTCTGCGTTAGCATTTCTTTCTTCCTCACTAGGGAAGCTGGGAGACGTTTTAGGATATGGCTGAGAGAGACTTCCTTGTCCAGCTTTTAAAACTCTCCCTAGATTTCTGGTTAGATATTCTCTGTTTCTCTTCTGTAACTCCACGCAACTGTGTACAGGAAAGGCTTCTAGCTACTACTGGAAGATGATATTGCACTCAGGGCCATCTGTAACCCTCCATGTATGCGTGCTAAGTCACTTCAGTCGTGCCCAACTCTTTGTGACCCCATGGACTGCAGCCCATCAGGTTTCTCTGTCCACGGGATTCTCCAGGCAAGAATACTGGAGAGGGTTGCCATTCCTTTCTCCACTGCAAGCCTCCACTACTCATGCAAATCCCTGTATATTACACACAGAGGTCTATGTGTAACTGTACATGTATAGGTTCAGATAACCAATAAATATCACATAATCACTGTGGGGCAACCAAGTGAAGTGAAGTGAACTGAAAGTCTCTCAGTTGTGTCCAATTCTTTGAGATCCTATAGACTGTGTAGTCCATGGAATTCTCTAGGCCAGAGTATAGATATAATACAATTCCTTTTTGATTCAGTTTTCTGGTTTAAAAATAGAATTTATCATGCTCTGGTTTTATGGCAATCATAATCTAGGGATGGAGTGATACAGGATAGCAATGTACAAATTCTACCATATTTTTAAACACTTTATTACAGGGACTTCCTTAGCAGTCCAGTGGTTAAGACTCTGTGTTTGCACTGTAGGGGGCACCAGTTAGATCCTCGGTTGAGTAATTAACATCCCACCAACCATGCAGTGTGGCCAAAACAAAACCAGAAAACTTTATTTCAAAGAATTTCTAACACATACACAAGCGATAGAATAGTGTGTTGAATCCTTACCTTCACATTACCTAGATTTAACAATTGCATGGCTTCCCAGGTAGCTCAGGGGTAAAGAATCTGCCTGAGACATAGGAGATGCAAGTTCGATCCCCGAGTCAAGAAGATTACCTGGAGAAGAAAACGGCAACCCACTCCAGTATTCTTACTGGGAAATCTCACGGACGGAGGAGCCTGGCAGTCCATAAGATATCAAAGAGTCAGAAACAACTTAAGAACTAAACAGTTCAGTTCAGTTCAGTCACTCAGTCGTGTCCAACTCTTTGTGACCCCATGGACTGTAGCATGCCAGCATTCCCTGTCCATCACCGACTCCCGGAGCTTGCTCAAACTCATGTCCATAGAGTCGGTGATGCCATCCAACCACCTCATCCTCTGTCGTCCCCCTTCTCCCGCCTTCAATCTTTCCCAGCATCAGGGTCTTTTCAAATGAGTGAGTTCTTCGCATCAGGTGGCCAAATTATTGGAGCTTCAGCTTCAGCATCAGTCCTACCAATGAATATTCAGGACTGATTTCCTTTAGGATGGGCTGGTTGGATATCCTTGCAGTTCAAGGGACCAAATGACATCAACAATAACAACAATTGTTCAACTCATAGCCAAATATTTTGTTTGTCTCTATTAACTTCTGCCTCACTGAATACTATAAGACAAGTCTCAGAAATCATATCAGCCATAAACATTGCAAGTATGAATTTGTTTATTAATACCATTATCACAGCCTGGTGTTTTAAATAATTACTGCATCTCAGATAATGAAGGCAAAATGGCTAGATAGCAAAATGTGCCATTTAAAAATAGCAAATATTGTAAAAAATTGTTGAAAAGGACCAGGAGTAAACATTTAACCTTCTTTAACACTTAGGAAGGTTAAAGGATTTACAACTTTAAAAGAAATAAAATTTTCCTGAAAAATGCATTAAGTATTTGCTTTATATTTTGAAGAACTACTTCATTCTATGTGTACATATTAAGTATTAAAAGAGAAAAAAAACTAGAATAAAAATATGAATTATTAGTGACTTGTTTCATCTATTTTTAAAAAACTACTCAGGAACATGTTTTAAATATGTTTCAGAATAAATCAATAACATGATAAATGAAACAAATTAATCAAAAAGAGGATGGATTATACAGAAAGAAATTTAAAAATATGTTATATTTTAAAATGTCTGATCATCAAATCAATTCTTGTATGGTTTTTCCAGTTTTATTTGTGTGGGGGGGGTGGTGTGTGTGTGTGTGTGTGTGTGTTTCCAAAAGATATGTGAAAGTTAATTAATGGCTATCATTGTCCAATAGTGTCAATTTTCACTGAAAAAGTCCAATCCAATAACAAATATATCTTGTTTTTACTGTATGAAACATAGTTAAAGTTTGCAGGAAAGACCAAAATGCTAATTTCCAACTTAAACACCCTTGCAATATTGTACAAGCAAGAAACACCCAAAGATACTTCAGTTTCTTTATCTTTTGTGACATAGACTTTTATTTTTACTAATTCTGAAATAAGGTCTTTACTTCTTATAATTAGAAAGCCAAGATTTTGTAAAACTAAACTATTAATAACAAAATTAACATGTCTTCAAATCTATATTCAGATTTTACATGCTAACATTTATTTAATTCTGTTTTGTGCGTGAAAGTGAAAGTCACTCTGTCATGTCCAGCTCTTTGCGACCCCATGGACACAGAATCCATGGAACTCTCCAGGCCAGAATACTGGAATGGGTAGCTGTTACCTTCTCCAGGGGATCATTCCAAGCCAGGGATCGATCCCAGGTTTACCACATGACAAACAGATTCCCGTCTGAGCCACCAGGGTAGCTCTGCATATTAAGTTCTAGTTATGAAGCAAAAGCCATTAAAATTGAAATATTTTCAAAGGCAAAAAGGTCCAACACACTTTTTAAAATTTAAGTCAACAAGACTCTAAAGGGATCAAATATAATCCACTTTAAAACACAGGGCATTCTTTCTAAAATTGAGGTTTAGTTTTAATTCTCATGTTATTTAAGCATGTGTACTCAATAAAATTATTAACTAGAAAGAGTAAGAATGTGGCTTTATTAGACCTGTGCAATTGAATTTAAATGAACATAGTCAAAATCCAAGAATAAGTTCAAAGATATTTGATGAAGCAATAACTCTTGTGACGCTAAACTCAAGTTTCCAAGTTAAATGTTCATAATTTAAATTTCAAAATATTTTCTTTACCTCCACCAGAAATCAGAATGAAGACTAAAAGGAATAATTAGGGATTCAAAAAACATTTATATTCTTGTTTACATCATCCCCATAAATATATATCCTATGAGAATGTGTTTTATGATGGACCTAGGAAAACTACACCAGATAATTGATTTGAAGGTTTTTTTAACAGCAAAAGATGCCAGTATGTAAGAGCAACTAGAGCATTCTCCATAATGTGAGAGGAGCAAGGCTGATGCACATAGAAACTTTTTGAAATTAAGGGAATTACTAGATTCCATTTTGCACTTTTCCTTTGAACTAAAATTTGTACATCTTGGACCTTGACATCACATATACAATTTCTTTTTTTCTAATTTTCTCTCCTATCTCTTGTCATCAATTCTCTTGGTCTTCTACACATCTACCTCATATCTATTAATATGTACTTTTTGAACAGCTTAGTGTTTATTGGTATAATGTCCTGACCAGTTTCCTTTCCATAATGTCTGTCTTAGATTATAAGAAATTATCTGATAAGACTGTTGTTGTGAAGTCTTTAAGTAGTGTCCAACTCTTTGTGACCCTGTGGACTGCAGCACACCAGGCCTCCCTGTCCATCACCAAGTCCCGGAGCTTACTCAAACTCATATCCATTGAGTCAGTGATGCCATCCAACCATCTCATCCTCTGTTGTCCCCTTCTCCTCCCGCTTTCAATCTTTCCCAGCATCAGGGTCTTTTCAAATGAGTCAGTTCTTCACATCAGGTGGCCAAAGTATTGCAGTTTCAGCTTCAGCATCACTGCTTTCAATGAATATTCACAACTGATTTCCTTTAGGATGGACTTGTTGGATCTCCTTGCAGTCCAAGGGACTCTCAAGAGTCTTCTCCAACACTACAGTTCAAAAGCATCAATTCTTTGGTGCTCAGGTTTCTTTATAATCCAACTCTCATGTCCATATATGACTACTAGAAAAACCATAGCTTTGACTAGACAAACCTTTGTTAGGAAAGTAAATGTCTCTGCTTTTTAATATGCTGTCTAGGTTGGTCATAACCTTTCTTCCAAGGTGCAAGCATCTTTTAATTTCATGGCTGCAGTCACCGATACTGGAGTGGGTTGACAATTTCTTCTCCAGGGAATTTCCTTGACCCAGGAATCAAACCAGCATCTCTTGCATTTCAGGCAGATTCTTTACTGCAGAGCCACCAGGGAAGCCCCTGATAAGAATAAATGTATGCAAATTTCTTTTTCCAATACAGTTTAAATATCATAAAGTTTAGATGTATTTTTGAAGTTGATGCCACTTGAGTAAATAGTAGAACTAGAACAAGCTGACATATATGATAACACAGGTGTGATGAATATATGATTAAAATGTGTGTATCTATTGGATGTCCCAGTATTTATGCAGGTTGAACACAAATATTTATTGAATCATATAGGAATAAAAATTTAGAAGGTCACTTTCATTTTTTACTTTGAGAATGTTGATAAATATTTGTTTCTTATTTCATTCTAGAAATTAAGTTTCTTTCATCTTGCCTTATTTATTTTCCATTAATTTTTTTAAATCTGAGTGCAAGTCAATAAATAAAAATCATTGCAAAGGCAAACTAATATTGTGCCTAAACAATGAACTACCATGTCTTGCATTCTAATCCCTCTCTAGTCAAGGATAGTTCTTATTTTCTATTTCTATTCAAGTAGTTGTCTAAACTTTTAACTTGGTAAATATTGAATATTTTGAAATTTTGCATGTTAATTCCTTTATGAGGATAACTAATTAATAAAGCTTTAGCTTATAGAATAAAATTTACTGAAGCATATCATTTTTCAAAATTAGAAGACCTCGCTTTGAAGTATTAATACTTCTTGATGGGTATGTGATCATTTGTCATATTTTGCTGAGTACTGAGTAGAGCTTGACAATTATTTTGGTTACAAAATAAGAAAAGATAGTAAACAAATTTACATAGTACAAGGCTATGGGGAAGCAAAAACAAGATGACATACATGATTAGGGTCTTCACTCATCAGATAAGTGATACAGTACATACGCTAAGACATGTCACCCTGAGGCGACCTATCCTTCTATCAGTGTTTTAGGGAAGGATGTTTTAACTGATCACCCTCACTTACTTAGCATCTGCTTCATGAAAGATAAAAGAGTGAAAACTTCCAG
Source organism: Bison bison bison (assembly GCF_000754665.1). Taxonomy (NCBI): domain Eukaryota; kingdom Metazoa; phylum Chordata; class Mammalia; order Artiodactyla; family Bovidae; genus Bison; species Bison bison. The sequence continues at coordinate 7,133,884 of NW_011495041.1, forward strand.
CAAAGCAATCTCCCATTGATTCACATCTTCATCTCTGGTTGGACCATGGCAGCCAGTCTATAACCTGAATATTATTTTCTTTCTTGCCAAAGAATTTTCACATGAAGCTTTATCTTTTTTTCCCCCATTTTGTCCTACTTTTAACAAAGTAACTTAGGAGACATAAAAGTACTGTTCTTCTTTAAAATCTGCTATAACAGAAGATCATATAGAATATTCAGTTCTTTGAAATGATACCATAATTGTTTGAAGTCTCTTTCCTGACCACTCAGTTTGGGACTCCAGCTGTACAAGAGTACACTCAAGACATAAGTTTAGATGTTTTCCCTCAAATGTGGAAAAATCCTTTCACTCAATTCTCATTAAAAAGCCATAATGTTACAGCAGAATACCTGTAATAAAAACAGGTATTCATAAAACCCTCATGTATTCATAATCATAAATGTTTTAACACTACAAATAGCTATAGTCTGCCCATCATAAGTCACATGATGTGTAGTTCACCATGCTTCTGACAAAACTGACTGGTATCTTTCTTAACGGCTCAGATGGTAAAGAATCTGCTTGCAGTGCAGGAGACAGAGGTTCAATACCTGGGTTGGAAAGATCCCCTGGAGAAAAGAATAGCAACCAAATCCAGTATTCTTGCCTGGAGAATCCCATGGACAGAGGAGCCTGGTGGGCAAGAGTCCATGGGGTCACAAAGAGTTGGACATGACTGAATGACTAACAGAACAACAGAAACTCCAAGCAGATTACCAAACCACAGCATGCTGGCAAGAGTGATCCTACCTTCTTTTATATTATGCCTTTTCCAGCAGCTTATGTTCAACACCATCCCCTTACCTGTAGGGTCTCCTCAGTCAACATGTAAGATGTTTTGAGGAAAGATCAGGATAGCGTGAAAGACCAAGGGAAGATAAACAATAAAGATGAGTGATTTTAATACATTTTATCACATCCTATAAAACTTAGACAAGTGATATGGACATAACAAATCAAATGGGTTTAAAGCAATGACCATAACACATTTATTTTTAAGGGAAACTATTTTTTAAAAATAAGAATGTCAAAAAATGTAACACTGCTACAAAAATGCAAAATATGTCTTGAAAAATGATGTGACCAGACTTTTTTTAGGTGTAGGATACATGCAAAACTTCTTCTGCAATTTGTAATTATGACACTATATTTATAGTCCATTGCTATTGACTTTTTGTCTCAGAGAAATAGTCTCCTTAACGGAAATAAAAACCACCCTGTCTCAGGTGTACCATCAGCCAAGCTGTCTTATTTATTAGTTATTTCCCAACTTCATGTTGGTTTCCTCAGTGGCTTTTGGGATGATTTAAGTATAACTACCCAGGGAAAAAGAAAGTAAATACACATCCAGAATTTAGTTATTTTTTTTTTGAAAGTTATTTAGTTTCCTAAGGATTTAACCAGCCACCAATTAAAGTTTAGTTACTGAACATCTTAATTTGGGTTAACATGTTGAGGTGACTTCTGTTTTGATTGCTTTTCATCAAATTCAATTAACTTTGGTGGTCCAGCTTAACAAAACATTTTGCAAATGACAGTACACGTTGTGGAAACTGAATATCATCCACATACAATGTGTTCTTTAACAAGAACAGAACAAGCGTGTTTACTCAGTCACAGTTCTATTCACTCAGTCAGAAACATTGCTTGCTAGCTTTTTAAGGAGAGTCACCCCGGGGAGTCTGAAGAACCTTCACACAGGGAGATTGTGGAAAGCCAGCTTTCTCAGTAAGAATGCGAATAGCAATGCCTTATCATTCTGGAACTATATAAGTTTTGCCTATTTACCTCAAGAATCTTATGTTTTCCAAACAACTATTAAGTGAAATTTAGAACGATTTCTGAAAAGATACTCAGTACACTTTCGTATTCAATTTCTGTTGATATCAGTTCCAAATTCTGTAGCATTTCACATGCTCAGTCCATGTAAATATATCTTCACAAATGTTTGCTTTCCTAAAGTCTCCACACTAAAAGAATAGATACATAGATAAGAGACACAGTACTTATTGTTTATTAAATAATTAAAGAATTTTTTTAAAGAGACCCAAATAATTTTTTCTCTCTTCTTCAGGTTCAAAGGGCAAGGCTCTAAAGCATATACCACAATCAGATAAGTAGATAGCACAATTCTGATTTAGGAAAAAAAAAAAGAGAATAGTTAAGAGTTATGATGTGGTAGTCTATAGAATTATAAGTAATTCTGTATTCTCTGATTGTCAAAGAAAGTATTTCAGAGAGCAACATATTGTAAGATATAGCATATGCAAGTTTCTTTCTCTCTGTACCCCTCCATCATACATACCATTCATTGCCCTGCAATGACTAGAAAGAAATTACTAGCATTCTTAAATCAAATGTCTATTAGAGGTAAGTTTTGAAGAATTTCTCCAATCTGTTCTTAGAATTAAACATGAATGATTGGCATAGAGTTTAGATGGTGATATGAAACAAAATTATATGTCAACACAGCTGATGAAACTGAAGGACAACAAAATGTTTTCTAAAATGCTTTTGTATGTTCCTATACAACTGAGTGAGATGTTTTTAGATAGTTTTCTTTGTTGTTGTTGTTTAGTCACTAAGTTGTGTCCGACTCTTTTGCTACCCCATAGACTGTAGCCTGCCAGGCTCCTCTGTCCATGGGGATTCTTCTGGCAAGAATATTGGAAAGGGTTGTCATTCCTCTTCCAGGGGATCTTTCCAACACAGGGATAGAACCCATATCTCTTGCATTGGCAGGAGGGTTCTTTATCGCTGAAAGCCCATATGCTTTTCTTAAGGCAATATATACAATGTTCTATTTGTATCTATGTGAGGCCACCGAGTTTCAGAGTCTGGACCACTGAAGATATTCTGGAGGAAAGGAAAGAGAATTGAATTGCATCCTCCCAAAATGCATGCCTCTTTCAGAATTTTCCACAGTTTATCATGATCCACACAGTCAAAGGCTTTGGCATAGTCAATAAAGCAGAAATAGATCTTTTCCTGGAACTCTCTTGCTTTTTCAATGATCCAGCGGATGTTGGTAATTTGATCTCTGGTTCCTCTGCCTTCTCTAAAACCAGCTTGAACATCTGGAAGTTCCCTGTTCATGTATTGCTGCAGCCTGGCTTGGAGAATTTTGAGCATTACTTTACTAGCGTGTGAGATGAAAGAGATGGGAATACCAGACCACCAGACCTGCCTCTTGAGAAACCTGTATGCAGGTCAGGAAGCAAAAGTTAGAACTGGACATGGAACAACAGACTGGTTCCAAATAGGAAAAGGAGTATGTCAAAGCTGTATATTGTCACCTTGCTTATTTAACTTATATGCAGAGTACATCATGAGAAACAGTGAGGCTGGATGAAGCACAAGCTGGAATCAAGATTGCTGGGAGAAATATCAATAACCTCAGATATGCAGATGACACCACCCTTATGGCAGACAGTGAAGAGGAACTAAAAAGCCTCTTAATGAAAGTGAAAGAGGAGAGTGAAAAAGTTGGCTTAAAGCTCAACATTCACAAAACGAAGATCATGGCATCTGGTCCCATCACCTCATGGGAAATAGATGGGGAAACAGTGGAAACAGTGTCAGACTTTATTTTCTTGGGCTCCAAAATCACTGCAGATGGTGGCCAAATCCATGAAATTAAAAGACGCTTACTCCTTGGAAGGGAAGTTATGACCAACCTAGATAGCATATTAGAAAACAGAGACATTACCTTGCCAACAAAGGTCCATCTAGTTAAGGCTATGGTTTTTCCAGTGGTCATGTATGGATGTGAGAGTTGGACTGTGAAGAAAGCTGAGTGCCAAAGATGTTGATGCTTTTGAACTGTGGTGTTGGAGAAGACTCTTTGAGAGTTCCTTGGACTGCAAGGAAATCCAACCAGTCCATCCTAAAGGAGATCAGTCCTGGGTGTTCATTGGAAGGACTGATGCTGAAGCTGAAACTCCAGTACTTTGGCCACCTCATGCGAAGAGTTGACTCATTGGAAAAGACCCTGATCCTGGGAGGGATTGGGGGCAGGAGGAGAAGGGGACAACAGAGGATGAGATGGCTCGATGGCATCACCGACTCAATGGACATGAGTTTGGGTAAACTCTGGGAGTTGGTGATGGAAAGGGAGGCCTGGAGTGCTGTGATTCATGGGGTTGCAAAGAGTTGGACACAACTGAGTGACTGAACTGAACTGAACTGAAAATTCATGTCAACCCAGAACCTTAGAGTAGAGCTGTAATTCATTGTGCTTATAAGAAGATGCTTATGATGAGCATGCTCAGTCATGTTTGACTCTTTGAGACCCCATGGACTGTAGCCCACCAGGTTCCTCCCTCCATGGAATTTTCCAGGCAAGAATACAGGAGTGAGTTGCCATTTCCCTTTCTAGGGGATCTTCCCTCTCCAGGGATCGAATCAATGTCTCTTGTGTCTCTTACATTGCAGGCAGGTTCTTTACTGACAGTCACACCTGGGAAGCCCATGAGAAGACACATAGACCCGCTCAGGAAAGAAGGTCAAATGAAAATAGAGACAGCAACTGGGGAGATACAGCTACCATCCACAAAACACCAAGGCAATTCCGCAACCCCAGAAGCAAGGGTAGAGACATGAAACAAATGTTTCTTAATTAGAGTCTCCAGAAGGAACCAAAACTTCCCTAGTGGCTCAGTGTTAAAAACCTACCAGCCAATACAGGAGACCCAGGTTCAATCCCTGGGTCTGAAAGATCCCCTGGAAGAGCAAATGACAACCCACTCTAGTATTCTTGCCTAGAAAATCCCATGGACAGAGGAGCCTGGTGGGCTATAGTCCATGGGGTTGTATTTGTGGGACATGACTGAGCACACATGCAGAAGGAAGCAACACTTCTTACACTTTGGTTTCAAATTTCTGGCCTCCTGAATTGTCAGAGAATAGATTTCTGTGGCTTTAAGGCACCGTATTTGCTCTACTTGTTACATGAGCCCTAAAGAGATTGTTAATGAAGTAGGAGAGCAACAGAAATATATTACTGCCATCTTTTTTTGACATATAAGGGAAACACATTTCTTATACTAAAAGATTTGCTCTTAAGTATTTTAAATAATTATGTCAAGTATTTTAATATTAAAGAAGAAAAGAGTATGTTTATATATGTTACACATACACTCCAAATACACATAAGTAATTTGTTATGAACATTTATTTCTCATTTGCATGACCATATTAACCAAAAATAAGTCATGCTAAGTAGGATTTCTTATATTACCATATTAAAAAAAGAAAAGGTGTGTGAACATTGCAGATCTTGACTTCTGGCCCCAGAACTATCCTTTAGTTAGATCTCAGCAGCTCGGATTGTAACTCTTTTATATATGTTTCTAAATCTCTGAATCAAAACTCTGGACAAAGTGAGCTACAACCTACTGTAAATCACTGGTTACACCATTTCCCTTCTAAACAAATGCTAAAAATTTTATTTCTCTGAGAACTCTGCATAATATTGTGTGATATTTAGAAACTGAAAATTGCTGGGTTGTATCCAACTTTTTGCAACCCCATTCTCCAGGCCAGAATACTGAAGTGAGTAGCCTTTCCATTCTCCAGGGATGGAATCCAGTTCTCCTCCATTATGGATTCTTTACCAGCTGATCCACAAGGAAATACTAAAGTGGGTAGCCAAGTACCTCAAGAATACTGGAGTGGGTAGCCTATCCCTTCTCCAGTAGATCTTCTCGACTCAGGAATTGAACTGGCGTCTCCTGCATTGCAGGTGGATTCTTTAACAACTGGGCTACCTATACACACATTCCATTTCTATTTTCTAGAAGGAATAAGATTGCTTTTTGAAACAATTTGGCAAATACTTAACTACTTCATATACATTAGGCTCACTGTTTTTCTTGCACAAATGCTTGTAATGTAATAGTGATCCACTGAAGTGCCAACATGTCAATGATGTTTAATAACTATAACATGTTTATGTAAATAATATTATAATAAAACTATATTTTTAAATGATATTATATGTGGTTACATAATATGTGTTTGTGCATGTGTGCTTACTTGCTCAGTCATGTCCAACTCTTTGTGACTCCATTGACTCTAGCCTGCCAGGCTCCTTGTCCATGGGCTTTCCCAGGCAAGAATACTGAAGTGGGATAGCCATTTCCTCCTCCAGGGGATCTTCCTGACCCAGGAATCAAACTCTTATCTCCTGCATTGGCAGACAGATTCTTTTTTTTTTTTTTTAACTTTACCTATTCTTTTTTTTTTAAATTTTATTTTATTTTTAAACTTTACATAATTGTATTAGTTTTGCCAAATATCAAAATGAATCCATCACAGGTATACATGTGCTCCCCATCCTGAACCCTCCACCCTCCTCCCTCCCCATACCATCCCTCTGGGTCATCCCAGTGCGCTAGCCCCAAGCATCCAGTGTCAACCTAGATGTCCATCAGCAGATGAATGGATAAGAAAGCTGTGGTACATATACACAATGGAGTATTACTCAGCCATTAAAAAGAATTCATTTGAATCAGACAGATTCTTTACTACTGAGTCACCTGGGAAGTTCCAGTTACATAATATAATATGTAATGCATTTGTCTATGCCAAATCATTTCATCAGCTCTATACTTCAGAAGCATTTTGCTCTTCATATTTCAGTTACAGTATCTCTGTAGGCTTCACTAATCTGCAGATATTTTATTAAAGGACTTCCTTAAATGTGATGCTAAATACCTTCAGATGGTGACTGCAGCCATGAAATTAAAAGATGCTTGCTCCTTTGAAGAAGAGTTATAACAAACCTAGACAGTACTCTTGCCTGGAAAATCCCATGGACAGAGGAGCCTGGAAGGCTTCAGTCCATGGGGTTGCTGAGGGTCAGACACGACTGAGCGACTTCACTTTCACTTTTCACTTTCATGTATTGGAGGAGGAAATGGCAACCCACTCCGGTGTTCTTGCCTGGAGAATACCAGGGACGGGGGTGCCTGGTGGGCTGTAGTCTATGGGGTTGCACAGAGTCGGACATGACTGAAGTGACTTAGCAGCAGCAGGAGACAGCATACTACAAAGCAGAGACATTATTTTGCCAACAAAGTTCCGCCTAGTCAAAGCTATGGTCTTTCCAGTAGTCATGTATGGATGTGAAAGTTAGACTATAAAGAAAGCTGAGGGCTGAAGAATTGATGTTTTTGAACTGTGGTGTTGGAGAAGACCCTTGAGAGTCCCTTGGACTGCAAGGAGATCCAACCAGTCCATCCTAAAGGAAATCAGTTCTGACTATTCATTGGAAGGAGTGATGCTGAAGCTGAAACTGCAATACTTTGGCCACCTGATGTGAAGAACTGACTCACTGGAAAAGACCCTGATGCTGGGAAAGATTGAAGGCAGGAAGAGAAGGGGATGACAAAGGATGTGACGGTTGGATGGCATTACCAACTCAATGGACATGAGTTTGCATAAACTCCGGGAATTGATGATGGACAGGGAAACCTGGTGAGCTGCAGTCCATGGTGTCGCAAAGAGTTGGATGTGACTGAGCAACTGAACTGAACTGAACTGAATTGAGATACCTTCTGACACATAATTGACTTTCTGTTCAGGCCAACTTCAAAGAGGAAAAAGAAAACAAAACACTATCTTTACTGAGTCTAGGCTCTGTGCAAGAAAATGCCACATGTGCAGCCTCAGCTATCTTTATAGAGCCTGGAAAGGTGATTACTGCTTTCCTCAGTTCAGATGAAGGTGAAAAGAAATTTGTTATTGTGTTCCTTTACTGACACAAGGGACAGTGAGGACAGAGAAAGAAGGCTGATATTAACATGTGTGAATGACAGCAATGAGTAAAGCTCTACTGAGTCACAGGTTGTTGTTAAAGCTGCCCATTATATTATCAGTGATATGATATCACTTCACTAGAATTAATATATACTCTGTATATTGTGTGTATGTTGTGTACAATATATACTAGTGACATTATGAACAGAGACAAATCCAAATATTGAATTGCATTTTTTTTTGCTCTAAAGAGAGGAGGAAATTATTAAATCAGTTAAATCATAAGCATAACATTTAATGGACACTTTAAAATATTTTATGCTAAAGAAATCTATGTGTCTGATAGTTAACAAATAAATCTATTCCTGCAATTCTCTTTTTTCAAAATAATTTACTCTTTCATTATAGAAATGTCATATATAAGAAAATAATTTAAACAGCTACGATTAGTAAAATGAGACTTCAACACATACTGACAGAGTCTTACTATAAATCATCCACTTATTTATTTGATTATGAGTATTCACATTTAAACTTAGAACTGTTAAATGAAAAAAATGTAATAATACATGAGCAGTATTCTGCCACTTATTATTCTTTAGGTGACTGTTAATATGTAAGACTTTAAAATGCTTGTAAAACTTTTTGCTGTCTACATTTTTACTATATTAAAAATGTATTCTTTTTATGACTTGTCTACTTATATGAGCTTTCTGGATTTTACTATTTTAAATATCATAAATATGGTCTAGGGAAATATATTTCATGCAAAATTCTTCAATTATAAAGCATAATCCTCTTGCTTTATTTGATTTTATTTCGGATATACATATACAGTTTAAATTTATACATGCATGCACATAACTTGAAATTGTTCTCTATTTTCAAGGGAAGATGATTTTCAAGCCCTTCAAGAAATAAATATGAATGTTGCTTTCCCCAACCCCCTGTCGCAAGATATGAAATCCTAGGAGAATTAAGGACAGCAAATTATGTATTAGTTTGTAGCAGTGGCATTTTAGAGCCAGCAAATTCAACTTGCAAATTGGAGCTCAGCTGCTGGTTTAAATCAGCTGAAAATGAGATGAAAACATCTTATTGAAATGTTCATTTGATATAGGTGAATATCTCTCCAAGAGAAATAGTGTGAACCCAGTTTATGGGGAGGACTAAGATGATAAGTCAGGAGCAGTGTCTAGATCACAAGAAACATCCAAAAGGACAAAATATAGATTATGAAGCACTGACGTATCGAAGAGATTATGCTCTGATAGACTGCCAAGCAATCTAAAAGGTATTTGCTTTTTGTGTTCCCTCATCAGTCATGAGTTAAGTGACAGATGACTAAAGCTGAGATTCATTTATTTACCTATTGGCAATGAAGCCTGACTTGCTTCAACTGATCCTCCCTGTACTCACCTGGAGGCATTCAGTTCTTTGTTTCTCATGACAACATAATGGCATGTTCTGTTTCAATGATCTCCTATTTGTCAGAATTACCATGGTGCTCAAATTTTAAAGAATCTTGCATGAACATAGAGGCACTCAGGCTTCAGAAAGCACAGCTTAGTTGACGGTCCTGGGCCAGTGGTCCAAAGGAAGGAAGTTATTAACACAAGACATTTCTTAGAGGTTATCTTCATGGTAAAAACAAAAGCAGCATTAAAAAAATGATTATGAAATCATATACTATGTACACTTGTTTATCCTATTTTTAAGTATTGACTGAATCCCTCTGATGTGCAAGGCAAGGTTATGACAGGTAGACACTCGTCATGGTCAGAAGCAAGAATGAGTGAGGTGAATATAAGTCATAGCCAGATTTCCCTGGTGGCTCAGATAGTAAAGAATATGCCTGCAATGCAGGAGACCCAGGATGGATGCCTGAGTTGAGGAGATCCACTTCTGTATTCCTGCCTGGAAAATCCCATGGACAGAGGAGCCTGGTGGGCTACAGTCCCTGGGGTTGCAAAGAGTTGGACACAACTGAGCGACTAACATGTTCACACTTTTCAAGGTATAGCCACTTGAACGTTGCCACCCCATGACTTCACCAGATTGTTGAGGCCACAAAGAATATGTTCATACATGCCAGACTGCTTTTAATCAAGGAATGAATTGACCTTTACCATTTGGAACTTCCCTGGTAGCTCAGACAGTAAAGAATCAGCCCACAGTGCAGGAGAATCAGGTTCAATCCCTGAGTCAGTAAGATCCCCTGGAGAAGGAAATTGCAACCCACTCCAGTATTCTTGCCTGGCGAATCCCATGGACTGGACAGAGGAACCTGGAGGGTGACAGTCCATAGGACTGCAAAGATTCAGACTCGACTGAAGTGACAGTGTACACGCACTTAGATTCTGACATCCAATTCACACAGTTTCCTAGTGGGTCTCCAGGGGGAATGAGCCCCAGTCATCTAGATTGGAAACCAGATCTTTGATGCATTTTATTGACTTTTCCTCCTTCTGAGTGTCACTGTCCTTGTGCTTTCACTGTAGTTTTCTGAATCAACTTCTCAATAAATTACATGCTCCATTTCACAGAGACTGCTTCCCAGGACACACAGCTAAGACAAATATATTATAGTATTCCATCAATATTATATCTCAATGTATTAATTCTGTCCCCATCAAGTGACATTTATTTTGTTTCCACTGTTTTATTGCTTTGAACAATGCTGCTCTGAGCATTCTTCTATGTGTCTCCTAAAGTACAGCATATGCATGCAAATAAAGTTTTATGGAATATGCACTCAACTATTAGCAGTGGTTATTTCTCCCCCATAGGATTAAAAAGCATTGAATTTTTGAAGAAAACATTCCTTATTTTGAATTTTTTACAATGTACATGTATTTGTAATTAGCATTTCACATATGAATATATATAGACATATGAATATGCATATGAATGAATCAGTATGAATGAATATTCATATACATGAATAAAGAAGAACATTAAATACAGAATTGAAAGCTATGTAAACTCCTGAATAGTGTGTTTCTTTTGTCAAACAACTGACAGTAAAGAATAGTGTTTATAATATGAGTGTATGCTTAGTTGCTCAGTTGTGTCTGACTTTTTGCAACCCCATGGACTATAGCCCAGCAGATTCGTCTGTCCATGGAATTCTCCAGGCAAGAATACTGGAGTGGGTTGCCATTTCCTACTCCAGGGGCTCTTCCCAACCCGGGAATCAAACCCTCATGTTCTGCAGCTCCTGCATTGCAGGCAGATTCTTTACTGCTAATCCACCAGGAATTAATCCCTAGGAAATGATTACTTGGATTCAAACTTATATTGGCTCCCTACTGGCTGTATGATCAGGAGCAACTCACTTATCACTGCCTTCATTTCTCCATATGTAACTTACAGGTTTACTAAAGGAAATAAATTGTATATTCCTATCACTTAAAATTGTGTCCAGCCCGTAGTTCGCATTACATGAGTTTCCTGTAGTATCCTATTCAACTTAATGCAAATATATTAAAGTCCTAATTGACGGCATATAAATAAATAAGATATGGCTTATTCCTTTCAAGATACTTAGTAACAAATAGGAAAGATAAAGCACAGACCCAAATTCCTTTAACATATGCAAAGACATATGTAATTAACGCAATGATAGTGATATAAAGGAAAATGCTATAACATCAATCAGTAACCATTGGAGAATAATGTTTAAAATAGATGCATATCTAAATAAATCACTGCTAACTCATAAATTATTTAAAATACTGACCTTATATAAGCAATAATTCTTATACTTGAAGATTCTATCCTCACTGCTAGGATGCAGTCTTCAAAAGTAGCCTTATTTTTTAATCTTTTATTTAAATGAAGTTATATTTTTCTAGGTGATGTGATAATGAATTAAACACATTTCATATATATATTTTGTTTGTATAACATCTATATTGTATAATAGGTTTACTGTTTTCAACTTAAGAAATATAACGCTATACAAAGAAAGGCTGAATAGGAAGTCTGTGCAATTTGTCAATTTCTGACATCCATATTATACTCTTTTTTTTCATTACATTTTAGAAATACAGATTGAAAATCTGCAGAAATAACTAAATCCCCTCAAAATCTTCTCCCTCCAGCATCATTGTCCTGAATGCATAAGATTGTATCATACCATTGGTTAGCAAGCTTTATGGAACACTAATATCCCTAAAGTGGCATAGAGCCATTGTTCACATTTAATACCTTAGAGTGAAAGCTAATATTAGTTAACCACCTGTGAACTGACTAGAGCTAAACAGACTGAATGTTTAAGTTTCCTCACAATTTATATGTTGAAACCTAGTCCTCACACGCTGGTATCTAGAGTTGGAGCCTTTGGGAGGTGATTGGGTCATGAGGACTTTGCCCTCATAAGTAAGGTTAAAGGAAAAGGAAAATGAAATCGCTCAGTTGTGACTCTTTGCGACCCCATGGACTGCAGCCTCCCAGGCTCCTCCTTCCATGGGATCTTCCAGGCAAGAGTACTGGAGTGGGTTGCCATTTCCTTCTCCAGGGCATCTTCCCGACTCAGGGATTGAACCCGGGTCTCCCTCATTGCAGGTGGACGCTTTACCCTCTAAGCCACAAGGGAAGCCCTTAATTAAGGTTATTGTCCTCATAAAGACACAGTTAAAGAGAGCCATTCATGGACCAGGAAGAGAGCACTCACTAAAAACCTGATGTGCCAGTGCCTTGATCTGAAACTTTTCAGCTCCAAGAACTGTGAGAAATGAACTTCTATTCTCTATAAGCTACCCAGTCTATGGTCTTCTATGGTAGCAGCCCAAGTCAACGGTGACAGTAGGTTAGAACTGCTAGGATTTGGGCACCAAGAACAGCAGAACAACACTGGGTCAGTGAGAGCGAGGCATATCCTGAAAGGAGAGGAGAATCATTCTATCCACTTCCCACTCTTTACTGCTGTTGTCATCATGTAAACTGTGTGTTTGGGTACTGCTTTAAGGCCTTTATTTGTATGATCACTGGACATAAGTGTTATGTGCTTGGTGTCATGCCAGTTACATAAGACAAAAGGGTAAACCAGACAGAAATAGTCCTAAACCCCCTCGGCTTGATTGTTTTAATTATTTTAGCCCCAAACCCTAGTATAGGCTGATTTCTATTGATGTGTCATGAAGACATGGAGTGAAGTCCCAAGGTAGTTGCTGCTGTTTTCCATTGCCCTTCTTAAGAAGTAAGGGTGAGAGAGAGAGCAGCGGCTTCTTTTATTCAAATCATGAGAAATGCCTCCCAGAAGCCATGCATTTCTAGTGCTTAGAGAATAAACATTTATCTAAACTTTCCCTTTGTGTTTTGACTAGCATGCACCTTGCACAATTAAGACTTTTTTTGTTAATGCTGTATAATCAAACACTCTACTAGGAATTTTCTGGCTAGAAATTGATTATGATTGCTTTTACTGTACTGTTCACAGACATACAAATTCTAGTATATTCCCTTTCCATACAGTTTCAGAAAAATCAGGGTAGTGTATACTATTTTTTCAGAGTAATATTCAAATACAGATTTTGACATGTTTCTGCCCAAAAAAAACATTTTACTTTTGCTCTGTCCTGTCTACTACATCAGCAATTCTTGAAAAAAATGATCACCAGATTAGTGGCCCTGGCCCATTAAAGAAGGTATGTGTGTGGGTGTATGCTCAGTTGTGTCTGACTCTTTGTGACCTCGTGGACTGTAGTCTGCCAGGCTCCTCTGTTCATGGGATTCTCCAGGCAAGAATGCTGGAGTGGGGTTGCCATTTCCTGCTACAGGGGATCTTCCCAACCCAAGAATTTAACTTGCATCTCTTGCATACCCTGCATTGGCAGATGGATTTTTTACCACTCAGTCAAGTGGGAAGCCAAGGAAGACATGTGACAATACAAAGTAATAATGAAAACTTTAAACTGGATTTTTAAATATTTTTTTCAAATAAACTATTTCTGAATTTCAATCAATGCTATTCACACATAATTTTGTTGATCAAGACATCCCAAAGTGTTGGTATACTTTAGTGAGGAACTCTTGGTCTAAAAGTAGTTAAAGCTTTGAGACCCTTGACAATATGATCTTACATCAGTTTTTCTATGTTCTGTATCTGTTTTCAGATAATTTGCCAAAATATCTGTGTGTATGTTAAGTTGCTTCAATCGTGTTGCTTGACTCTTTGCAACCCTGTGGACTCTAGCCTGTCAGTCTCCTCCATCCATGAGATTCTCCAGGCAAGAATACTGGACTGGGCTGCCTCTTCTATGGGGATCTTCCCCACCCAGGAATCGAACCTGTGTCTCTTAAGTCTCCTGCACCGACAGCCAGGTTCTTTACCACTAGTGCTACCTGAGAAGTCCTTGCCAAAATATGGCACATGCCACTTTTTAAACATTGCACAAGTTTTCTGCTTTCATGTACTTGCTCATGTTATTTCCTAGGTGTTCATCACCAACACAATCTGTCTATGAGATAAAGCTGAGTTGATTGTTTTCCACAACTAAAGACTGTCTCAGAATGGAGAAGGGAATGTCAGAATTTCTTATAATTTGGATATTTGGCTTAAGGTGCATCTTTCAATGCAGGAACTTGATTATGATTGAGTAAAAAACATGATAAAATAGCCTAGGATTTGTGAACAGAGTAACATGAGGATTTTGGCCAGCACATGCGTGAGTGCTAAGTCACTTCAGTCTTGTCAGACTCTTTGTGATCCTATGGATGGTAGCTCACCAGGCTCTTCTGTCTATGGAATTCTCCAGACAAGAATACTGGAGTAGGTTGCCATGTCCTCTTCCAGGGGATCTTCCCCACCCAGGGATCAAACCTGCATCTCTTACATCCCTGCATTGGCATACAGGTTCTTTACCAGTATCATTGTGGCCAGGAGTTCAAATAATTTAAGGGCACAAACTGTCTATTGATGTTTTCCACTGAGGAGTTGCTAGGGCTCTCAGAAAGTTCCAATAATGAACAATCAAGCCAGTTTTCTTAGCAGGACAGTCCTGAAAGAATGAATAGATACTAATGAAGACTGAAATAGCAAAGTCATATTGAAGTAGGTTAAAGTTTGGTTTAGGTTATTGTGGTAACGGCCAAGTGTGGAGGTCGGTGTTTCTGGTTCTCAATTCATTTGCCAAAGTACCTCAGGAATTTTGTTAAAATATAAAATGGTAAATTTTGCCCTTAGATATTTATCCAGTGATAAGTCATCAGAAGCTCTTTCAATGTGGCCAAAAGAAGTAAGTTTAAAATTAATATAAAACAGGAGAGGTAGTAGAGGTTAAAGAGTTCTTGGAAGTGACAGTAATTTGTTTCTTCCTTTCCTAGCCAGTGGGAGAAATAAGGATCATAGTTACTATCTGTTATATTAGCAAGTCCCTCTGCAAGATTTTGCCATTGTAAAACTCTAATACCTTCTAGATGTAACTCGGAGCAGTAATGTACTGCATCATTTTGTATAAGTGATTTGAGCATTTTAGATTTTGGTATCCACAGTGATTCTGGAACTGATCCTTTGTAGATACCTAAGGACGACTGTGTGACTTCATTATAATACAAGTGTACCAATGGATACGGACCCAAGAGTATGTAGGACTAACTATACTTAGGCATGACAAAACATTTTGTTGGGAGAGTGTGTAATTTCCTTGGTTCTGTCCTACTGCAGCAAAAATTTAAAACAACAGATGGACCAGTGTTACAGACCCGTGTTACAGCTCAGATTCATTTAGAAAGTAAAGGAAAATACATCCTTGAGGCATGAGGGCGGGCCGACCCAAAAGACAGAAAGAGAAAAGAAGCCCCAAGCCCAATTTTGGCTCCTCTTTTTATATGTTTTTTTCCTCCTCCCCTGAGCCTGCCCTATGTAAACTGGGCTAGCCAGGAGGGCTGTTTGTTTTACCTGAGGTTCTCACTCTGTTCCTCAGACCTTCCTTTGGCTTTTCCCTTCTTTATCGTTTATCCACCACCATTTTGGACTCTTTTTTCCTATTGTAACTACCTAATATTCCCCCCTCAAGAGATAGGAGGCCCAATTCTTTGGGAATAGGGACACCAAGGTCTTTCTGGCTACTTCCTGCTGAACTTGGAACTTGAGGGGAATTGGGCCTCCCCCTCTTGCTAGTCTCCAGAGTCCTTATGGCGGTGTCCATCTGAGGGTGAGTGATATTTTCTGTGGTCGGCTATAGTTTTTTATATATCCTTGTTGAACTGGCACAGCATGTTGTAACTTATTGACCTAGGCAGAGACAAAATGGGTTAGACAACTGATAATACAAGAAGCAATCATAAGCAGTATCAATAAGGTGATGACAGGGACTAGTAGGGGCTTTAGCCAACTCCAGATTTCCCATTGCCAGAAGGAACTCCCAAAGAGAGACTGTAGCCACACCCAAGAACTCCCCAGCTTATTCTCCAAGATCTTGTATGGTCTGAATGTTTTTCTTGAGGACTGTGAGACTTTAACTTAGCTGGAGGTATTTACCTAAAACAACACATCTCATTCAATATGGCTCAAGTCCCTCCTTGTTCAGGGATCAGCAGATCTATTTCCTGTCTATTTTGGAGTATAACCCCTGCCAAGCTGCGTTGGCTCTTTATATCTATCCTGAGAAATCTTATCCCAGAAACTAAATTATGGTGGTATTAATTAGAATGGCACTCATTTGTAGTTCTGAATAGGTATCTGAGATCTCCCAGGGTCTCACAGGTGGATTGAGTGCCCTCTTCCTTTTTTCTTCCATAGCTTGACTCATGAGTAATGAATCCAGGAGTTGTGTTCTGGTATCTTGACTGCTGTGGGGGTAGACAGTATTACAGGGTAGTGGCCCTTCCATGTGGGCTGGAGTTCAGCCTCTAGGGACCCATCTTTTCAGACTTTAATTAGGACTTGAGTCCCTGGAGTATATGGTTGTGGCTCTTTAGAAACCTCTGGGTCCTGGTTGACATCCCACAAGCATATCTCCTATTGGAATTGCCCAATGGCCATGGTATAAGACCATAGGTTCTTAACCTCTGGATCTAGGAAGAGGTCATTGACATAAATAAGAGGTCTCCCATATAGCATCTCATAAAGACTAAGACCAAACTGTTCCTTAGAGGCAATACAGGTAAAGCCTCCTTCCATCCCAGGGAGGTCTCCTGAGTTATCTTTTTTATTGCTGATTTTAAGGATTGGTTGGCTCTTTCTACTTTTCCTGAAGACTGAGGCCTCCAGGCACAATGGAGATAATAAGTAATGCCCAATGCTTTAGAGACCCCTTGGGTGACCTTAGAAGTAAATTATGTCCCATTGTCACTTTGTAATGACCTGAGTAGACCAAATTTTGGAATGATTTCATGGAGCAGTTTTTTACCACCTCCTCAGCCTCCTCAGTCCAGGTGGGAAAGCCTTCAATCCATCCTGTGAATGTATCTATCATGACTAATAGGTATTCATAGCTTTGAGAAACTGGCGTCTGGTTGAAGTCCATATGCCAGTCCTCTCCTGGGTGTGTCCCATGACATTGGATGGGGTGGGCCAGCTGGGGTCTTTGAGCTCCTTGAGGGTTGTTTAACTGGCAAGTGGGACAAGAGGAGACCACTTGCTTTATAGTCATTTGGAGGCCTGTTCCTCTGAAGGACCTTTCTAGTAATCTTTGGAGGGCCTTCTCCCCTAAATGAGTGGCAGCATGTAAAGAGCTAAGCAACTTCCATTGGAAGATCCTAGGCAGAATAAAGAGTCCCTCCTTTTGGAACCACCCAATATGATCTCAAAAACCCTCATGCTTAGCTTTAAGAGTCTAACCTTCAGTATACAAAGGAGTTTCTGGCAAATTAGTCTGTGGAACTAAGGTGGCAAGCCCTATTAGGTCATGGTTCTGTAATGCTGCTCTCTTAACTGCCTGATCGACTGATTGGTTCCCTCTTGCCACTTCTGAGCTCCCTTTTTGGTGTCCTTTACAGTGGGAGACTGAAATTTTAGCGGGCAGATGAACTGCCTCCAAGAGCCTAAGGATTTGATCATCACATTTGATTGGGGACCCTCGGGTGGCCAAGTGGCCTCTTTCTTTCCAATTTGCATCGTGTGCATGTAGCACCAGAAAGGCATACTTGGAGTCAGTATAAATGGCTACTCTTTTTCCTTTTTGAGCTTCAAAGGTCAAGTCAGGCCTATGAGCTCAGCTAATTGGGCTGAGGTACCTGGTGGCAAAGGTTTAGCCTCTATGGTCTCAAAATTGGAGACTACTGCATATCTGGCTCTTCTTTTTCCATTTAAGACAAAGCTGCTTCAATCAGGGTACCAGATTTCCTCAGGATCAGAGGATCTTCTGACAATCCCTCTCGGGGTTTTGTCCAGTGTCCAAGGTCTTTAGGCAAGAGTGAAAGAGGAGAGAGCCCTCTGGGATAGGCAGGAGGATGGTAGAGTTAAGAATCTCACAAGGTATACATGTATTCCCCATCCTAAACCCTCCTCCCTCCTCCCTCCCCATACCATCCCTCTATGTATACCTGTGGCGGATTAATTTTGATATTTGGCAAAACTAATACAATTATGTAAAGTTTAAAAATAAAATAAAATTTAAAAAATAAATAAAAAATAAATAAAAATAAAAACAAATAGACTTATAGTAAAGAAAATAATAAACTCAGTGTAATTATTTCAAAAAAAAAAAAAAAAAAATCTCACAGGGGATATAGTCAGGCTTCGATTTCCATTAGCACTACTTGATATCTGAAGATCCTTTGATCAGGCATCCATAAATTGCCTCTCCCATTTGAGAGTTTGTTTCTCTTGGTGGCTGGTAAACATAGTTTGCCCTCAAAAGAGAGTTTTAACGCATCTTCTATCAGGATTGCAATAGCTGCAAGACATCGAAAGCAGGGAAAGATCTCTTCTCAGTAAGCGAGTAGGACATTCAAGGACCACCAGAAACGTGTGGGGAAATATTTCTCCATCCCAGAAACAAAGAAGTGCCAGGGTGAATATTTTTATAATTGTTTTTCCTGTAGCACCCAAAATAGTATAGGTATGGGAGGAGAAGGCTCCACACTAGGAAGTCAGGACAGAGTAGGTAGCCCCTGTGTCAAGCAAGAAATTCTGGACCTACCTGCCACATCCAGTTGCACCGTTGGCTCCAGCCCCGCGATGGTTATCTGTGACAAGCAGGCTGGCTTAAGTGAGCCACTTCAGTCCTGTTGAACCATTGTGAGGGAAAGCTTGGTGCTTGATCTTGAGGCTCTTGGGTCCCAAGGGCAGCTGCTACTGCTGCTAAGTCGCTTCAGTCGTGTCCGACTCTGTGCAACCCCATAGACTGCAGCCCACCAGGCTTCCCCATCCCTGGTATTCTCCAGGCAAGAACACTGGAGTGGGTTGCCATTTCCTTCTCCAATGCATGAAAGTGAAAAGTGAAAGTGAAGTCGCTCAGTCGTGTCCGACTCTAGCGACCCCATGGACTGCGGCCCACCAGGTCCCTCTGTCCATGGGATTTTCTAGGCAAAAGTACTGGAGTGGGGTGTCATTGCCTTCTCTGCCCAAGGGCAGAGTGCCACTCAATTTCCCAATTGATGGCATTTTAGGAGACTTGTCATGTTTTGGACACTCTTTGGCCCCATGTCCTGCCTGTCTGCAGATTAGGCATTTGCCTTGTGCCTTGTCTTTCAAGGACTCAGGGTTTGCCATAGGGCTTCCCTGGAGTGTGACCAGCATCTGGTCATGCCTTGTCTCTTTCCTTTTCTCCCTTTCCTGAGCCTTGGCCTCCCTCTCCTGTTCTCTGTTATAAAAGGTATTGGTGGCTGTCTGGACCATCTCATCTAATGATGCAGCAGGATACTGCTGCTGTAGCTGTTGTAACTTTATCCTGATGTCTGATACACACTGGGACAAGAATTTGTCTTTTAAAATCACTTGTCCCTCGTAAGAGTCTAAGTCCAGATTGGTAAACTATTAGAGGGCCTATTTTAGACTTTCCAGAAAGGCAATGGGGTTCTTGTTGGATTCCTGAGTTATTGCTGAGACCAGACACAGCCCCACAGTTAATAGACTTCCTTCTATTTCCATGGGTAGGCTTTTGTAAGAGACAGTCTTTTTAAAGCTTATCCTACCCAGTACTTTTGCAACCTGAGAGTCAGGCATCCCCAGGTCAGAGTGCAGATCCCCAGGAAGGCTGAGACATTACAGCCTCCTCGACATTGAATCCTTAGGCAGGTCGAGACAGGTCAGCCTTCCGAGAATTGGGCCCCTGGGCAGTCAAGGCAGGCTGACCTCCTGGGACCCTCAGACTGGAGCTAGGTGTCCCCAGTGTCTCCAGCATGACCAGTGCTGGGTAGGATTAAGGGGTTGTAATCCTAACTCACTGCCGATTTGTCTACCACGGATGGGAATAGATATCATGATGTAAAGCAATCCAAGCCTGTGCTCTGAGACTGGGAACCTGGTGAAACAGCCATAAGCCTTATCTTCTTATTGCTCTGAGGGAATATATATCACTGATTTCCTGCCCTAGTCCTCCTTAAGAGCAGTTTAGGGTGTTTCCAATCGTAAACATTTCATTATTATACACCCCCTTTAGGTAATAACAGAAGTAATAAAAAATGATCAGGTTATCTGGTCCTGTTAGGGGCATTAAGAGTATTTTAATAATAATAAGCGGGGTGGAGCTATGATGCCTACAAGGAGACAGGGTCCTGGTCGTAGGAGTTAGTAAGTGGCTTAAGAGGAAATTGATAAGAGGCAACAGACCAGATGTTCCATAAAAGTGGAGTGGAAATTTGATCCAGGGGTATGTTTATAACTTTAGGAGAAGGGTGGTAAGGGTTCGGGCCCAAATGGCCTGCAGGGCTAATTCCCAAAGTGGCAAACATTATCCCCAGAAGCCCAGTTGCCACCAACAGATGAACTTCTAGCAGGCATTGTGTGCCTGTCACCTGCCCTATTGGGTTCACTGAGAGATGCTATTGTTGCACATGTTGTAGGAAACATAGAAAATGAAGGCCTGAATATCTAGAGAGATTGGATATTATACAGCATTTCTCTCCCAAAGGCCAGCTATTTTCTGGTTGTCCCTAAAAAATGACATAGCCCAAGGGCATAACATAAACCAATTAAAATCAAATGGGTCCAAGATGACAAGTCAAATTCAACTATGCCTTGATCCTCAATCTTCAAGCTAAGTGACACATGCAGAGCTGCCAGGACAGTTCCAAGGCACTGTCGAAAGACAGGAGTGGGTGGTTCCCCAATTGTTGGAATGATCTTCCCACTCTTAGCATATGAAGTCAACTGCATCACATTCTAACTACATCTAACTACATTCTAACTACAAACTAACTACATCACACCCCATGGCTCCTCCCCTCTGTAATGGCCCACACTCTTGGAGTGTGCTTCTCTCTGAATCTGAACAAATCCACCTCTTACCTATTACTGTATTTCTCATGGAATTTATGCAATGAGACATCAAGAGCCTGAGCTTCATTAGGTCCTGAAGCCAGTAACTGTGGGTTTTGGTCAGGTTCAAGTCCCAGGAGAGAGGAGCTGAAGGATAGGAGGAAAAAGCAGTGGGAAAAAACATGCTGAGGAATCCCCCTCACAGTCTGCCGGAAAATCTGCTAAATACCTGACCTGTGCTCACAGTTTTCATTGGCCTGATCCTTGGCACAAAGAAGATTAAGGACAGAAGAACCCCCACCTGCTTGGGAAACAGCTACTAGGTAGCCCCTGCCAGAATCCCTCAATTGCACCCACTGCCGCTTGTCTGTTCACGGGGTATTCAAGGAAACAAGAAATGAGAGATTGCAAAGGAATTAAGATTTTGTTAGACTTATGTCTTTCCAGCCATAGGAGCAAGGACTTCCTACCTTAACCAGAGGTCTTCTGGAATCTGAGACTGAGCCACGTGATCTTTCTGCTGTTTGTTTTTGCTGTCCCAGTTTCCAGCACACTGGGCTTCTTGTCTCTTTCCCTGCACCGGGTTTTCTTCACATAGAGCTTCCACCATGGGAGCTTTCGCCGACTTGGGCTTCTGCTGTACTTGGCTTCCGGCTCTGGACGTGGGGTAGGGGGAGGTGGAGGGGCTGAGCCAGCATTGTTTCAGCCAGGTTAAATCTGAGAAACGTCACCATAGATGTTGGGGGAGTGTGTAATTCCTCATTTCTGTCTCGGCACAGCAAAAATTTGAAGCGATGAACAGACCAGTGTTACAGCCCCATGTAATTTTCTCAGATGGACCAATGTTACAGCTAAGCCCGTGTTACAGCTCAGTTTTATTTATAAAGTGAAGGAAAATACATCCTCAAGGTGTGAGGGCGGGCCAACTCAAAAGACAGGAAGAGAAGCGAAAATCCCAATTCAACTTTGGCTCCTCTTTTTATGTATTTTTTCTCCTCCTCCTGGGCCTGCCCTGTGTAATTTAGGCTAGTCAGGAGTGCTGTTTGCTTTATCTGAGGACCTCCCTCTGGTCCTTGGACCTTCTTTTGTTCTATTTTTGTGGGCGTTTCCCTTCTTTATCTTTTCAGTTCAGTTCAGTCACTCAGTCGTGTCCGACTCTTTGCGACCCCATGAATCGCAGCACTCCAGGCCTCCCTGTCCATCACCAACTCCCGGAGTTCACCCAGACTCATGTGCATCAAGTCGGTGATGCCATCCAACCATCTCATCTGTCATCCCCTTCTCCTCCTGCCCCTAATCCCTCCCAGCCTCAGGGTCTTTTCCAATGAGTCAACTCTTTGCATGAGGTGGCCAAAGTTTTGGAGTTTCAGCCTCAGCATCAGTCCTTCCAATGAACACCCAGGACTGATCTCCTTTAGGTTTGACTGGTTGGATCTCCTTGCAGTCCAAGGGTCTCTCAAGAGTCTTCTCTAGCACCACAGTTCAAAAGCATCAATTCTTCAGCACTCAGCTTTCTTCACAGTCCAACTCTTATATCCGTACATGACCACTGGAAAAAAACATAGCCTTGACTAGACGGACCTTTGTTGGCAAAGTAATATCTCTGCTTTTTAATATGCTATCTAGGTTGGTCATAACTTCCCTTCCAAGGAGTAAGCATCTTTTAATTTCATGGCTGCAATCACCATCTGTAGTGATTTTAGCCACCACCATTTTGGACTTCTTTTTCCTATTCTAACTACCTGACAGTGTTATTGGCAAATGCTCTTTAAACACCAATGAAATTAATAATTGACTTGTTTATGCAGCCATAGCTAAAGTCAGGTGGTTTTGGTTTGTTTGTTTTAGATCCTTAATTAAGAGTTCACATTCCAAAGCAAAGTTTTATCTTAACTTTGCATGGCATAAGAGTCCCATATATAGAGAGAGATCTGTTAAATGTTCATGATTCTACGTTTTACTTTTTTGAGCTGGATAGAGGGAAAGGGAAGAATTAAGCAGACCTGTAAGCATCTGTGTCTTCTTTTCTCCACTCTGTTGCCAGGAAAAGAATACTTCAGCTGCCCTGTAGAAACAGTAATAGACATTAGATAGGAGAATGGAGACTGAGAATCAGGCTCTTTCATTAGCACAATCCTCCTCAGCTTCAAGGAGCACTCCAGTTCATTTCTTCAAGATGCTTAAGCAAGCTGGGCTGCTATCAAGGTGGCCTTAGGCAAAATGTTGAAGTGGAACAATGGCCTTGAGAGACCTACCTTCCTTTGCTTAACAGCTTTACTTCCCTCAGGGGCAGTCCCTTTTGTTCCTCTTCAGAATTGCAATTCCCTCCTAACAGAATTTCCTTGCAGGAAAGGATTTGATCTTTCTCATTGACAACATGGAATAAATATAAAGCAATGAGCTACTTCTCTGAAGTACTTGTATTTTTAGCTTTCAGTGGTACTGTGGGATAAAATCCTATCTGTCCTCCTTAAAGAAATGACAGGCATCAATCAGCTTTGCAGATGAGGGGATATTTTCCAGGAGAGAGTTGCCTTTCTTGTCTGAAATCAGGCCATCTAGATTGCATTTCACTGCTGTTGTTGTGCTCCCAACTTAACCTTTGGTGAGTAAATCTAAAAATAGTAGTCTTTGAATTTTACCTTAGTTACCCGAAAACACTTGAAATTAAATCCTTCTTTAAACAGATGATTGCAAACAGTTTGGTCTGTGTATTGCATATTATAGAACAAGGGATTCTCGGGCAGCTTGGATAGTATGTGCTGGTGGTGGTAGTGGTGTAGTCTCCAAGTTGTATCCGCCTCTTTAATCCCATGGGCTGTAGCCCACCAGGCTCCCCTGTCCATGGGATTTCCCAGGCAAGAACACTGTAGTGGGTTGCCATTTCCTTCTCCAGGGGATCTTCCTGACCCGTGGATCAAACCTATGTCTCTTGGATCTCCTGCACTGCTGGTATATTCTTTGCTAACTTGATGGATTCTTCCCTGAGTCATCAGGGAAGCCCCTGGATAGTATCTGGTGGGATCATTTAGCTGCAAAATATGTAGGTAGAATGGTGCCTATGTTAATGATAATAATACTCTTAGCAAGAATGCAGTGGAGAGAGAAGGGCAGTGGTATCTTCTAAGGAGAATTTGGCACACCAGATTGTGCTGTTATACAAACAAGTGGCAACTAAACCAAAGCAAAGCAAAGACTGATTCCTAGTGAGAGGATAACAGGCAGGAAGGCCAGGGGTCTCCAAACGGAGAAAATAGCCTGCAAGTGTCAGACATTTTTATCTGTTCCCCAAGGCAGGAGGAAACAAACTAGTGACATTTTTTCTTTCTCTATACAAACTTAAAAGGAGGTTTCTCTTAAAATACTGTGTTGCCATAATGACACCTGGCTTGACCTGAAGTTAACTATTCTCAAACTTTGAGATAACCACTGCATTTCTCTTACGGAAATGTTTGTCTTAAGCTATGCTAATGTACTATGCATTTACCCCAAACTTTGTCTTCAAGTCAGTTCTGCCTAATGGCTCAGAACCTACTTGACAAACCAGTATGTTATACTCAGATATTGTTTCCCCAATCTATGTAAACGGAACTATTTGTATGGTGAACTGCCCTTCTACAAGATTCAAACTAATCATTTTATGGCCCAGGATGAACCTTTTGGTGCAAAGATTATCCCAAAATGCATTTTATGGGTGAGGGGCCTGGTGGCATTCTGAGTTTGAAGACATTACTTTCTTTCATTAACAGACTGCTAGTGACTACATAACATCCAGCTGAAGACTATCAGGCTGGTACTCTTTCTGCCCCCTTCTGATGCCTATGTCAGAAGCTTTCTCTATCTCCTTTATACTTTAATAAAACTTTATTACACAAAAGCTCTGAGCGATCAAGCCTTATCTCTGGTTCCGGATTGAATTCTTCTCCTCCGGAGGCCAAGAATCCTGGCATCTTTTTGTTCAGCAACAACCTTTCACTAGTGTGCAACATTTCAGATCACTTCTGAATAGGAAGCCAATCTAGATACTTTGGTCTCAAGAGAACAGAGAAGAGTAATTTTGATTGATAAATAGCATCTAGTAGCTTAGAAGACTCTTGAGAGTCTCTCAGACTACAAAGAGATTAAATGAGTCAATCCTAAAGGAAATCAACTCTGAATATTCATTGGAAGGACTAATGTTGAAGTTGAAGCTCCAATACTTTGGCCACCTGATGTGAAGAGCCGACTCACTGGAAAAGACCCTGATGTTGGGAAAATTGGGAGCAGGAGGAGAAGGGGGCAACAGAGGATGAGATTAGTTAGTATCACTGACTCAATGGGCATGAATTTGCTCAAACTCTGGGAGGTACTGGAGAACAG
>NW_011495041.1:7160545-7170652 GCF_000754665.1 Bison bison bison
AATGTCTTGGCCCAAGATGAAACTCTTCACATCTGAGATGCCATGTCAGCAAACTTAGATAAGTTTTGTGTCCTCGTTACTCTTTCTCTTGACTGGAAGTACCATATATAGTCAGTCAGCCATCTGCCCCCCCAAACCCCAGGCCATTTCTGGGCTCCATTCTGGGCTTCTTTCTTCCTTATTGATTTTCTTTCTTTTTTTATTAGTTTATTTTTTATTGAAGGATAATTGCCTTACAAAATTTTGCTGTTTTCTGTAAAACCTCAATATGAATCAGCCCTCCTTTTTGAAGTTCCCTCCCATCTCCTTCCCCATCCCACCCCTCTAGGTTGATACAGAGCCCTTGTTTGTGTTTCCTGAGCCATATAGAAAATTCCCACGGGCTATCTATTTTACATAAGGTAATATAAATTTCCATGTTACTCTTTCCATACATCTCACCCTCTCCCTCCCTCTCCCCATGTCCATAAGTCTATTCTCTGTATCTTCCTTGTTCTTTACTCTTTATCCTATAAAAAGCTTTCTGTTCTCCATCCTATTTTATAGTTTTCCAGCTCTTGGAGATAGAGACTACCTTTTTCATAAAGTGTTTGATTTCTTTGTTTGTATTGCTGGAATTATCTTCCTTAGTCATTTTTTTTTAAACAGATCAAACTTCTTTTGCCTTTGTTCTGAATTATTCTTAAGTATTATGTGTATGAGTATGAACAGTTACATAATGATATGTACATGTATCACAGACATATAACACGTACACATGAACACACACACACACACACACACACACACACACAGAAAGACAAAAAATTCAAAAGCAAAAACATAAGGAGACATGTTATTTGTGTAATACTGGGTAACGTCCTCAATTTTTCTCTTACTTTGACCTGTGTCTATGTATGACCTAATTTTGTCTGTAGACTTCAAAAAGAGCTATTTTAAAATTCCCTATAACTGTCGATGTGAAGAATATAGCTTATGAGAAGACCCCATGAGAATTGTACTATATATTATTGAGAAAAAAAGAAAAGTATATTTTGTCAGACATTATACACATAAATGTGTATGCTGTGCTAAGCTGCTTCAGTCTTGTCTGACTCCTTGTGACCCCATGGACTATAGCCCACCAGGCTCCTCTATCCATGGAATTTCCAGGCAAGTAAACTGGAGTGGGTTGACATTTCCTTCTGCAGGGCATTTTCCTGACCCAGGGATTGAACCTGTATTTCCTGCATTGTCAGGCAGATTCTTTACCACTGAGCCAGAGAGAAGACCAGTATAATACTGGGTTGGCAGAAAGGTTTGCATATCTATATGAAGATATCCATAATATCTTTTAGAAAAACTGAATGAACCTTTTGGTAAACCCAGTGTATAGTCAACTTATTTTTGATGTTTCTGATTCAAATTACCTAAGGTTCTACATCATTTTTTGTTTGTTTGTTTCATTTTATTTCCAGTGTCCCATACAGTTACTTCCTGCACACTGCAGACATTCAATATATGTTTTGAATAAAAAATGAATCAACATTCAAATATATTTATAAGGTTTTACCTTTGCCAGTGTAGTTTCAACAACTATCATGTCTCATGTGGATTTTGCAATCCTTTCTTAACCAGACCCCTGGCCTACAATCTTGCCCTCTTGATAGAATTCCCCACTTATACTCCTCTCCTGATGTCACCACCCATATGTACTACACTGGGTTAGAAATTCTGTAAGACCCTGGACTTTGGCTAATACATTCACTCCAGATATACTCCCCATTTTCTTGGTGCATAAGAAACAGTAAATTTTTGTTGAATAAAAACAATAGCAACAACAGCACCCCCCTCCCATGCCAAACGTTCTCCTTCCTTAAGTAAGCTTCTTCTTCTTTTTTTTTTTTTTTTTGGCTGTGTCTCCAACGAATCTAAACTGCAGCAGGACTTTCATCTTCTATCTTGAGTAATGAGAATGTAAGGAGTACAACATATTGGACAGAATACATGATTGGTAAGTGAAAAGTTTTAACAGAAAGAATGAGAGGCTGATGTGACTATTGGTAAAGTTGGAGGGACAGAGATCAGAGAAACTGTCACCAATGACATCAGCCTGCTGCTCCAAAGCAGGGAGTTCTGAAAATCTAAGCCAGCAATTGCTGAAAATCTGGGATCATCTTACCCTGAAGCCCCTGTCAATCTCACCAAACTCCGAGAAGCTCTACTTCTATTTCAATCTCCATCATTAACATCAGTGATGCTCAGGAAAATCTCTCAGCGGCTATTTTGGACCTGACCTTTGCTCATTCACACTTATGACTCCATCTGGAAAATAATAACCTCCTTTCCTCTTTTGCCCAAATCTTTATTGTAATTGCCCATTGTTGGCAGATTCTGACCTGTTGTGAACAGGAGGAAGGGGATCTTGGGAGATTTGACTTTTCTACAGTGCAAGTTAAATCCCAGAAGTGGGTGCCACAATGCTACTGAACTGAAAATAAATAACCAAGCACACATACTTCCCCAGAAAGTTAGGACTCTTGGAAAAAAGCTACAGTTTCCCCCACTCATTTATTTTCCTTCACATAATATTGTTGTTGTTATTCTTTGTTTAGTTTTTGCTTTATGGTTGTCTTTCTGCCTTATTCTGTGCATAAATCTTGGGTGAATCTAACTTAGATTTATCACCCACCTGGCACGTAACTCAATTATCTGGTTCCAGCTGCTGTATTAAGTGTACAGTACTTCTGTAACACTTCACATTTTCAAGGGAAATGTTTGATTTATCTAAAGTACTAACTAGGCTGTGTATTGTAACCTGCTCTAAGTTTATTTTGCTCTTAAAATTTCCTATCCCACTAGAATAAAAACTATAAGGCTTTCTTATAACTCTACATATATTATCTTACAGAAAGACTAAGTATTCTCATTAATATATTAATAAATATTCTAAAGTTATTAGAGGACTGTTACTCATAAGCAAAATAACAAAAATATTTGATGATAACTCTCCTTTAACATAATTAATTTGGTTAAATAAATACCTACTGAAGTGTTTTTTATTTTGTTTTGAACAAAATATTTGCTTCATTTTAGCTTTATTTCACTTTTCCCTACTGCCCTTTCTGTGTTAATTATTTAATAGCTAGATGCTAAAAGACCTAGGAGAAATGAAAAGGTTATTAAATAAGTGTTAACAAGCAATTAAAAATCTCTGTAAATGGCTCATTGTCCCCAGCAATTCATACCCATATTTTATGGTTGCCAAGTACTCTTGTCATGAGATCAAAAATCACTGTGACCCTCCACTTTCACAGGAATCCAAACACTTATAAAATACATTATACATTTCTCTAAAGGTGAACATTTCTCACTATCTATGTGTGCTCTTGCTATATCTTTTAGTTGCCTGCATTAAAAAAAAAAAAGAAGAAGAAGTATTTCTGATTAGAAATTTCTCCAGGGGGTCTTGACCAATTAAGTATACATTTCTGAATTGAGACAGAATTGTCCCTGGGTCTCTGTCATTGCTCCATTTTAATGCAACCCTTTTGTATGCCATTGGTATTGACAACTGAATACACTTTTTTGACTGTCCCATTGTTAATGAAAGTGTAACTTTGGGTCTTCTGTAGATTCCCAAACAAAGATTGAGCATCTGGAGTGAAAAATGAAGTTTTCTCTCTCCTAATCTTTACCTGCATTAATATACAAATCTCAACAGTCCATTTTAATTTTTGCATGAAACAGAAACTCCCATGAATTAATGCAGTTCTCCTAAGTACTACATCCGTATGAACCAATAGCTAGACCAATTGCCACTTTGCATCTCGTGAGGATGAAACCACCATATAGGATGCTGCTGCTGCTGCTAAGTCGCTTCAGTCGTGTCCGACTCTGTGCGACCCCAGAGACGGCAGCCCACCAGGCTTCCCCATCCCTGGGATTCTCCAGGCAAGAACACTGGAGTGGGTTGCCATTTCCTTCTCCACCATATAGCATAGGTAAGACTTATTATCTTAGGATGTTTTCAGTCTTTCTTTTCTGCTTGGAGTATTTATAAGCACCTCCAATTTTAGCTTTTTCAAATACTGTCTGCTTTCTCCTATTTGCATAGATAGTTAAAGTATATGTAAGTTTGAATAGATTCCAGGAACTGGTGATGGACAGGGAGGCCTGGCATGCTGTAGTCCATGGGGTTGCGAAGAGTCGGACATGACTGAGTGACTGAGGGGAACTGATGCACATTTCAGTTGTATGAATGATGATGATTCTCTCTGTGTGTGCCAATGCAATGAGATTGCTATGTGTTCTCACACATCAAGGTGCACACACATACACAACACAGAAGCATCCACACGTACACAGTGGTGAAATACAACTACCAAACATCTTTGTTAAAACAAAGTCTGGGCATGACATTTGTTTAACATTAAAACTTAATGTGATTCATTTTGTCAAAATTCACAATTTCCCTCAGTGATTAACGGCTCATGTTCAGCCTTAGATGAAAAGATGATTGATGTTGAATGTCAAAAATAGTTGGGCACAGACCTTTCTGCGTGTCACTGGCTGTGACTGTGATGTGAAACTATAGTGCTCAAACAGGGAGGAAAACGTGTCTCTTTGATTAAAGCCCCCACTGTTTAAATGCAGGGAACTGAGCACTAGTAAGAGGAGACAAGCTGTCACCATCAAACAGGTTCTGATAATAAACTTTCAGGCATGAAGGGTGAAAGTGTTCTGTAACCTTAATTCATGTCATTGTTTTAAGAGCTTATGTTCACAGCATTCATGGAAAATGACTAAGGGTGCTAATATCTTACAAACTGCATAAATTAAACAATGGCCAGAGGTGCTTGCTGTCTTGACAGCACTGAAAGGATGTTAGGTAAAGGTGTGATGCTTTGGAACTAGCTCAAGTGACCTTTCCAGGTGTGTAAATTCCAAGCCACCTATTGTAATTATATGTGATGACTGAACAGATATTATGCAGGCAGGAATTGAATGCAAATGAAGTCAATATAGATTTTATACAAAAATGTTCTAGTTCTCGGCAGGCTATAATTTGCAGAAACAACAGTTAAGCTTCCAAAATAAGACCCTTTAAAGAGGAACAAATCATTGGGAGAAGCAGGACCAGGAAAGACATGATAAGAGAATTAATGCTTGTCAGTTTGTTGGAATATGAAATCATTATAGGTAACGCAGTACATCCCAAAGAGAAAATCTTCGCCCAAAGCATGATGGTAATGCAGTGATCTTATATCACCAGAACACATTACAATGTAAGCATTAACTTGGTTTATTTCAGGTAAATTATCCTTTTTCCTATAAGGAACTTTCAGCCTGGTAGGTTAACACTCTTTTCCATCTGCATAAATGTTCTGAGGTCCCTCTTGCTGACTGGTGTCACTTTAATATTTTTTCCTAATTTATTATGTAATTGGGGTATAGTAACTTCACAATATTGTGTTAGTTTCTGCTGTACAGCAGTGTGAATCAGCTATGTGTTAGTTGCTCAGTTGTGTCTGACTCTTTGGGACCTCATGGACTGTAGCCCACCAGGCTCCTCTGTCCATGGGATTCTCTGGGCAAGAATACTGGAGTGAGTTTAACTAAATGTATACATCCATCCTCTCCCTTTTGAGCCTCGTTCCCAGCCCACTCCCATCCCACCTCCTAGATAACATTACGCACACAAAAGATAACATTTGTGTGATACTACCATTGTGAGCATTGTTGTTGTTGTTGTTTAGCTGCTAAGTCATGCCCAATTCTTTATGACTTCAGGGACCTTAGCCCACCAGGCTCCAGTGTCCATGGGATTTCCTAGGCAAGAATACCTGAGTAGGTTGCCATTTCCTTCTCCAGGGGATCTTCCCCACCCAGGGATCAAACCTGTGTCTCTTGTACTGGCAGGCAGATTCTTTACCTCTGAGCCACCAGGGAAAGCACATTGTGAGCATACCTAGCATTATTAATATTTAGAATATGATTTTTCAAATGTGGAAAAAGCAGAATTGTTGAAGTCACCACATTTTAAGGTTTAAAGGGAACTTACAATTACTCTTTTACTCTTTCATAAAAGTAAGCCTTTATTCATAAATACAATCCAATGGAATATTCTTTCATTCTGAAACTGCATTGATGTGTCATTGGGGGATATGTTTATTCTCCATTTTTGCACACTTTATTTGCATCATTTATATTTGAATATGATAATAAGGAATGTATCTGCATGTAAAGACAGAACTCACATGTACATATATATTTATAATTCTAAGATCCTGATGTTTGGAAAGATTGAGGGCAGGAGGAGAAGGGGACAACAGAGGATGAGATGGTTGGATGACATCATTGATTCAATGGACATGAGTTTGAGCAAGCTCTGGTAGTTGGTGATGGACAGGGAAGCCTGGCATGCTGTAGTCCATGAGATTGCAAAGAGTCAGAAACAATTGAATGACTGAACTGAATTGAACTTGAACTGGTTCTTCTTTAAAGATTCCTGAAAAAATAGATTATTTAAAACTACAATTTACTCGCTATTTTTCTAGGAAGCATAGCAAAAATGGTAAATATTTTAAGTTATGCATTAAAAAATCTGGGGATCAGCTATCCATTTCATGGCAAACTCTTCCTTATCCAGTTTAAAAATTGCACATTTAATTTTTATCTCAGAAAAATTCAGAATTCTTTAAATTTTGGTTCTGTTAACCTGTTGTTTTCTTTTACTAGGAAAAAATAAAAACTAGCAGTAGACGATAGCTTTATCAGGATTGGCAAAGTGATCTTAATTTGTGTGGCAAACAATTAATGAACATGGTATCTATCATAAAAATAAGCAGACGATGAATATTCATTGTATGTCCTACTGTTTAAGCAGGTTCTTGCATTGGTCGACATTAACATAGCCTGGTTATTCGTAAGGTGAAATATAATTTCCAAACTTATGCTACTACATCTTTTGACATCACCAACCTGGAGCTACTGACAAAATGAATCATTTCAAACAGGGGCATGACACTAGTAGAATAAAATAACCCAAAGGCTGACAAGGAGAGGGAGCAAATGCAATGGACCAGCCAATTTTCTCTCAGCTCCAGAGCCACAGTATCAGAAAGTACAAGCCATTAGCTCTAAGGGGTTGTAAATAACTCTACTATTTTAGACTTTATCATGCAAACACTTCAGCTTCTTAGTGGAAGTAAACCTATCTCTTCTTAGTAGAGGTAAATCACAAATATGTGTGTATAAGTGTAACATATGCTGACAATGTGGAAGAAAGTGAGAGTGTTAGTTGCTTAGTCCTATCTGACTCTCTGCGACCCCATGGACTATATAGCATTTCAGGCTCTTCTGTCCATGGGATTCTCCAAGTAAGAATACTGGAGTGGGTAGCCATTTCCTTCTCCAAGAGGATCTTCCTGACCCAGGGATCAAATCTAGGTTTCCTGCATTGCAGGCAGATTCTTTGCCACCTGAGCCACTGGGGAAGCCCCATACTGACAATACTTAGAGTTATTTTAGTTCTCGTAAGTTCTGAACTTTAATATATTAATCTCCTCAGCATATATTTCTCTTTATATTATTAAAATACCACATATAGTTTACATCAAATCTCATTGGAAAAATTTTCTAGTTATTTAGTTGACAACTTCCCATAGAAGTGACCACTTGGTATTATATACTTGATATTATACTTGACATTATATACTCAGCAAAGGATCTTGCTACATAAATATGCAGAAATTATAATTAAGAATAATAATGTCACCAGCATGAGTCACATTATTTTATTTAAACTTCCAAATAGTTTGGTATGATATACACTTAAAAGGACAAGATAATTCAGAGTGAGGTTACATTTTGGCTAACAGAGAAGGTGTAAACAGAAATCAGTTCAGTTCAGTCACTCAGTCGTATCTGACTCTTTGCAATCCCATGAATCGCAGAACGACAGGCCTCCCTGTCCATCACCAACTCCCAAAGTTTACCCAAATTCATGGCCATCGAATCAGTGATGCCATCCAACCATCTCATCCTCTGTCGTCCCCTTCTCCTCCTGTCCCCAATCCCTCCCAGCATCAGGGTCTTTTCCAATGAGTCAACTCTTCGCATGAGGTGGCCAAAGTATAGGAGTTTCAGCTTCAGCATCAGTCCTTGCAATGAACATCCAGGACTGGTTTCCTTTAGGATGGACTGGTTGGATCTCCTTGCAGTCCAAGGGACTCTCAAGAGTCTTCTCCAACACCACATTTCAAAAGCGTCAATTCTTTGGTGCTCAGCTTTCTTCACAGTCCAACTCTCACATCCGTACATGACCACTGGAAAAACCATAGCCTTGACTAGACGGACTTTTGTTGGCAAAGTAATGTCTCTGTTTTCTAATATGCTATCTAGGTTGGTCATAACTTTCCCTCCAAGGAGTAAGTGTCTTTTAAAAATTTCATGGCTGCAATCACCATCTGCAGTGATTTTGGAGCCCCCCCCAAATAAAGTCTGACACTGTTTCCGCTGTTTCTCCATTTCCCATGAAGTGATGGGACCAGATACCATGATCTTCGTTTTCTGAGTGTTGAGCTTTAAGCCAACTTTTTCACTCTCCACTTTCACTTTCATCAAGAGGCTTTTTAGTTCCTCTTCACTTTCTGCCATCAGAGTGGTGTCATCTGCATATCTGAGGTTATTGATATTTCTCCTGGCAATCGATTCCAGCTTGTGCTTCCTCCAGCCCAGCATTTCTCATGATATACTCTGCATATAAGTTAAATAAGCAGGGTGACAATATACAGAGAAGATAGAGGTGGACAAATAGAAAATAAATAGATTAAAAAGTCAAGTGCATAGGCATAAACATAATAGTAGAAATATTGAAAATATCTCACTGAGACTGTGGAGTTAGACTAGTTTGTCCTAGGGAACGATAGGCAAATACAGAAAGAATAAAATGAAGGGAGGTAGGAGAAGGGAAAGAGGGAGGTGCAGAGTGACATAGAGAATATCCTAAAATCAACTCATAATCTTTTCCAGCAGAATTTAATTTTGTTAAACATTTTAATAATCTGCCAGTGTCTCCTCTGAATCCCCGCCCTTAACATATCCTGTACTAATTCTACTGCCTAACAGCTCTCAGATCACAAAAGTACACACTGCTGTATTTAAAATGGATAACCAACAGGGCCCTACTCTACAGCACTGGGAACTCTGCTCAGTGTTACATGGCAGCCTGGATGGGAGAGGAGTTTGGGGGGAGAATGGATACATGTGTATGTATGGCTGAGTTCCCTCACTGTTCACTCGAAACTATCACAACACTGTTAGTCAGCTATATCCCAATGCAAAATAAAAAACTTAAAAAATAGTTACATAGGTGAAAGATTTTCCAAATTCTGTCTCAGTTTTCCCTAGTGTTTGCCCAGGTTATTCTGGCCTGGGGATCTTGATATTAGAAGGATTATTTCCTACACGGAGCATAGCATGATACTCAGGCCAGGGTGGAGGAAAAGGGGATCACAGTTGGGGAAGAATACAAAAATCAGGACAGCATTGCCAGGTGTGTGTAAAGCACAAGGTTAGAGGCTAATTTTGTATTGCTGGGCAACTAAATGCCTTCCTCCTCAGCCATTCTCCACGCAGTCAGAGTTATCTTTTCAAAATGCACATTTAAAAATGCCTCCCCCATTAAAATGAAATAGGTTGAATGAATTCTCATTGTTCTTCCAGTGTAGACCAAATTCTTCATGGTGTCTGAGAGATGCTGCATGTGTTACTTTTTATTCTGCTACTCTTTTGATGTTGGACTGTATTATAAAGCAAGCCTTTCTTTAGCACTAGCTCCTTCTTTCAATAGGAACTTTGCCTATATTAATGCTAACCCAGCTCTTTGGAAAACTTTTGCCTCCTTTCTTTACCTCAGTAGCTCCTATAGTGGTTGTATGTTTTGTCTCAGTGTTTGAGGTGGTTACTTTTATAGTCAACTTGACTGGACTTACCAGTATTATTTCTGATTGTGTCTGCAAGGATGGTTCAGGAAGAGATTAGCATTTAAGTATACTGTCTTAATTACTACAGCTTTATAATGTCTTGAATTCTGGTGGTTTGAACATTTCAGTTTTGTTCTTT